>NC_086098.1:153044800-153360772 GCF_963921235.1 Mobula hypostoma | reverse complement strand
GATTGGTGATGTCGTGTTCATGGGTTCATGGACCGTTCAGAAATCTGATGTTGGAAGGAAAGGAGCTGCTGCTGAAATATTGAGTGCAGATCTTCAGGCTCCTGACCCTCCTCTCTGGATAGCTAGAGCCTGTAAAGTCCACGTTGAAGTTTAGTCACGGAGACAGCTGACTTAAACACAACTCGCTATCGTAGAGAGCTCTGTGGAAATGAGCATTTAATTTGTTTTAGTGATGGTGATTGACAATACCAGAAATATCTCCATTGTTCTTTAAAACAGCACGGTACAGTTTCTTTCAAGACGGGGGTGGTAGCATTAGGTGGGCAGGACAGCTTGGTGGTTAGCATAATCCCTTTACGGCACCAGTGATCACCGGTCAGGGTGGATTCCAGATGCTGTCTATAAGGAGTGTGTACCTTACCCTCTGATCGTGTGGGTTTCCTCTTGGTGCTCCGGTTTCCTCCCATATTCCAACAACCTACAGTTTCAGGTTAGTGAGTTGTTGGCATTCTATGTTGGCACCAGAACTACGGCGACATTTGCAGGCTGGCCCCCAGCATTTCGCAGACAAGGACGCTAATGATGTGTTTCACTGTGTGTTTCGATGTTTCAATGTACATGTGACAAACAAAGCTAAGCTTTTAATCGAAAAACAATGTGTCCAAAAGGTTCAATGTCAAATCTAAAAGATAATGCTTACAATAGTTCTCTTGATGTTGAACTAGGGTATTAGCCCAGACTGGGACAAACCTACAATTTTCCTGTCAGAATCTATTGATTGCAAAGTCATAGTTAATACCATTGCAATAAAGCATGGTTTTAGAGGTTGTAACGTCTGTTTAACTCTACCAATAGGATGGTTAATATCTACAGTGGGATCCTTCAATGTTCATTATCAAATTAAATCAAAGTCAAATCAAGTTTAATTATCATTCAAACCATACATAGATACAGCTGAATGAGACAGTGTTCCTCTGGGGCCAAGGTGCAAAACAATCAAAATAGCAAGCAAACATTCAAAAATAGCGAGTAACTTAATTCAAAATAGCGAGCAAAAGAAGCATATTCACTCAAAAAAATACAACTATATACAGGCGAAGACCCTGAGCGAGAATGTCTGGCAATCAATAGTACAGTCTCCTGGCAGTGCGCTGATGCACGTAATCCAGCCTGTCATCCCACTGCTTGAATACAGGAGGGGAGCACAGATGAAAGCTGAAAGGTGAAAGACGCGTGCAGCAACATTGAGTTCTGCATCTCCAGAGATGTGAACCGGTTAAGATGAACACAAATTCAGACCACCACAAATCTGTGAGGGCAAAAGCTCCCTCAGGAAACGAAACTGTAAATGCCAAGTTCAATATGCACCAATCAAACTATATTGTGGATGGTGTATGGTGTCATACACTTTTAAATAATGCATTCTGGTAGAACTTTTAATATATCTATTTACTGCAGGGTTATAATACATTTTATAATGCATTGAACAACTGCAATCACCAGTCAGTTAATGGGCTGGATTAAAACCCCTGGATGCCTTCCTCTCATGTGTTCAATGCTAAAGCTGTGGGTCTCCTCCATGGCTCAGTGGCTAACACTCGTTCTCCTGAAGCAAGAGGATGCCAGTTCAGACTACTCTCTGGAGATTTGAGCCCAGTTGTCAATGCCGATGCGCTGTTAGAGGGGTGTTGGGTGTTGTGACTGACAGAAGCTGTAACTGGGGAAGATAGATGTCTTTATTGACAGCAAGCCTTCAGGAGCGAAGAAGTCCAGGAGGATCCAAACGAATCTTGCTCTCCTAACATAATGTTTTATATTTCTTCAACACAAAGGTAGAAATAAATGATAAACTATAGTTCCAATTGCTATCATCATTTACTTAACATTAACATTTGGAATATTGTTGGAAAAATGTACAAAATTACAAATTTACTATTGCAACACATACCAACTAACAGAACCTCTTTGAGTATTCAATACAAACTTGTAAAAGAAACCATACCTTACCATAAATAGAAGTCTGATCTAGTTTTAGAGTCAGTTCTACAAATTATATTACAGCTAATCGATTATTACAGATAGGACAATGTATAATGACCGTCCAAATATAATATTTCAAGATAAACAAGCAAGAACAACTTACTTAATAGATATAGCAATTCCAAACACACATAACATACAGAAATCAATAGGTGAAAAACTCCAGAAATATGCTTAATTAATAGTGGGAATTGAAAGACTTTGGAGCATGAACAGGGTACATACATGGTCCTGATTGTAATATCTACCACAGGTACCATCCGAAAGGATGAAAGATTGAACAATAGCATTTAGCAATCAGGGCTACACAGTAATATCTATGTAAATTTCTAGAAAGCCACAATTCTAAACACTATTAGAATAGTTCGAAAGTTCCTAGCAATTGAGAAATTAGGGCACTTGGCTATGCCTGTACCTCAGGTTTTACCAGCATAAACTGAGAATAAATAAAATTGCAATAATAATAATCATAAGGCATGGATGGGACGAGACAACAGCACCGGCCTCCAGCAACAGAGGGCAGAGTTTGGAGAGCCCATTAGATGGTGAGCCGCTTAACCGCATGGACTCAGAGGACAGGAGAGGAGCTGGGACTCTGTGGGACAGTCTGTGATGCTGGGGCAAAACATGTGGGGAGAGGACATCCAAGAATGTAAAATGAGCTGTGTCCAGCCCCCTCCCCACTCCGATCCATAAACAAATCCGGGCACGTCTGTACCCAGATTGGGCAGTGCTCCGGTCAGCATCTGTTCAAAGGTTCAAAGGTCAAATTTAATGTCAGAGAAATGTATAAAATATACATCCTGAAATGCTTTTACTTCACGAACATCCACGAAAACAAAGGAGTGCCCCAAAGAATGATCGACAGTTAAGCGTAAGAACCTCAATGTAACACCCCAGCCCTCTCCCCCCCCACATGTAAGCAACAAGCAATGATGTCCCCTCCCCCCACTAGCAAAGAAAAGCATCAGCACCTGCCACCGAGTGCTCAAGTGTGAGTAAAGCAATAGCAAAGACACAGGCGTCCAGTTACCCCAAAGACTTTATGTCTCACCCGGCATTCGACATATCCGGGTCTTTGGGCACACAGCAGTAGATTTTCCAAACTCCCCCGACGACAGACGGGTCTCCTGCTGTGACACCGACCCTCGATCCGCCATCTCCAGAGCCCCAAGATCTTAGGCTTCCAAATCTGAGCTGGACTCTCAGGCCGAACCCTTGGTATGCTGAACAGCAGCCAGTCCTGAAACCCCGAGAATGGGTTCCATTCCTGCAAAGATCCGTAGTCAGTGTGTAACTCCAGGTCAGGGTCTACAAGAGAACCCTGAAAGGGAAAAAATAAAGATATTAACGATATAAATAGAGCTGTTTCTGAAGATGCAAGCAAAGGAGTCGAGGCTACGTGCCATCTTGACTTGGCTCTGCCTCTCCCCTTTCAGGGACGGCAGAAATCAAAACCTGGCTGTAGGTATAAAAAGCTGCGTGCTACATAAAGAATTATCCATAAGATAAGGATACATCGAGTTGGGGTGATGTATTAGCATGGATTGAGGATTGGTTAACTAATAGAAAGCAGAGAGTTGGGATACATGGGTGTTACTGTGGTTGGCAATAAGTGGTGAGCGATGTGCTGCAGGGGCCGATACTGGGCCCGCAGCTGTTCAATATCTGGAAGAAGGGATCGGGTTTAGTGTATCTAAGTTTGCTGATGACACTAAATTGAGTGGAAAAGCAAATTGTGCAGAAGATACGGAGAGTCTGCAGAGAGATATAGATAGGTTAAGTGAATGGGCAAGGGTTTGGCAGATGAAGTACAATGTTGGTAAATGCGAGGTCATCCACTTTGAAAGGAAAAATGAAAGAGCATATTATTATTTAAGTGGTAAAAAATTGCAGCATGATACCATGCAGAGGGCCTTGGGAGTGCTTGAGCATGAATCACAAAAAGTTAATTTGCAGGTGCAGCAAGCAATCAAGAAAGCAAATGAAATGTTGGCCTTCATTGCTGGAAGGGTTGAATTTAAGAGCAGGGAGGTTATGATGCAACTGTACAGGGTTTTGGTGAGGCTGCACCTGGAGTACTGCATGCAGTTCTGATCTCCTTACTTGAGGAGGGACATACTGGCTTTGGAGGTGGTGCAGAGGAGGTTCACCAGGTTGATTCCAGAGATGAGGGGGTTAGACTATGACCAGAGATTGAGTCACCTGAAACTGTACTCGGTGGAATTCAGAAGAAAGAGAGGAGATCTTACAGAAACATATAAAATTACAAAAGGGATAGATAAGAAAGAGGCAGTAAAGTTGTTTCGACTGGTAGGTGAGACTAGAACTAGGGGACATAGCCTCCAGATTTGGGGGAGTAGATTTAGGACTGAGATGAGGAGTAACTGCTTTTCCCAGAGTGTGGTGAATCTGTGGAATTCTCTGCCCAATGAAGCAGTGGAGGCTCCCTCAGTAAATATAAGACAAGGTTGGATAGATTTTTGCATTGTACAGGAATTAAGACTTTTGGGAGAAGGCAGATTGATGTAGACGAGTCCATGGCCAGATCAGCCATGATCCGATTGAATGGTGGAGCAGGATCAATGGGCCAGATGACCGACTCCTGCTTCTGTTTCATGTTCACATGTTCAATACCCTTTCACTTTAGAAATGGAGACATGACTATGGAACAGAGCGACATGGCCACTGCCTGGGGATTGTCTGGGCATGCCTGGAACTAGTGTTAGGTATGTCAATAAGTGAACTGCTGAATAGAAGGGCAGGCACTCGGGAAACCTGAGAAAAGGTACAGGCTGTTCTCAAAGTAGCCCACCGACACCCCAAGGTGCAACTGCTGCAGGTGTCTCTCAGGAGAGCATCCACTTACAGTTGAGACCACTCAAGCAATTAAGAGAAGAGAGACGCACGGGAAATGATCATTAGAAGTAAACACATTCGTAATATGTGTATATCAGCGGTCCCCAACCACCGGGCCGCGAGGAAACAATATGAGTCAGCTGCACCTTTCCTCATTCCCTTTCACGCACTGTTGAACTTGAACATTGGGTTGCCAACTGTCCTGTATTTGCTTGGACATCCTGTATATTAGGCTAAATTGGTTTGTCCCGTATTTCCCCTGCTAAGGTAGAACGTTCCTATGAAACCTTTTGTGCTGAAATGGCATAAACTGAAGAAACAATTACCATTAATTTATATGGGAAAAATTTTTGAGCGTTCCCAGACCCAAAAAATAACCTACCAAATCATACCAATAACACATAAAACCTAAAATAACACTAACATATAGTAAAAGCAGGAATGATATGATAAATACAGAGCCTATATAAAGTAGAAATAATGTATGTACAGTGTAGTCAGAAAGATGAAGGCAAAACTGATCTGTGGGGAAAAAATCAGCATGTACGCGCATGCACACATCACATATGCACACATCACGCATGCACACAGGAGTGCCCACGCAAGGCTTCATAGTCATGGTAGTCTTTTTGGGTAAAGTGTCCCGGGATTTGATTGCTACTTTTGTCCCTTATTTGGGAGTGAGAAAGTTGGCAACCTTAACTGTAAAAGACATGTTGAGGTGAGTTTAACCCTACTTGAACACCCCCCCCCCCCCGGCTGGCCGGTCTGCAAAAATATTGTCAATATTAAACCGGACCATGGGGCAAAAAAAGGTTGGGGACCCCTGGTGTATATTATCGAGTAACGGAACTTGAGACTGATATGACAGGATACAGGGACAAACTTCCCCAACAGTTTACAGCACAAAATATCCCTCCATGCAAGTAAATGCACAGCAAATAACAGATCAACGTACAGTGATAGTTAAAAATAATGTAATCCCTATAGACATGTTAAACCAAATGAAACACGAAGTTCCACAAAAGCTGGAAAGAAGCCAAGCTAAAGACCACAATGATACTACGCAAGAAAATAATAAAGATGCAACCTATCAAAGCACTGATGAAAATACAATCAGTTCATCTGCTTCCCAATCATTTGGCAACAGCAGCAACACAGATTTAGAGCCTCTTCAGAAAGCTGATGACAAAGCTGAGCTTACAGACAAAGTTATTGCAATACTTACTGCCATACTAACAGAATGTATGGGCATTGACCCAACAAAAAGACCAAATAAATCATCAAAATTTTCAAAAATTGTTAATACTCTCAACAATATTTTATTACCACAACATTTAGGAAAACTCAAAACATTTGAAGAACTACACACAATAACATATTGTGCAGCATTAACAGCAGTGCAGTGCAATGGCTCCAAAATAGAGGGACTCATTAATAGAAACCTAAAATTGGGTAATGAAATGAGAACATCAAAATGGCAGAAGGGATTAAAAAACAAAATAAAATTGAAACCATAAGAGCAGAAATAGCCTGCCTAATGGAGTATAAAATGGTAACTCAAGCAAGAAAGTTAAGAGAATAGTTAAGGAAATACTAAGGAAATATAAGGTCCATAGAAGATACGATCAGCCTAATAAAAGCACCGCAGAATTCATCGATACACTAAAACAAACACTTGGTGCATACAAAGCCAGACTAAATATATATATATATATATATAGATATATATGAAATGCATGTGATGAAGAAAGCAGAAATATCAGTTCAGAAACAATGAAAAAGGTTTATGTAGGACATTGAATCTAAATTCAATGCACCAAAACGTCATGAACCCTAGCACAGAATTACCAATGAACAGAAATAATGCACTTTTGGTCTAATATCTGGTCAGCCAGGGTGGCACACAATCAAGAGGCAAGCTGGATTGGGGAGGAAAAAAAACACACATGCACAATCGAAGAAATGCAAATACCTGAAGTTACAATGCATATGCTGAAAATGGTTATAAAAAGTATCCACCACTGGAAAAGTACTGGCAATGATAATATTCATAATTATTGGTGTAAAAATTGAACTCGCCTTCATCCGTATCTATTAATGCATATCAACAATTTTCTTATAATTCCTGAAAAACTACTTGAATTTTTGAAAGAAGGTAAAACATATCTCTTACCTAAAGGTGAAATCACAAATGATTCATCAAAATATCGTCCTATCACTTGTTTACAAACTATATATAAAATTGTAATATCATGCATCTCGCAACTAATCACCACTCACTTAGATACCCACAATATACTTACAGAAGAGCAGAAAGGATGCTGTGAGGGTATGAAAGGATGTAAAGAACAACTGATAATAGATTCTGTAATTCCAAATCAAGCCTGGTGGAAAAGTAGATATCTTTCATGTCGTTATATTGACTACGAACGAGCATTTGACTCTGTCCCACTCTCATGGTTAGTAGTAGTTCTTAATGTATGTAAACTGCACCCAATACTTGTAAGATTCCTGCAACATCTGATGAAGCATTGGCGTCCTATAATCACCTTAACAATCAAAAACAAACAACCACCATTATCAAAATACACCAAGCCATTTTCCAGGGTGGCCCTCAAGCCCACTATGGTTCTGTCTAGCTTTAAACCCGTTCTCAAATTTACAGAACTGGATGAAAATTGGGTATCAAATCAGAAACAACCTTCTATACATGGATGATTTGAAATTATATGCTCCTTCATCAGTGAAGCTTAAGCAATTAAATCAAATAGTGGAACTATTTACAAAAGATATAAAATGAAATTTCAACATGAAAAAAGGTGCAATAGAGCTAATAGAATACAAACAGCAGCTGGATACAGTACAACCGATGGGTGAATATGAAACACATCTGGGATATCAACAAACAAAGAAAACAGATCATAGTGTAATGAAGGAAAATTTTTTGACAGAATTTACTTCAAAGCTTGAGAAAATGTGTCAAACAGCGCTAAACAGTGAAAACATAACCAAGGTAATAAACACTTTCGTTATACCCATATTAGCATATTCTTTTGGCATAATATCTTGGTGTAAAATCAATCTGGAAAAGTTAAAAGAAAAATAAGAACTGACATAAATTTCAGAAAACATTGTGTATTCTCGAACACGATTCAATTCACACCACCTAGGACAGAAGGGAGAAGTTGAATAATAGACATTAAAAATCCACACAATAGTCGGATAAAACTTCTAAGGATATTCTAAGATTTGGCACATGCGGCATAAGCAATTCTGAGAAGAAGGACACACCACTAGACTTATATGAAAACACAAACCAGAAAAACAAAGACATTATCACCAATATTCCCTCTAATTTTTAGTAGTCAGTATGCACAAAAATCTTATGTTGTGCAATTTTTTTCCTGTGGCAAAAGTATGTACGCACTGAATGCATACATGGCACAGTTTATGTAGCTTTACAAAATATTTGACATAAAACTGCACGGATTAACTACAAAATAACATATTTAAGTCACTCAGTTATTTTTTTTCTCTCTCCTGTCTTTGGCATTTACCCATTCTTTGTAAACTCTATCTCGACTAATAGAACTACCAACCAATTGATATGGTCTTACTCGCAAAGGATATTTCACATTTAAAGATGTTTTGTAGGGCATTATGTATCCCATTCCAATAGTCTTTGATAACAGGGCATTCGCAGAAAATATGATAATGGTTTGCATTTTGATTTCCACAATTTCTCCAGCTAACAGGGAGGTTATATATTCTGGGTATATACCTCAAGAATGGTTGAAAAGAGATAAATATTTAATGAATGTACTGCTGGTGGCTGGTAAAAAGACCCTTACTTACCAGGAAATGGTTATCACAGGAAAGCCCAACTCTAAAAGTATGGACCGAAATTACAATGGACATTTACAAAATGAAGATAACAGCATCTGTTAATTATAAGTTGGAACAATTTTATTCATACTGGAAAAAATAGTTTAACTACATAACACCTCATAGGCCTGATTTTATTCTCACCAGTCAATGAATATGTTGTAAAAAAAAGATCACTCCCTACTCTGTACATAGTTTTCTTCTTTCGATTGTTCTTTCTTTCCTCTCCTTTCTATCAGATAAATATTATGTGGAGATTTGTGACAAATATGATTATATATGTACAGTATCTGAAATACATCTTATGGAAATGTTTGATGATGAAATTCAATAAAAAATAAATTACAAAAAAAAAGAAGAAGAAAAACTTAGACAGGTACATGGATGAGAGGTGTATGGAGGGATATGGTCCAGGTGCAGGTCAGTGGGTCTAGGCAGAAAAATGGTTCGGCACAGCCAAGAAGGGCCAAAAGGCCTGTTTCTGCGCTGTAATGTTCTATGGTTCTATGATAGCTTTTCATTCTCATTAACACATCCAAATGACATTCATCTAAATGGTTTCGCAACTTGTTTTTGAGTTGTTTCATTAGGCTAAAACCTTGGTCACAGTCTGCACCAGACACAAGAACTGTACCCCCAATGTCCATCAACTGTGCAAGGTCGCAAAACTGTTCATTTTAAAGTACAAATGCCACCATTTGAGCAAAGTTTGAAATCAGTTTGGATTTAATTTTTTCTTACACAGAAAAATTGAAATCATTAAACTTTCTAACTATTACAGTATTTTCAGCTAGAAAATCATGATATTTTAGATATAAGGCATTAACTTGTTCATCGCCAAATGTGAAGTCACAATCTGCAATTGCGGAGAAATCAAAAGCTGACCATTCTTGTACCTCATCTTCAGGAAACCTTTCTTCTAAGTGAACACAAAGACTATTTGTAAAAGTCAACAGCGAACTTGTATCTACTGTGATGTTTTCTTCACATTGTTGGCTTAGCAAAACTTCAACTTTGTCACTCCACGAAACATTGTCTCCCAGATCCCGGAACAGGAAAGGTGAGGTGACGTAAATTAGTGACGTGCATTGTGGTATTTGAAAAACCGACTAACTAGTTAACAGAAACATTTAGTTGAAAGATTATTTTCAATAAGTATAATTATTAATTACTACAGTACTTTAGGTAACTAACCTTTTGTGTGCACATTAATTTCCTTTGTGTGCTGGTTGAAAAATGTGTGTGCGCACGCACACGCGCACAGCTTAGAGGGAACATAGATTATCACCATTGAAGAAAAAGTTAACCAATGGAAGAGCATGACCTCCATGGAAAACATCTCCATGATCTGAGCAGACTAGATGTCAACAACCAAGCATCAAACCAAGCCTGGTTCAGATTTGAAGACTTCTTCCCGGTAACAGAGTGGTCCCTTCTGGCAATACAGAACCAGGTGCTTAACACAAATTATTATCAGACCTACATAATAAAAGACCAACAAATTCAAAATGATAAATGCAGAAAATGTCAGGAGACAATCCAACACATTATAGGATCCTGCAGCAATTTAACTCAATCTGATTACTTACACCGGCACAATCAATTGGCAAACGTCATTCACTAAAATCTTGCTTTAAAATACAAACTTGTAAAAGAAACCATACATTACTATAAATACAAGCCTATTCCATTTTTAGAGTCTGAATCCCACAAATAACATTATGACTGATCTATTATTACAGATAAGACAATGCATAATAATGGTCTGGATATAACAATACAGGATAAACAAGCAAGAACAATTTACTTAATAGATATAACCATTCTAAACACTTAATATATAGAACTCAGTAAGTGAAAACTCTAGAAATATGCTGAATTAAAAGAGGAGATTGACAAAATATATAGTGTCCCAATAGTAATATCTACAACTGGCACTACACAATAGCATTAAACAAGTAGCCTACACAGCTACATCTTCAGAAAGCCACAATACTAAACATCACTAGAATAGTCCGAAAGTTGCTAATAATTGAGAAATGAGCATGCTTGGCTCATATCTCAGGTTTTACCAGCTTGGACTGATAATAACTAAATAATAATAGTAATGCATAGGCAATAAATTTTGAGAACGAGGTGAAGCGTCCTTGAAAGTGACTTTGTGGGATGTGGGAACATTTCAGTGATGGAATGAGTGAAGTTATGTCTGAGGTGTAATTTCTGCTTCCTGAACCTGGTGGGTCCTAAGGCTCTTGCACCTTTTTCCTGATGTCAGCAGTGAGAAGAGAGCATGGCCTGGATGGAGGGCTCGGAGGTACTTGACGATGAATGTTGCTTTCCTGCAACACTCTGCTCCATGTAGATGTGCTCAATGGTGGTGTGGGCTTTTCCCCGATGGACTGGCCTGTATCCACTTCTTTTTGTAGGCTCCTCCATTCAAGGGCATTGGTGTTTCCATACCAGGCCATGATGCAACCAGCCAATGAACCCTCCACACACATCTATAGAAGTTTGATAAAGTTTTAGACGACATGTCGAATCTTGGCAAATTTCTGAGAAAGTAAAGGTGCTGCCATGTTTTCTTCATTGTACCACTTACGTGCTGGACTTAGGACAGATTTAAAGTTGCTAGCCCTCTCCAACTCTGATTCCCCAATGAGGACTGGCACATGGACCTCTGGTTCATCCTCCTGAAATGAATAATCAGCTCCTTGCTGAGAGTGTGGTCAGTATCGGAGGCTGGGTAAACTTGGTTTGTTTCCTCTGGAGTGGTGAAGGTTGAGGGGAGATCCGAAAGAGGTTTATAAAATTATGAGAGGCATAGATAGAGTGGACAGGGAATAGTTGTTTCCCAGGGTTGAAATGTCTATACCAGAGGGCAAGCATTGAAGTTGAGAGGGGGTAGATTCAAAGGGGATGTATGGGGTAAGTTTTTTACTCAGAGAGTGATGGATGCCTGAAATGTGCTGCCTGGTGTGATGGTAGAGGCAAATACATTGGAGGCTTTTAAGAGATGCATGGATAGGCACATGGATGTAAGGAAGATGGAGGGATATTGACATGGTGTAGGTAGGAGGGATTAGTGTTTGGGTGTATTTGATTTGCTTTTTAGCCGGTTTGCAACAATGTTGTGGGCTGAATGGCCTGTTCCTGTAATGTACCGTTCAGGTGGGTAGAATTATAATGGTTCAAAGACATTTAGGGAGATACATGGATAGTGAAATTCAAAGTCGAGTTTATTATCATCTGCACAAGTACATATATGTACAGGTGCAATGAAATACTTCCTTGTTGCAACATCACTGGCACATGGCATCAGATAAGCAACATTCACTAAAAAATAAATTAAACATAATTAAGTACAATTTTTACAAGGAGGAACACAAAATGTCCATTTTAGTGTAAAGTGGTGACAATGGTCAGAGCGTTGCTAAACTCTGGTGATTAGAGTTGGTTGGTTCAAGAACTAAATGGCTGAAGGGAAGTCACTGTTCTTGAACTTGTGACTTCAGGCATCTGTACCTCAATTGAACGATAGTGAACTTCAGGAAAAGGAAGTTGAGGCACCACACACCAGTCCTCATCCAGGGCTCGGCAGTCTCTGAACATCTCTGAGGATCTATCCTGGGCCCAACATATGAATGCAATTATGAAGAAGGCACACTAGTGCCTGTATACTAATAGGAGATTGAGTTGATTTGATATGTCACCACATACCACTGTGTTTCTCAGTCACTGCAGAGTTATTCTATAACCATCCCTTCCCCTCCCGCACATACAGACAGATACACACACACACACACACACACACACACACACACACACACACACACTCACACACACACACACACACACAAAGAAATATAGACACTCAGCTTTTAACTATCAAACATCATGATATAGCTTACTTTCAAATACCTAATCTTGGCTGAAAGCAAACTATTGTGCATCGAGGCGATTCAAGATTGCAGGAACCATTTTCTTGGTTTTGTGATTTAAATTTATCTCTCTCACTTACCAATATCAACATGTGCTGACTGAGATATTTTTCTCTTTGCGTCTGTTATTGCTTCCCCCAATACAGATTATTCATTCAGCTGCCTTGCCGTTCGGCGTGGGCGATCAGATCTCTCCATCCATCACAGTCCCTGACCCTCCAAATTGTAGTTGTTGCCTCCCCTGTTTCTAACCATGATGTTATTCCGTCTATCATTTTCATTCTCTGTCTGCCTCTGCTTCTTTTTCCTCCCAGTTTTCCAGTTGTAACTAAATGTTCTAATGTCTCTCTTCACGTGATATGTCCAAAGAATTTTGATTGCTGTTTTCCGATTTTTTAAAGTAATGTGTGTTTTGTTTTTGCTCTCTGTAGAACTTCTTCGTTGGTTATCCTGTCTGTCTATGGTATGCATAGCATTCTTCTGAGGAACCACATCTCTGCTGCATTGATTCTTTTTCCCATTGCATTTGTGATGGTCCATGACTCGCAGCCATACATCAATATAGGAAGAATGTAGCAGCTGAGAGTTCTAAGGCGGATGTCAATTGCTATTTTCTTGTTCGTTAGAATGTTTCTCATTTCTGTAAATGCTGTTCTTGCCATTGCTATTCTTGCTTTTATGTCTGTTTCGCATTTGCCATCAGCTGTTACCCATGATCCTCCCCCCCTGCTTTCTGCAGGGATCTCTCCCTATGTGACTCCCTTGTCCATTCGTCCCCCGCATCCTTCCCCACCGATCTCCCTCCCGCCACTTATCCTTGTAAGCGGAACAAGTGCTACACATGCCCTTACACTTCCTCCCTCACCACCATTCAGGGCCCCAGACAGTCCTTCCAGGTGAGGCGACACTTCACCTGTGAGTCAGCTGGGGTGATATACTGCGTCCGGTGCTCCCGATGCGGTCTTCTATATATTGGCAAGACCCGACGCAGACTGGGAGACCGTTTCACTGAACACCTACGCTCTGTCCGCCAGAGAAAGCAAGATCTCCCAGTGGCCACACATTTTAATTCCACGTCCCATTCCCATTCTGATATGTCTATCCACGGCCTCCTCTACTGTAAAGATGAAGCCACACTCAGGTTGGAGGAACAACACCTTATATTTTGTCTGGGTAGCCTCCAACCTGATGGCATGAACACTGACTTCTCCAACTTCCGTTAATGCCCCACCTCCCCCTCGTACCCCATCCGTTATTACCCATCCTCTGGGCTTCCCCCTCCCCTTTTCTTTCTGCCTAGGCCTCCTGTCCCATGGTCGTCTCGTATCCCTTTTGCCAATCAACTGTCCAGCTCTTGGCTCCATCCCTCCCCCTCCTGTCTTCTCCTATCATTTTGGATCTCCCCCTCCCCCTCCCACTTTCAAATCTCTTACTAGCTCTTCCTTCAGTTAGCCCTGACGAAGGGTCTTGGCCCGAAATGTCGACTGTACCTCTTCCTATAGATGCCGCCTGGCCTGCTGCGTTCACCAGCAACTTTTATGTGTGTTGCTTGAAATTCCAGCATCTGCAGATTTCCTCGTGTCTACAGTTTGGGATATCAGGTTTCTTTGATATTACCATTACTTCAGTTTTCTTTTTGTTTAAGGTTAGGTCTTTCGCTCTCTGTGATGATGGCAGATACTAGTTTCTGTAAATTTACTTCACTGTTTGCTATCAGTACTATATCATCCACATAGCGGAGGTTGTTGATATTTTATCCTCCTATACATTTTACGTAGGTCTTGTATGGTTCTCATGATGTTTTCACTGTACAGGGAGAACAGGTCTGGTGATAGAATATAACCCTGTCTGACTCCTCGCTTTATTGGCTGATATTCACCAATCTTGCTGTCTATCCGTATGGCTGCACTTTGTTGCCAGTAGAGATTCCTGATTATTCTTAGATCTTTTCTGTCGATATTAATATCTTTAAACATTTTCACGGTGACTTGGTGTTTCACTGTATCAAAGGCTTTTGTGTAGTCAATGAAACAGAAGTATAGGTCTTGTACTTTTATTGACCTTTCGATAATATTCCTGAGAATATAAGTGGCGTTTGATGTTCCCTTGCCTTCGACAAAGCTGCACTGTTCTTCCCTGTTCTCTGGTTTCATTTTGTTTCTTATTCTGAGCATGATGATTCTAAGTAGAATTTTTGTGAGTTGGCTCATTAAACTAATTGTTCTGTGTTGTCCACACTCTGTTGCACCTGGTTTCTTTGGCAGTGCAATGACTAGTGTCTTTAAAAGATCTTCTGATACTTTGCCACTGTTGCATATTCTATTCAATAAGATTGTTAATTTCTCTACACCAAAATCTTCTGGTGCATCATACAGTTCAACCAGAATGTTATCTGGTCCTGATGATTTCCTCTTTAATGTTTTCTTCATAGCATATTCCACTTCTTCTTTCAGCATTGCTGGGCCCTCGTTGTTGTTGCCAATATCAAAGTTGTCCTCTCGGTCTTTGTCGTCGTATAGGTCTTTGATGTATTCTGACCATCTTTGCATTATTTTTCCTTTTTCCATAATTGTAGAGCCCTCTTTTGCTTTTATACGTCCTGTTGTTGCCCCGCTTTTCTTCTAATTCATGACCTCTTTGATCTCGTCGTGCATACGTTTGCTGCTGTTGGTCTTCTGCAATTGTTCTATTAACTCACATTTATCCTTAAGTCACTTTTCTTTTGCTTCCTTGCACTTGGTCGTTATCTGTGCATGCAAGGATACATAGGTTTTTTCGTTTTCCTTACATTTTCTACTTTGTTCCATAAGATTCAGAATTTCTTCTGTCATCCATTTCTTTCTAGCTTTTTTTCTGTTGTTTAGGAATCACCTCTTGTGCTGCTTGTGTTATGCTGTCTCTGAGGTATTCCCGTTGCTGTTCTATAGTAGTGATGTTTTGTAGAGCCTCGAATTTGTTCTTCACTGTTATTTGGAATTCATTTTCGATGTCACTGTTTTTTCTCAAAAGTCCCAAATTCAGCTTTGGCTCTCCTCTTGGTCTTTTAAGCTTTCTGAGTCTCAGGTACCTCACACTGATTATTGGTATGTGATCACTATAGCAGTCTACACCCGGATATGTTTTGCATGATTTCAGGGCATTTCTACACCTTCTCCTTATAAGCACATAATCAGTCTGGTTTCTGGTGTTATTCCCTGGGCTCTTCCATGTCCATGGTTTTCTCGGGTATTGCTTGAAGACAGTATTACCAATTATATAATCTTTTTCTGTGACCCATGTAGTTAGTTGTTCACCTCTCTCATTTCTCTCACCTCTGCCATAATGCCCAATATTGTCCTCGTCCCTGGTCTTGCCTACTTTTGCGTTGAAGTCACCTTGAATAATGGTATTTTTTGAGCTTTTACATTGTCTTAATGCTGTTTCTAGTTCGTCATAAAATTGATCGATGCTTTTTTCACTGCTGTATGCTGTTGGGGCATAAACTTGAAGGATGTTAATGTCAAAAGGTTTTGCATGTAGTTTCACAAGTAACATTCGATCTGATGTTGTCCAATAGCCTTTTATTGATTTTGCATGTTCTTCATGTAACATAATTCCAACACCTTTTTCATGTATTTCTCCTCCTGAGTAAATGATGGTATATCCCTCTGAGCTTGTTTTACCAGCTCCTTTCCACCTCATCTCACACATTCCCAAGATGTTGATTTTTAATCTTTCCATTTCCTGTGTGATGTTGTCTGGTTTATCAGTTCTTACATTCCAGGTTGCTAGACTGATCTTCTTTGCTTTTAATCTGCCGACAGTCGCTGGATAATTGTCGAGGTTCACCTGTGGTGCAGAGATCCTCAACCAGATGAGGCTCTTTCGGTGAAGGCTCCATTCACATCTTTGAGCTGAGACCGTAGTTGATTTGAGTTCATGATTGTACAAGGGTACTGAAGTGGTTTCCCGTTGCTTTCTTCAGTTACAGTGTCCATACTGGATGGGTAACATAGAAACATAGAAACATAGAAAATAGGTGCAGGAGTAGGCCATTCAGCCCTTCGAGCCTGCACCGCCATTCAGTATGATCATGGCTGATCATCCAACTCAGAACCCTGCACCAGCCTTCCCTCCATACCCCCTGATCCCTTTAGCCACAAGGGCCATATCTAACTCCCTCTTAAATATAGCCAATGAACTGGCCTCAACTGTCTCCTGTGACAGAGAATTCCACAGATTCACCACTCTCTGTGTGAAGAAGTTTTTCCTAATCTGGATCCTAAAAGGCTTCCCTTTTATCCTCAAACTGTGACCCCTCGTTCTGGACTTCCCCAACATCGGGAACAATCTTCCTGCATCTAGCCTGTCCAATCCCTTTAGGATTTTATGACGTTTCAATCAGATCCCCCCTCAATCTTCTGAATTCCAACGAGTACAAGCCTAGTTCATCCAGTCTTTCATCATATGAAAGTCCTGCCATCCCAGGAATCAATCTGGTGAACCTTCTTTGTACTCCCTCTATGGCAAGGATGTCTTTCCTCAGATTAGGGGACCAAAACTGCACACAATACTCCAGGTGTGGTCTCACCAAGGCCTTGTACAACTGCAGTAGTACCTCCTTGCTCCTGTACTCGAATCCTCTTGCTATAAATGCCAGCATACCATTCGCCTTTTTCACCGCCTGCTGTACCTGCATGCCAACTTTCAATGACTGGTGTATAATGACACCCAGGTCTCGTTGCACCTCCCCTTTTCCTAATCAGCCACCATTCAGATAATAATCTGTTTTCCTATTTTTGCCACCAAAGTGGATAACTTCACATTTATCCAAATTAAATTGCATCTGCCATGAATTTGCCCACTCACCTAACCTATCCAAGTCACCCTGCATCCTCTTAGCATCTTCCTCACAGCTAACACTGCCGCACAGCTTCGTGTCATCTGCAAACTTGGAGATGCTGCATTTAATTCCCTCATCCAAGTCATTAATATATATTGTAAACAACTGGGGTCCCAGCACTGAGCCTTGTGGTACCCCACTAGTCACTGCCTGCCATTCTGAAAAGGTCCCGTTTATTCCCACTCTTTACTTCCTGTCTGCCAACTAATTCTCTATCCACATCAATACCTTACCCCCAATACCGTGTGTTTTAAGTTTGCACACTAATCTCCTGTGTGGGACCTTGTCAAAAGCCTTTTGAAAATCCAAATGTACCACATCCACTGGTTCTCCCCTATCCACTCTACTAGTTACATCCTCAAAAAATTCTATGAGATTCGTCAGACATGATTTTCCTTTCACAAATCCATGCTGACTTTGTCCGATGATTTCACCGCTTTCCAAATGTGCTGTTATCACATCTTTGATAACTGACTCTAGCAGTTTCCCCACCACCGACGTTAGGCTAACCGGTCTATAATTCCCTGGTTTCTCTCTCTCTCCTTTTTTAAAAAGTGGGGTTATATTAGCCACCCTCCAATCCTCAGGAACTAGTCCAGAATCTAAAGAGTTTTGAAAAATTATCATTAATGCATCCACTATTTCTTGGGCTACTTCCTTAAGCACTCTGGGATGCAGACCATCTGGCCCTGGGGATTTATCTGCCTTTAATCCCTTCAATTTACCCAACACCACTTCCCTACTAACATGTATTTCACTCAGTTCCTCCATCTCACTGGACCCTCTGTCCCCTACTATTTCTGGAAGATTATTTATGTCCCCCTTAGTGAAGACAGAACCAAAGTAATTATTCAATTGGTCTGCCATGTCATTGCTCCCCATAGTCAATTCACCGGTTTCTGTCTGTAGGGGACCTACATTTATCTTAACCAATCTTTTTCTTTTCACATATCTGTAAAAGCTTTTACGGTCAGTTATGTTCCCTGCCAGTTTTCTCTCATAATCTTTTTTCCCCTTCCTAATTAAGCCCTTTGTCCTCCTCTGCTGAACTCTGAATTTCTCCCAGTCCTCAGGTGAGCCACTTCCTCTGGCTAATTTGTATGCTTCTTCTTTGGAATTGATACTATCCCTAATTTCCCTTGTTAGCCACGGATGCACTACCTTCCTTGATTTATTCTTTAGCCAAACTGGGATGAACAATTGTTGTAGTTCATCCATGCAATCTTTAAATAATTGCTGTTGCATATCCACCATCAACCCTTTAAGTGTCATTTGCCAGTCTATCTTAGCTAATTCACGTCTCATACCTTCAAAGTTATTCTTCTTTAAGTTCAGAACCTTTGTTTCTGAATTAACTATGTCACTCTCCATCTTAATGAAGAATTCCACCATATTATGGTCACTCTTACCCAAGGGGCTTCTCACGACAAGATTGCTAATTAACCCTTCCTCATTGCTCAATACCCAGTCTAGAATAGCCTGCTCTCTAGTTGGTTCCTCGACATGTTGGTTCAAAAAACCATCCCACATACATTCCAAGAAATCCTCTTCCTCAGCACCCTTACCAATTTGGTTCACTCAATCTACATGTAGATTGAAGCCACCCATTATAACTGCTGTTTCTTTATTGCACACATTTCTAATTTCCTGTTTAATACCATCTCCGACCTCACTACTACTGTTAGGTGGCCTGTACACAACTCCCACCAGCGTTTTCTGCCTCTTAGTGTTATGCAGCTCTACCCATATCGATTCCACATCTTGCCAGCTAATGTCCTTCCTTTCTATTGCGTTAATCTCCTCTCTAACCAGCATCGCCACCCCACCTCCTTTTCTTTCATGTCTATCCCTCCTGAATATTGAATATCCCTGAATGTTGAGCTCCCATCCTTGGTCACCCTGGAGCCATGTCTCTGTGATCCCAACTATATCATAATCATTAATAGCAATCTGAACTTTTAATTCATCCACCTTGGCCATTATTCAGCAGATTCATCTATGCAGTGTATTTAGTTTTACAACCATAAATTCCAATTGTAGAATCTGCTTGTAAAACCATCCACTGCCTGCAAACCATGACTCCCTGTGACCTTGACT
Source organism: Mobula hypostoma (assembly GCF_963921235.1). Taxonomy (NCBI): domain Eukaryota; kingdom Metazoa; phylum Chordata; class Chondrichthyes; order Myliobatiformes; family Myliobatidae; genus Mobula; species Mobula hypostoma. The sequence continues at coordinate 153,341,068 of NC_086098.1, read as the reverse complement.
GGGAGGCTGAACAGGTACTACACCTTGCGCAGGGGTGACCTGTAGGGTATTGGATGGAAGGAGCGTCTTACACTTCCTTTTGCTGAGCAATTGCACAGCACCGACACATCAATACAGATGCCTTGTGGAAAAATTGCAGATTAGCAGGTCCAAAAATCAATTACCTCCGACTTTAATGCACTCAGTGCCTGTGTACCTGCAGCTTCCATCGGAACAGGATTGCAAAGTGACTTTCAGATACAGGGAGACCATTCAGCCCACAGATTCTGTTCTGGTGAAAGAAGAGCCAGGTAGGTGCACATCTCCTCTGAGGATCATCGCCATGTCACGGTGGAGATGATTGTCAGTAACTGAGATCCCGAGTGCGATGCTGTCTGGAGTTTCACCGTAAGGAGTTTAGCCGTCTGGAGTTTAGCCACCTGGTGCTGAGCTCCTGGTAGCGTCACCCATGGTGGTAACATCAAGGGAGATGTTGCAGACAAAGAGCGATTCAACAAAGACCTCAACAAAGGAGCTGGCAGAAGATGGTGACACATCACGGTGGTAGTGAATGTGGAGGAAGACTGCAGCAGTGAAGGGCCTCCAGTTGTCTTCAATTCCATATGACTGGACCCTGACCCTGATCTGTCAAGGACCATGTGGTGGCTTCCTGTGCATCAGCCTCCCCACGTTAAACAAAGTCACGCACAGACATTCTCCATGAAGCGAATCCACCCTAACATCCTAGATTAGGTCCTGAGGCAATCGGAAAGTTGTGAATGGGTCAAGATCATGATATGTGGACTGGAGAGGCTTCCGCAGCCATCTGAGGACCCACTAATGGACAACCCCTGAGGAGATCATTCTCAACTCTGGAGTGATTTACTGCTAGTTCTTTAATTAGATAATGGGGGGGGGGAACTCTTTATTAAGTGTTAATGTTTTTAATTCCTCTACCCTTTCAGGTAATGAGTTCCAGACCCAAAGACAGTCTTGGTTAAAACATTTTCTTCCACTTCTCCACTCTACCGATTAAACCTACAAGTAGTTCCTGAGTTACAAGAGAATAAAAAGACATTGCACTTTTCATTCTTACATTTATCGACAATATATTAGTGTTCAATTGCATTCCTTAAAGCCAATGGCACTTTTGCCTCTCATGTGGTCCCCTGCAGAAATTGAAAGGATTTCTCACTCAATCTGCCCACCCCTTACCCTCCATCCAATAGGTTCCTCACCAAGGACCCTCATAATGCAGGCCACACTCTCATCTGGCTATTACCATTAAGCAGGAGGACTGGAAGCCTCAGATCCCACACCACCAGGTTCAGGAACAACCACAACCATTCAGCTCCTGATCCAACGTGCCAGAACATGTACCTCAAGGTAGTTTATGGTAATATTTATGTTCTCTGATAATGCATTTTTTTCAGATTTTTTTAAGATTATGAGGACACTCAGTCCTCGTTTATTGTCATTTAGAAATGCATGCATTAAGAATGATACAGTGTTCCTCCAGTATGATATCACAGAAACATGGGACAGACCAAGACTAAAACTGACAAAAACCACATAATTATAACATATAGTTACAACAGTGCAAAGCAATACCATGATTTGATAAAGAGCAGACCATGGGCATGGTAAAAAAAAAGTCTCAAAGTCCCGATAGCCCCAACATCTCACGCAGACAGTGGAAGGGAGAAACTCTCCCTGCCATAAGCCTCCAGCGCCGCAAACTTGCCGATGCAGCACCCTGGAAGAACCCAACCACAACTATTTGACTTTGACTCTGCACATACTCCTGCAGCCTGCAATGTGCCAGTTGGTAGTATTCCTCTTCAGACATCTCGCTGTGCTGGTAAAACCACAGGGCATCTTTCACTGAGACAATGATCCTCCAGCAGCACTTGATGTGTGTGTGTGTGCGTGTGTGTGTGTGTGTGTGTGTGTGTGTGTGTGTGTGTGTGCGACTCTGTGTCTGTTTGTGTGTGTGTGTGTGACTAAACAATTCCCTGAGGACTAAGATGTCAAAGCCGCTCTCAGGAAATGTCCTTCTTTGTGCCTGAGAATCTCTTTTGGTTCCACACTGCTTTGTCTCAGTTAAGCAGCTTGCAGGGGGTGCATAAACACGAGAAATATTGCAGATTCAGGGAAACCAGAGTACACACACACACACACACACACACACACACACACACACACACAAAGTGCTGGAGGAACTCAGCAGGTCAGACAGCATCCATGGAGAGGAATAAAGAGTCGATAGTTGGGGTCACGAGATGCTTGATCAGGACTGGAAAGGAAGGGGGAAGAAGCTGGAGTAAGAAGGTGTGGGGATGGAAAGGAGTACCAGCTGGAAGGAGAGGGTATTTAATAGTCATGATGCAACAAAGCAAAGAAAGAAAACATAAGCCCTTAGTAAACACTCACTGAAAACATGAGAAGCTGGCTCCTTTATTTATTAAATATATCACAGCATCTTGTTGCTCATTCTTACAATATGAACAGTTCACTGTTGATATGAATATTGGAAATAGGAGTAGGAATGGTTCATTGAGATCTCGGTGTCTGTACGGGCAAATAATAAGGTTATAGCTGATCTCCAAACCCAGCAGCCCCTCTAGTCCAAACCCTAAATCCCTCTGTTCCCTGAGAACCTCCAACAATCTACCAATCCCAGAATATACTCAGAGATTGAAACTCCACCAAAGATTCACCACACTCTCTGGATGAAGCAATTACTTCTCATCTCAGCTCTGAATAGCAAACCCCAGCTTAGAGAGTGATCCTAGTTCTAAACACTCCAAGAACCGAGCCTAGGTTCTAAATCCTCCAAGAACAACAAGAACTTTGCATGGTGCTGGAGTGGGGCAACTCATTTCAAGCTTTTCCCTGCAGATCCACTCATCACTTCTATTACAATCATTCCATGCTTTTAAATCAAAATTCTCAGCTGCTAAGAGTTACTGTGATCTTGCACCTTCTTGTTTACCTGCAGTGCACTTTCTCTGTAGCTGTTACACTTTTTTCTGCACTGTTATTGTTTCTCCTGTTCCCGCTCTATGCACTGTGCAATGATATGATCTGGATGAACTGTACATAGGACCAAAGTCAAGGACAAGGATCAACTTCAGTCACCAGGAGCAGTTATACGTATCAGGAATTAGGCATGCTGGCACAACATGCAACAAAAACAACATTCAACAATTATAAGAATAAAGAACTATATAAAAATAATTTTAGAAATTAAAGTTCAGATATGGAATAAATGTGCATAAGTACATAAATGCCATTATATATTTACAATGTAAACAGCTTTATAAAAAGTGGTTTGAAGTGTTTGCAGTGCAGGGCAGTTACTGAGGTAACAGAGGGGTTGTGGAGGTACTAACTAGAATGGTTGACCAGATTAACTGCCTTGGGGAAGAAACTTTTAACAAGTTGTGAAGTTTCGGTTTTGCTAGTCCTATCGCGCTTTCCAGAAGGGAGTTTTTGGAAAAGCTAGTTTGCTGGGCGGGTATGCCATGAGGGAGGTTGATGAAGGTAGGGCAGTGGATGTTGTCTACATGGATTTTAGTAAGGCACTTGACAAAGTCCTCATAGGAGGCTAATCGTGGGTCCACGGCATATTGGCTGTTTCAATTCAGAACTGGCTTGTGCAGAGAAGACAGAGGGTAGTGGTTGAACGGACTTATTCAAGCTGGAGGTCTGTTATTAGTGGTGTTCTGCAGGGATCTGTGCTGAGGCGTCCTCTGTTTGTGATGCATATAAATGACCTGGATGAAAATGTAGACGGGTGGGTTAGTAAATTTGCAGATGATACCAAGATTAGTTGAGTTGTGGATAGTGTAGATGACTGGAAAAGAATACAGTGTGACATAGATCAGTTGCAGATGTGGGCAGATGGAATTTAGCCCAAATAAATGTGAGGTGCGGTACCTTGGTGGGGTAAATGCAAGGAGACAGTACGCTGATATGGGCAAGATACTGAACGGCGTTGCTGAGCAGAAAGATCTTGGGATCCAAGTTCATAGCTCCCTGAAAGTGACCACACAGGTGGATAAGAGGGCTGAGAAAACTAATGGAGTGCTTGCTTTCATTAGTTGAGACATTGAGTTCAAAAGTCAAGAGGTTATGTTGCAAATTTATAAAACTCTGTTTAGGCCACATCTGGAATATTGTATACGAGGGGTGATTGATAAGTTCGTGTCCTAAAGTAGAAGGCGTCAATTTTAGAAAACCTAGCACATTTATTTTTCCTACATTTACACACTTATTCCAGCGGTCATGGAGCATATGGATCCCTTCTTTGTAGAAGTCAGCGTCTTAGACCTCCAGAAAGTGGTCCACAGCAGGGGTGATTGATAAGTTCTTGGCCTCAGGTAGAAGGAGATGAGTTACTAACTTCAAGCTTTCTGCATTTTCACTCAAAGAGTTGAACTGTACATGCATGTAACAAGAGCTGTATAACTCATCTCCTTCTACCTTAGGCCACAAACTTATCAATCACCCTGCTGTGGACCACTTCTACAAAGAAGGGATCCGTATGCTCCACGACCACTGGACTAAGTGTGTACATGTAGGAGGGGACTATGTTGAAAAATAAATGTGCTAGGTTTTCTAAAATTGACTCCTTCTACCTTAGGCCACAAATTTATCAATCACCCCTTGTACAGTTCTGCTTGCCCCGCATAGGGAGGATGTTGAGGCTTTGGAGAGGGTGCAGAAGGGTTTACCAGAGTGCTGCCTGGTTTCGAGGGTGTGCATTATCACAAGAGGTTGGACAAACTTGGGTTGTTTTCTTTGGAGCGATGGAAGCTGAAGAGAGGTCTGATGGTGGTTTATAAGATTACGAGAGGCATAGATAGAGTAGACAGGCGGTATCTTTTTCCCAGGGGAGAAATGTCTAATACCAGAGGGCATGCATTGAAGGTGAGAGGGGGTACGTTCAAACAGGATGTGAGGGGAAGGTTTTGTATTCAGAGAGTGGTGGATGCCTGGAATGGTGACAGAGGCAAATACATTAGAGGCTTTTAGGAGACATTTAGATAGACACAGGAATACGAGGAAGATGGAGGGATATGGACATTGCGTAGGTTGGAGGGATTAGACTTTGGAGGTTTTTCAATTTACCTTTTAGCTGCTTTGGCACAACATTGTTCCTGCGCTGTACTGTTCTACATATGTTCTATATTTACAATGTAAACAGCTTTATAAAAAGTGGTTTAAAGAGCTTACAGTGCAGTGCAGGGCAGTCACTGAGGTAATAGAGGGAGATAGAGGTGGCTAACCAGAATGGTTGATCAGATTAACTGTCAGAGGGAAGATATTTTGGAGATATCATGAAGTTTTGGTTTTACTAGTTCTATCATACTTTCCAGAAGGGAGATTTTGGAAAAGGCAGTTTGTTGGGCAGGTAGAGTCCACAATAACATTTCCTACCCAGTTTTTTTTGGATACACACAAGTCCTGCAGTGATGGCTTACTGCAGCCAATATCCTTCTCTGCTGAGCTGACAGGTCACTGTAATTTTCACATATTGTGAGAGGAACAGACGAGCTTTTCCCTGTATCTTGCGACACTCGACAATGATAAACCAAAAGCAATTCCAGTCCCAATTCCAATGAGGTCACCTCCAGAGAACGAATAGTCCCAGTCTGCTTGATGTCATCAGAAAGGACCAAACCTCACTCCCTGATCCCAGATATCAGCCCAGCCAACCTCCATTGCACTCCCTCCATCACAAGTACATCCTTCCTTAGGTAGGGAGATGACATCTTTACACAACATTCCAGGTATGGTCTCAGTCATGCCCTAGATACTTCCAATATGATGTTTTGTCTCTTGCATTAAAGACTAGCATACTGATTGCTTCCAGTATCTGTGTGTAACTTTGAAAGACGTGTGTGAGAGGATGCTCGGTCCCAAACAAACGCTGCTGTTACTTTCTATTCTATTCTCCCGCTTACAGGCCAGTATTTTTTCATCTTGAACTGATTGCCTTCTAGTGGGTTTAGAGTCAAGGAGGCAGGGTCATACAAATAACACTATTTGTGAATAACACTATTCTTAGCATTTCTGGTTAGATGCTAACTGCATTTCATTGGCTTTGTATCTGTACTCTGCACAATGACAATAAAGTTGAATCTAATCTAATCTAATCCGATACAACATAGAGACAGGCCTTTCAGACCAACATCACCATGATGAGCTAATCCCATTTGCTCACATTTCATGCATATCCCTCATAATCTTTTCTATCTATGTACTTATCCAGTTGCCTTTTACATGTTATAATTGTACCTACCTCAACTATTTTCTCTGGCAGCTCATTGTATGTAAGTACTACCCTCCGCGTGAAGAAACTAACCCTCAGGTCCCTCTCAAATCTTCCCCCTCTAGAATTTCTAATATTTGTATTTGGAGATATAGCATGGTAACAGGCCCTTCTAGTCCAGCAAGCCTGCACTGTTCAAATATCCTCGAGTGACCAAGTAACTTAACCAAACCCGTTACAGTAAACGGTAGGGCACTGGAGAGTGCGGAGGAACAAAGAGATCTGGGAGTTCAGATACATAATTCCCTGAAAGTGGTGTCACAGGTAGATAGGGCTGTAAAGAAGGCTTTTGGCATCCTGGCACTCATAAATCAAAGTATTGAGTATAGGAGTTGGCATGTTATGGGGAGGTTGTATAAGACATTGGTAAGGCCAAATTTAGAGTATTTTGTACAGTTCTGGTCACCGTAAGATTGAAAGAGTGCAGAAAAGATTTACTAAGCTGTTGCCGGAAGGAGTTGAGTTACAGGGAAAGATTGAACAGGTTAGGACTTTATTCCTTGGAGCGTAGAAGAATGAGGGGAAGTTTGAAAGAGGTTTACAAAATTATGAGGGGTATAGACAGACTAAATGTGAATAGGCTCTTTCCACTTAGATTAGGAGAGATAAATACGAGAGGACATGGCCTTAGGGTGAAAGGGGAAAGATTTAGGGGGAACTTCTTCACTCAGAGAGTGTTGGGAGTGTGGAACGAGCTGCCATCTGACGTGGTAAATGCGGGCTCACTCTTAAGTTTTAAGAATAAATTGGATAGGTATATGGATGGGAGAGGTCTGGAAGGTTATAGACTGGATGCAGGTCAATGGGACTAGCGGAATAATGTTTCGGCACAGACTAGAAGGGACAAATGGCCTGTTTTCTGTGCTGTGGTGTTCTATGGTTCTATGGTTCTACAGACTTTGGAATCTGGGAGGAAATCAGAGCATCTGGAGGAAACCAGGAGAACATATGAAGTATTTACAGACAGTGGAGGAATTGAACGTGGGTCACTGACAAGGTAACAACTGTAAAGCCCTGGTTCACATCTTTACTGTTATGCTGTAGGTATTTCATTTAGCAGCTCGGTCAGACCTGTTTGTTCTGCTTTCAGCCTGCTTGGGTTATTGTTGAAGATAAGGGATGATGTGGAATGTGTGTGCCATCCAATACGCAGGAGTTTTTTCTCGTTGACAATAAGGTTGGTCTTGGGCTTTTGTTCGAGGGGAGATGGAGAGAGAAGATGCTGGGGAGAACCGGTCGTAGCATCTGATCCAGTGGGAGACCTGCTTGCTTGAGATGGATTGCGAGCAATGTTCGAAAGGTGCTGTGTGCTTTCACGTTGATTGAGGGCCCAGTGCATGAGTGACAGAGAAGTTCAAGATGAGCTCCAACTTGTGCATATTTGACTGTTTAATTAGACTAGGCCCTTTTCTTTTTGTTTTTCTTTACTAATCCTTCATTTAAGATTCATAAATATAAATCCTTTAATCATATGTCTGTTATTTCGTGGCATTAATTTGTAACAGGGTAGCAATGACACAGCATCCACACAAATCGAAGTTTGGGGTGGGATCGAGTGTGCCTCAATCTCTAAAGTTTGGTGGGGCTGGAAGTTGTCTTCCCTAGACCTATGCAGCCAAGAAAACCGAGGTGTTTCACAACATTACACTAACTGCTACACTAGTGTACTGTCCCCAATTCTAGTTACTCCTTCTCGATTTCAGTTCCTTTTCCCTGGGGAAAAAAATGGTATGCAGTGACTCTGTCTAAAGTCAAAGTTACAATGTTATTTGTTTTCAAAGTATGTACATGTTACCATATTCTACCTTGAAATTCATCAAGCTGTGCCCCTCCTAATTTAAACACCACTATAAGATCACCCATTAGTTTCTTACACTCACAGCCTGCCTTGGCTGTTGTTAACTTTTTATTTCAGATTCATTCAATTAACAATTATTTATTGTTATCAACAAATTAATTAGTTTAATTAACGTAAGCTGCTCTATAATTGAGAGAAACATGACTTTAAAATTTCCTTTGTTGGTGATGACAAGTTCCCATAACCTTCATTAAGGAGCTTGTTAATATTTTTGTCTAGTTGTTGCTGTAACCCAGGAGGTTCTGTACAACAATTACCTGGGACTTGAAGGGACGACTGAAGGACGGTTTATGTGATGGATTGAGGGGTAACAACAATCTACACGATGGAACTGCACAAGCTGCATTCATTAGTCAAAGTGAAGGGGAATTGAACAGCAAACACTGTACAACACATCAGTGCAGCCTGCTGTCCCAGTGCCTTGACTGCCATGGGTCGATGCCCAGGGAATAAGCCCAAAGCCTGAAAGCTAATTTCTATTCAGCAGCCAAGTGATCGGTTGAGGGTACATTTGAGAGGCTTTTGGGAGATCTTTATTAAACCACATAGATATTAATCATCCTTTGGCAGCTAATAGCTATTCAGGGAATGTGGCTGCATTTGCACATAATATCACGGCGAAGTGTCCAGGGGGAGAGCCAGTGACCGGGACATATTTCGTCACAGCGAGGCCTTAGGGTCTAATTTCAGAATGGAGGTGGTGCCCTGCTGTGACAACTACTGGAAATACATTTTAAACATTCGTACAGCCAACAAAAGCCTGGTATTTGAAAGGAAAATGTCAATGAAACTGTGTATCAAGCCATACAGTGAGGCTCTTAATAACTATCCAGTTAACTGCATCACCATCGTAAGCATGGCAGATGAGATTTTGCTGAGGATGCTTCTCTCCTTAGCTCAGAACGTAGAACAGTAAAGCACAATAAGGCCCTTCAGCCCACAACATTGTGCCAGCCTGTTAACCTGCTCTCTAATCAGTCTGTCACTTCCCTCCATTATTCTCCTTTTTTTTGGCGTGTGCCTGTGAGTGTGCGAGTCTGTGCATGTGCATCTTCGTGTGTGTACATGAGCTTCTGTGTGTCCGTGCATGCGTCCGTGATGATGTCTTTTTCATGCTTTTACAAGGCGCGGAGCGAGAGAGAGAGACTGTGTGGCTCGCCACTCCTCACACAGACATTTCCACAGTATTTTCCCTCTATGTTACGAGGTCGAGTTGCGATCTCGACACTCAACCCGGCAGAGATGGAAAGCGTACTCAGGAGCGGACCCGACTAGTTTCGAACCTGGGAACCTCCACTCCCAGGACTGGCGCCGATGTCGTTGCGCCACCAGCCGGCCTTCCATTGTTCTTTCATCCAGGTGCCTATCTAAGAGTCTGTAAAAAGCCCCCAGTGTATCTGCCTCTGCCCCACCCCTGGCAGTGCGTCCCACGCACCCACCACTCTCTGTAAAAAAAACCCGCCCTTGGCATCCCCCCTCCAATCACCTTAACATAATGCCCTCTCATATTAGCCACTTCTGGCCTCAGAAAAACCCACCGGCTGTCTGCCCTATCCATACCTCATCATTTTATACACCTCTATCAAGTCACCACTCATCCTCCTTCGCTCCAAAGAGAAAATCCCCCAGCTTGCTCAACCTTGCCTCTTAAAACCTGTTCTCAAATCCAAGCAGCATCTCGGTAAATCTCCACTGCACCCTCTCCAAAGCTTCCACATTCTTCCTATAATGAGGTGACCAAAACTGAACACTATATTCCAAGTGCAGTCTAACCAGAGTCTTTCAGAATCAGAATCAGGTTTATTATCACCGGCATGTGACGTGAAATTTGTTAACTTAACGGCAGCAATTCAATGCGTTACATAATATAGAAGGGAAAAAATAAATAAAACAAAATAAAATAAAAATAATATTAAATAAATAAATAAATAAATCACAGTATATGTTTATTGAATAGATTTTAAAATGTGCAAAAAATGAAATACTGTATATTAAAAAGTGAGGTAGTGTCCGAGGGTTTAATGTCCATTTAGGAATCGGATGGCAGATGGGAAGAAGCTGTTCCTGAATCACTGAGTGTGTGCCTTCAGGCTTCTGTACCTCCTACCTGATGTTAACAGTGAGAAAAGGGCATGCCCTGGGTGCTGGAGGTCCTTAGTAATGGACGCTGCCTTTCTGAGACACCGCTCCCTGAAGATGTCCTGGTTACTTTGTAGGCTAGTACCCAAGGTGGAGCCGACTACATTTACAACCCTCTGCAGCTTCTTTCAGTCCTGTGCAGTAGCCCCCCCCACCCCCCGCCCGCATAGCAGACAGTGATGCAGCCTGTCAGAATGCTCTCCACTCCACAGTACATCTATAGAAGTTTTTGAGTGTATTTGTTGACATGCCAAATCTCTTCAAAGACCTAATGAAATATAGCCACTGTCTTGCCTTCTTTATAACTACATCGCTATGTTGGGACCAGGTTAGATCCTCAGAGACCTTGACACCCAGGAACTTGAAACTGCTCACTCTCTCCACTTCTGATCCCTTTATGAGGATTGGAATGTGTTCCTTCATCTTACCCTTCCTGAAGTCCACAATCAGCTCTTTCATCTTACTGACGTTGAGTGCTAGGTTGTTGCTGTGGTACCATTCCACTAGTTGGCATATCTCACTCCTGTACGCCCTCTGAGATTCTGCCAACAATGGTTGTATCAGCAAATTTATAGAGAGTACTTGAGCTATGCCTAACCACACAGTCATGTGTACAGAGAGAATAGAGCAGTGGGCTAAACACACACCCCTGTGCCAGTGTTGATCGTCAGCAAGGAGGAGATGTTATCAGCAATCTGTACAGATTGTGGTCTTCCGGTTAGGAAGTTGAAGATCCAATTGCAGAGGGAGGTACAGAGGCCCAGGACTGCAACTTCTCAATCAGGATTGTGGGAATGATGGTATTAAATGCTGAGCTATAGTCAATGAATAGCATCCTGACGTTGGTGTTTGTGTTGTCCAGGAGGACTAAAGCTGTGTGGAGAGCCATTAAGATTGCAGCTGCCGTTGTCCTATAGTGGCGATAGGCAAATTGCACTGGGTCCAGATCTCTTAGAGCTGCAATGTTACCTCATGGCTCCTGAATTCAATTCCCCGACTCATGAAGGCCAGCAATAAATCTGTCCTTCCTTAGCATAAGGGCTGGAACAGCCCGGGGTAATCCGATCATTGTTGTGTGTCTCCTTCAGCGAAGACAACAAGTTGTGGGTACTTGTCCCACTGTTACAGAGCTCAGTTCAAAACTTTTAAGAGGAAGTAGGGACCTGATAGTGCTGCTGTAAATCAGGAGATGCAGGAATCCCCAGTGTCCTGGTTATTTCCCAGTAAACACAGTGAACAAAAATAACCTCGGGACACAGGCAAGTGCAAATCAGTTGCTGCTTTTCACATTGACTATACTGAACACAAGTCTCCCTGCATTACAAACACCCAACTTACGGACATCCTGTACGGCTGCTGGGCTGGATGGGGATGAATTTGGTGGCTGCTGTGGGGCTGTAGCCATCTCCTACTGGGTGGAAGGGAGGGGTTTCCACGTGCCTCAATACACAGGGAAGTAAGAAACTGTAGAGAGTGGTGGACTCAGCCCGATACACCACAAACACTTCCCTCCCCACCACTGGTCATATCTACTGGAGACGATGCCTCAAGAAGGCAGCATCCGTCGTCAAAGATCCCCACCGTCTGGGCCATGGCATCTGCTCACAGGCACCATTGTGCAGGAGGTACAGAAGCCTGAAGTCCCCAACACCAGATCCAAGAACAGCCACTTTCCTTCAACCATTCAGGACAAAGTGATACAACCCTAATTACCACAGTTTAGCAACACTATGACCATTAAGTCCACTATGCCTATCTCTTTCTCCACCCACTTCCCTTCCTCTTTTCACACTGGCTAGGCCACCCCCAGCCCAGATGATGGGTTCTGACCCGAAATGTCAACTGATCATTTTCTCTCCAAGGACCCACTGAGCTGAACCTACACCTTCTCCGTTGTTATCAATGAAGTTGACCATTGAGCAATTCCAATCTTTGCGGAAGCTCTTTAAGATGACACCCTGCCACCGTCTCCTTGTTTGTCCTTATTTATGACTTCTATTCCAAACTAGCATGGTTGAATAATCCCTCCTCTGAAAAGGCTTAAAATCCAATCAAGTGCAAAGTGACGGCCAACATCAACTCTTTTCAGAAATGCCAGGTATAATCTTAGGCAGCTGTGGTGTTATACTCCGCTCTTAAATTGTGTCCAAATTTCAAAATGAACTGCACTGCCATACTTTACACTGACAGCCACTGACAGATGGTGAATCTCTAGATGAGAATCAGGTCAACACATTCAATTGTATTCCAGAAAGAGTTTGGTAATGTATGGGTGAGTCCTTATTCTGAAGGTGGGTGGTGGTAGGAATGTAATGAATCACTTAGAGACCAGAGAACTGTAATAATGTGTGCATTATGTAGATTTCAGTGTCTCGAACAACAGTGCCTGTCTCTGCATTCACCATACATGACATGTGCTTAGAGAAACTACAATTCCTTCCCCTTTCTGAAATTCCATATTATATTCTTTCTTTCTTATTTATAGATCTAAGCTCACTTTGATCTTCTCAAAGGAATGTGTTATAAGTTTATATCAACTTCCTGACTTGGGGAAGGTGACACTTGTTAGTTCAGTTATTCCTTCAACATCAGACACCTGAACCAATGTGGACGACTTTACTCTGAACTGATTCCATATCCTATGGACTCACTTTCAAACACTCGACAACTCAAATTCTCAGCATTATTTACTTATGTATTTGCACAGATTGTCCAGATTGTCTTCTTTCGCACTCTGGTTGTCTATCTGTTTTTCACTGATTCTACTGTACTTCATTGTACTGTGAATGTCTGCAAGACAATGAATCTCGATGTACTGTATGGTCACATATACAGACGTGACTCAATAATACATTTACCTTGAACTTTGAACTCGGTTCAGTAGAATCTTGTGTTGACTCTTTCAAAGTCCCTCAGTTTCAGGACTATAGTTACAACCACATAACCCTTCCACAATTGCCTCTGTGTCACTCGTTGGAGTGGTGTCATTCATGTGTATATTTATCATTCCATCCCTTTGTACCACATACGCCTGCCCGTTGTCTCCTCGGTCATCTGATTTCTGAATGATGTGAGTGTTAACACACAAACTCTGTCATGTTGTTTATAATGCTGGGGCTTAAGCTCTAATTTTGTTTCATTCTCAACTGCCCCTCTTTCACTCTTCCCTAAAGATATGGCTGAACTAAGCTCAACTGTGTTCCACACATTGCTAACCCTGCAGGGTATGACATGCTGTGGAATGTGACGGCTTGCTAATTGATGTCTCATTGTTAAACATGAGCATCTGAATAATGCTTGCTTGTTCGCTTCCTTGATGTCACTGGTTCCTCTACCATGTGATCTAATACTGGACAAAATGGTGGAGTAAGTACATGCCAAATTTTGTTTCATGAAAAGTTACAACAGGATACACACTGGTCCTCACTGAGTGGTCAGCGATGGAGAGAGTGAGCAGCTTCACGTTTCTGGACATCAACATCTCAATCATGAAGAGGACACACCAGTGAAACTGGAAGATTGGGAAAACTTTAGAAAGCAACAAAGTACCACTCAGCGAGCAAAAGAAAGGGGAGATAAATTATGAAAATAAACTAGCACAAAATATAAAAATGGATAGTAAAAGCTTTTATGATTATATAAAGCAGATAACAGTGGCTAAAGTGGATGTCGGTCCCTTGGAAGACAAGAAGGGGGAATTGATATTGGGTAATGAGGAAATAGCCGAGGCTTTGAATGACTATTTTGATTCGGTCTTCACATCTAACATGCCAAGGAGAGATGTTATGGATGGGATGGGAGGTGAGGACCTGGATACACTAAAGAAGTAATGCTGAGCAAACTTGTGGACCTGAAGACAGATAGTCCCTTGGTCCTGATGGAATGTACCCTAGGGTGCTGAAAGAAATGACAGAAGTTATAGTAGAGGATTTGGTGATGATTTACCAAAATTCTCTGGACTGTGGGCAGGGCCCGGCAGATTGGAAGATGGTGAATGTCATGCCACTGTTCAAAAAAGGATGGTGGACAAAGGCAGGCAACTCTAAGCCAGTCAGTTTAACATCTGGAATTGGGAAAATGCTTGAAGCCATCATTAAAGAAGAAATAGCAAGGCATCTAGAAAGAAATGGATCCATCAGGCAGATGCAGCATGGATTCAGCAAAGGCTGGTCCTGTTTGACAAACTTACTGGGGTTCTTTGAGAATATAATGAGTGCAGTGGTAGAGGGAAACGGATGGATGTCATTTACTTGGATTTCCAGAAGGTGTTCAATAAGGTGCCGCATAAAAGACTTATCCATAAGATAAGGATGCATAGAGTTGGGGATGATGTATTAGCATGGATTAGTTAACTAATAGAAAACAGAGAGTTGGGATGCATGGGTGTTACTCTGGTTGGCAATCAGTGGTGAGCAGTGTGCCACAGGGGTCGTAGCTGGGTCCATAACTGTTCACAGTATACATTAACGGATCTGGAAGAGGAGACCGAGTGTAGTGTATCCAAGTTTGCTGATGATACTAAATTGAGTGGAAAAAAAAATTGTGCAGAAGATACAGAGAGTCTGCAGAGAGATGTAGGTAGGTTAAATGAGTGGGAAAGGGTCTGGCAGATGTAGTACGTTGTTGGTAAATGCAAGGTCATCCACTTTGGAAGGAAAAACTGAAAGCAGTTTATTTTTAAATGGTGAAAGAATGCAGCACGCTGCTGTGCAGTGGGACTTAGAAGTGCTTGTGCAGGAATCACAAAAAGTTGGTTTGCAGATGTAGCAGGCCATCAAGAAGGCAAATGGAGTATTGGCCTTTGTTGCTAGAGGGTTTGAATTTAAGAGTGGGGAGGTTACTGGGTAGTGGTGAGGCTGTACCTGGAGTACTGCATACAATTCTGGTCTCCTTACTTGAGGAAGGATATACTGGCTTTGGAGGCAGTGCGGAGGAGGTTCACCAGGTTGATTCCAGAGATGAGGGAGTTAGACTATGAGGAAGAATGGGTCACCTGGGACTGTACTCAGTAGAATGAGAGGAAAGTTTATAGAAATATATAAAATTATGAAAGGGTTAGATAAGATAAAGGCAGAAAAGTTGTTTCCACTGATATGTGATACGAGAACTAAAGGGCATAGCTTGAAGATTTGGGGGAGTAGATTTAGGATGGAGATGAGGAAGAATATTTTTTCCGGAAGGTGATGAATCTGTGAAATTTTCTGCCCAATGAAGCAGTGGAGGCTTCCTCAGTAAATATACTTAAGAGAAGGTACAACATTTAAAAGGAACTTGATTAGTAAATACATTTAAGAGATATATTGTTGCATAGTAGGGGAATAAGCGGTTAGGTGGAGATGAGTCCATGGCCAGATCAACCATGATCTTATTGAATGGCAGAGCAGGCTTGACGGGCCAGATGGCCGACTCTTGTTCCTCTTTCTGATGGTGTTATGTTCTTATGTGTGTGTCAATCTGACTTTCAGCATCTGCTGAATCACTTTGTTTATGAAAAGAGGGGAAGCTGCATCAGTAACTTTGACTAAAGTCATTACAAATGTGATACTGAGTAGTAATGGTCAAACGAGACAAAAAAAATCACATAGAGACCCTGTCAATGCTAAATATCTGTGTTTTTTTTATTTTGATCAGCTCTGCACTCTACTCTGATCTTTTGGAATAATTTCCAAGCTATTCTTCAATGCAAGTGGAATTAGTAATTAAGTCTCAATTATTGATTCAGTGGCAAGCTCTTTCACATTGCAAAAAGTATTAATTTTAAGAAGCTCCCACCTCAGTTATTATTTAAGGTTTGCGACACCTCAATGCAAGTCGAGCTACCTTCCTGGCCTTCTGAGCCTTTGATTTATGTCAAGTCATAGAGTATGGAAAAAGGCTCTTCTGCCCTACTGGCCCATGCCAATCCAGATTCCCATCGAAGCTCATCCCATTTGCATGTGTCTGGCCCATATCTCCCTGAAACTTCCCTAACCAAGTTCCTTTTAAATGTTGTAGATGTACTCAACACACAAGCTGATTTTCAAGTCTGACAGAACCCTAGTTTGGAACTGCATCACCATTCCATCATTGCTAGGTCTAAGTCTTGGAAATCCCAACGTAATTATTCTGCGGGAGAACCTTCACCAGAGTGACCGGAATGGTTCAAGAAGGCCACTGCCCCCCACCTTCTCAAGGACTATTAGAGACAGGCAATAAATACTGCACTTGACAGCAATTCCCCCTCGCACAACTGAATGAAAACCAAATCACCGCCTCATAAAAATGTTTAAGCACCAGGGAACAGATATGCTGCAAGCTCACAGCATCAGTATACAGTGTGGTCGTTAACCTAAAACAATACTTAAGTAGGCACATACACACAGTAGCCACTTTATTGGGTACATAATAAAGTGCTCACTGAGTGTGTGTTTGTGGTCTTCTGCTGCTGTGGCCCATCCACCTCAAGGTTCGATGTGTTTGTGTGTTCAGTAATGCTCTTCTGCACACCACTGTTGTAACGTTTGCCCACTTGGGTTACTGTCACCTTCCTATCAGCTTGAACAGTCTGGCCATTCTCCTCTGAACTCTATCACAGTGACACACATCAAAGTTGCTTGTGAACGCAGCAGGCCAAGCAGCATCTATAGGAAGAGGTGCAGTCGACGTTTCAGGCCGAGACCCTTCGTCAGGACTAACTGAAGGAAGAGTGAGTAAGGGATTTGAAAGCTGGAGGGGGAGGGGGAGATGCAAAATGATAGGAGAAGACAGGAGGGGGAGAGATAGAGCCGAGAGCTGGACAGGTTTTTTTTTTCTATCACAGTGAAGTGTTTTCACCCACAGAACTGCTGGTCACTGAATACTTGTTTTTTTGCTTCATTCTCTGCAAACTCTAGAGACTGTTGTGCCTGAAATCCCAGGAGATCAGCAGTTTCTGAGATACTCAAACCATCCGATCTGGCACCAACAATTGTTCTATGGTCAAAGTCACTTAGATTGCACACCTTTCCCATTCTGCTGTTTTGTCTGAACAATAACTGAACCTCTTGACCATGTCAGTATGCTTTTATGCATTAAGTCGCTGCTATATGATTGGCTAATTAGATATTTGCATTAACGAGCAGGTGTACAGGTGCACCTAATAATTTATCCTCTGATTGTATCTAGGCTTTTCTTTTATCAGGAGTTGGTTCCTACAAATATCCTTCTCATGTTGTTGGAAGGAATGGTTGCAGGTTTTTCCTGTATAGACAATTATCCATTCATAGTGAATTGGACAGCTCAGAGAGCAGAGCAACGACTCACGGTGTGGTCATTAATAGAGGCCCATTAGAAAATGGTTTGTCTTCCTCCTGATGTTTGCTACTAACTAGCTGCAAGCCTCAATTAGCAATTAGTCTCACACTGAGAGCTTTCCTTGGGAATTGCAGGTACTGCTGCGGTTATTAACTGTAATCTGCTGACGAGATTGGTTCTGGCTGGAGTGCCTACTGAAATATAAGGCATTAAAAATAAAGCTGAGACAGTCAGGAGTGTGCTAACACAGGTACAGGAAAGTTTACTGTAGGTCAGTGTGGTGATGTTAATGTGATCTATGAGTTTTTTCTCTCAAATATATTTTACAAACTTCACTCAAAAGAAAAATGCAACAAATGAAATACTTACAATATTTAGCATCTTCTCTATCCCTTTCAGAAGCCTTAAAGTACTTGACAGATAATAAAATACTTAGGAATGACAGAATTAGAACATTACAGCACAGCACAGGCCCTTTGGCCCATAGCGCTGTGCTGACCTTTTAACCTACTCTGAGATCAATATACCAATATAACCTTTCCCTTCCACATAGCCCCCATTTTTCTATCATCTATGGGCCTAACTGAGAATTTCTTAACTGTTCTTAATATATCTGATTCTACCACCAGCCTTGGCAGTGTGATCCACACACCCACTACTTTCTATGTAAAGACTCTCTGACATTCCCCCTACACTTTTCTACAAAAAACCAAAATTATGCCCCCTTTCAATTCCTGCCCTGGGGAAACATCAATGGCTATCCACTTGAGCTATCCCCATTATTATCTTATACACCTCTTTTAAGTCACTTCCCATCCTCCTTTACTCCAAATAGAATAGTCCTAGCTCGCTCAGCCTATCCACATAAGAAATGTATAATGCTGTATGACAAAGGCAACTGCAGGAAACATAAAGTTGTGGTGGTAGGGGATTTTAATTTTCCATACATTGATTGGGACTCCCATACTGTTAGGCGTCTAGATGGTTTAGAGTTTGTAAAATGTGTTCAGGAAAGTTTTCTAAATCAATATATAGAGGAACCAACTAGAGGGGATGAAATATTGGATCTCCTGTTAGGAAACGAGTTAGGGCAAGTGACAGAAGTCTGTGTAGGGGAGCACTTTGGTTCCAGTGATCATAACGCCATTAGTTTCAATTTGATCATGGACAAGGATAGATCTGGTCCTAGGGTTGAGGTTCTGAACTGGAAGAAGGCCCAATTTGAAGAAATGAGAAAAGATCTAAAAAGCGTGGATTGGGACAGGTTGTTCTCTGGCAAAGATGTGATTGGTAGATGGGAAGCCTTCAAAGGGGAAATTTTGAGAGTGCAGAGTTTGTATGTTCCTGTCAGGATTAAAGGCAAATTGAATAGGAATAAGGAACCTTGGTTCTCAAGGGATATTGCAACTCTGATAAAGAAGAAGAGGGAGCTGTATGAAATGTATAGGAAACAGGGGGTAAATCAGGCGCTTGAGGAGTATAAGAAGTGCAAGAAAATACTTAAGAAAGAAATCAAGAGGGCTAAAAGAAGACATGAGGTTGCCTTGGCAGTCAAAGTGAAGGATAATCCAAAGAGTTTTTACAAGTATATTAAGAGCAAAAGGATTGTAAGGGATAAAATTGGTCCTCTTGAACATCAGAGTGGTCGGCTTTGTGCGGAACCAAAGGAAATGGGGGAGATCTTAAATAGGTTTTTTGCGTCTGTATTTACTAAGGAAACTGACATGAAATCTATAGAATTGAGGGAATCAAGTAGTGAGACCATGGAAACTGTACAGATTGAAAAGGAGGAGGTGCTTGCTGTCTTGAGGAAAATTAAAGTGGATAAATCCCCGGGACCTGACAGAGTGTTCCCTCGGACCCTGAAGGAGACTAGTGTTGAAATTGCGGGGGCCCTGGCAGAAATATTTAAAATGTCGCTGTCTACGGGTGAAGTGCCGGAGGATTGGAGAGTGGCTCATGTTGTTCCGTTGTTTAAAAAAGGATCGAAAAGTAATACGGGAAATTATAGGCCAGTGAGTTTAACGTCAGTAGTAGGTAAGTTATTGGAAAGAGTACTAAGAGACAGAATCTACAAGCATTTGGATAGACAGGGGCTTATTAGGGAGAGTCAACATGGCTTTGTGCGTGGTAGGTCATGTTTGACCAATCTGTTGGAATTTTTCGAGGAGGTTGCCAGGAAAGTGGATGAAGGGAAGGCAGTGGATATTGTCTACATGGACTTCAGTAAGGCCTTTGACAAGGTCCCGCATGGGAAGTTAGTTAGGAAAATTCAGTCGCTAGGTATACATGGAGAGGTGGTAAATTGGATTAGACATTGGCTCGATGGAAGAAGCCAGAGAGTGGTGGTAGAGAATTGCTTCTCTGAGTGGATGCCTGGGACTAGTGGTGTGCCACAGGGATCAGTGCTGGGTCCATTGTTATTTGTCATCTATATCAATGATCTGGATGATAATGTGGTAAATTGGATCAGCAAGTTTGCTGATGATACAAAGATTGGAGGTGTAGTAGACAGTGAGGAAGGTTTTCAGAGCCTGCAGAGGGACTTGGACCAGCTGGAAAAATGGGCTGAAAAATGGCAGATGGAGTTTAATACTGACAAGTGTGAGGTATTGCACATTGGAAGGACAAACCAACGTAGAACATACAGGGTTAATGGTAGGGCACTGAGGAGTGCAGTGCAACAGAGGGATCTGGGAATACAGATTCAAAATTCCCTAAAAGTGTCGTCACAGGTAGATAGGGTCGTAAAGAGAGCTTTTGATACATTGGCCTTTATTAATTGAAGTATTGAGTATAAGAGCTGGAATGTTATGATGAGGTTGTTTAAGGCATTGGTGAGGCCGAATCTAGAGTATTGTGTTCAGTTTTGGTCACCAAATTACAGGAAGGATATAAATAAGGTTGAAAGAGTGCAGAGAAGACTTACAAGGATGTTGCCAGGACTTGAGAAACTCAGTTACAGAGAAAGGTTGAATAGGTTAGGACTTTATTCCCTGGAGCGTAGAAGAATGAGGGGAGATTTGATAGAGGTATATAAAATTATGATGGGTATAGATAGAGTGAATGCAAGCAGGCTTTTTCCACTGAGGCAAGGGGAGAAAAAAACCAGAGGACATGGGTTAAGGGTGAGAGGGGAAAAGTTTAAAGGGAACATAAGGAGGGGCTTCTTCACACAGAGAGTGGTGGGAGTATGGAATGAGCTGCCAGATGAGGTGGTAAATGTGGGTTCTTTTTTAACATTTAAGAATAAATTGGACAGATACATGGATGGGAGGTGCATGGAGGGATATGGTCCGTGTGCAGGTCAGTGGGACTAGGCAGAAAATGGTTCGGCACAGCCAAGAAGGGCCAAAGGGCCTGTTTCTGTGCTGTGGTTTCTATGGTTTCTAAAGTAATCGTACTTGATATTGAACCTGATGGGATCATTTATGAGATTACACATAAGATACTTTGGTACTTCTGGGATCTTCCTTTGTTCATATGGTCACTATATTTCCTACATGGTGCTTCTAAAGAGCTTCCTCGGTTGTGCAGAGTGCCCGTGAGGTCCTGAGATGTGTGGAAATGCTATCCTAACACAACTCCTATGCTTCGGTTGTGCAGATGGTAATTCGCCAGCTCTCCTTGCAAACTAATCTGAAGGAGATGATCTATTGAAGCACCTCTTGCTATATATCACTACATTACACCACCGTTCAGTTTATTTGGCTATCCATGGCAATGCCTGCCCCTAGGAAGTTGTAGGTGGGATGGTAGAGCGATCACTCGAGTGGAGTATGATGTTCTCCTAGGGGATTATTCCCTTAACGGAGAATGCCTGTGTGTGACTCTGTTTAACATGGGGATCCTGATGCACAAGTATCCAGCACACGGTCCTTGATAGATCATGACCAGTGTCTAGTGGCATGGAATACACGATGACTGGGGACCTTCACAGCCGCAGCCTTCCTCCACGTTCAGTGCTGACCTGATGTGTCACCATGTTCCTCAGCTCTACCGCTGAGGTCTTGGTTGGATTGCTGTTTGGCTGGAATCTCCCACATACCCTTAACACCATCAGTGACCCCACCAGGAGCTAAACTCCAGAGGATGTCACTCACAGAATCTCAGGAACTCACAGAGGTGAGGAAGAATTATTTTTTTTAGCCAGGGAATCTGTGGAATGCTCTGCCACAAACTGCAATGGAAGCCATGTCCGTGCGTATATTTAAGGCTGAAGTTGATCGTTTCCTGATCGGTCGGGGCATCAAAGGATATGGCGAGAAGGCATGTGTATGGGGTTGAGTGGGATCCGGGATCAGCCATGATAGAATGGCTGGCAGAGCAAACTGGATGGGATGAATGGCCTAATTCTGCTCCGACGCCTTATGGTCTTATGATCTAAGCCTCTTCATCACAACAAGGTGATAATCCTCAGAGAAAAATTGGAATGGATAGTCATAAAGTTGTACAGCATAGGAAGAGGTCCTTCTCTCCACCATGTCCACACTAATCTCTTGGCCACCTGCATATATTAGGTCCATATCCTATGTCTTGCCTATTTAATTGCCTGTCTAAATGGGTCTTAATCATAATGAATGGATCTAACTCCACTACATCCTCTGGCGGTGATTTCCAGATACCAACAAATGCCAGGTCATCACTATCGGGTTTGTTATCACTGGCATATGATTTAAAACGTGTTGTTTTGTGGCAGCAGTACAGTGCAATAATGCACTCTAGGAAAACAAATGAGAAATGACATGTTAGCGTAGCAATGCGCACAATGCTTTACGGCACTTAGTGATGGAGTTCAGTTCCCACTGCTGTCTGTGGAGGGCTTGTGGGATCTCCATGTGACCATGTGCGTCTCCTCTGGGTGCTTCGGTTCCGTCCCACATCCCAAAGATGTACGGGCTAGGGTTAGTAAGTTGTGGGCGTGCTATGTTTGTGTCAGAGGCATGGCGACACTTGTGGGCTGTCTTCCCACCACACTCTTCGGACTGTGTTGGTCGTTGATGCAAACAAAGTATTTCCCTCTATGCTTCGCTGAACATGCAACAAATAAAGCTAAACTTTGACCTTTAACTAAAGTCCATAGGATTGAAACCATAGTACTTAGTATCATCAACAAATACTCAACAATGGTCTTCCAAGCCTGAGACTTCAGCTTAATAGAAGGACAAGGGAGTACCACAACCCACAAGATCCACTGCATTCCACATACCATCCTAACTTGAAACTGTATACCCATCATCTCTATGTCTAAATTTTGGAATCTCCTGCCCAACACCTTCACAACTACAGTGGTTCAGGAAGGCAACTTGCTGCCATCTTCTCGGACTAATAGCGAAGGGCAATAAAAATGCTGCAATGGCAGCTTCCAAGGATTATTCCACTTATTCCGTACAAACATCAAAATCGGGAGCAGGAGCACCCTGTCCGTCTACCGCCTCTTATTCCCTTGATAAAACAGATCCATCAGTTAAATCCTGAATGATTGACAAATTATTATCTATTCCTTCACTTTAGTTAGACACAAGGATTATTTCCCTCCTATTCCACCAAGGTGCAAGTACGCCTGTGTATGTGGTAAAGATATAGCGATGCTTTACAATCAGCAAACAAAAATACTAACTATTCTATTAATTACACTTCTTCTGGACTACAATCACTGCAATCCATGGCCTGAAATTTCCCTTTGAGATCTGTGCTTTTGAGCCATCTATACCACTGGCATTTTTGCGTTCCCCGAACGATTCAGCAAACTGGACTCTCGAGAATGCAGCTATGGCCGAGGTGTCCATTGCTGGAGTGGATGAGGCTGGATCAAAAGGGTGGGGTCCAGGCCCAAGAGTGAAAAATGAGCCAGTGTTTGTCTGATTTAAGCACCAAGCCAGACTAAAGGCGTCAAGGCTGAGGGTGAGGAATAAACGGGAGTTCAGCTCACTGCTCCGTGAGTTTTACTTGCTCTGTGCTGAGCAGACTCTGAAACTGTGGCCTGTAACCACCATCCCTTGGCTCAGCACTTAACTGGCTCCATGGCTGTGGCCTGTAGCCATCGGGCTCCTGGTCCTGCTTCACTCATCCCAGCACTGAACTGGACCCGTGGCTGTGGACTGTGGACCCCGCGGTTCATGTCTTGTGTTATTAGTTTACTTTTTATTGTTTGCATGACTTGCTCCTTTTTGTTGCACATTGGGTGTTTGACGGTCCTGGTTGTGTGTTTTTTTTTAATGGGTTCTATTGTGTTTCTTTGTTTTGTGGCTGTCTGCAAGAAGACTTACCTCAAGGCTGTATATCATATACATACTTTGATAATAAATGTACTTTGAACTTTAAAGTAAATGTGACCTCATTAACAACTGCACTGCCTATATCGTAATTCTCTCCAAGTTGTATTCATCTCCAGGTTAAACACACAATAGACTTACCCTTCTCTATCTTTGTTATGTGTTCCAGCTCTTACTTACTGCCTGTTACACTGCTGGCATTGAAGGCAGCAGTGAAGATCCTCCATCTCTGGTGCTGTTCAGAACTTCCTTCATCATGTCAGTAGCTTCCTTCAGGTATTCACTATGGTCAGTCATGCAAATCCCTGCTGGAGACTCAGGAGTACTATCAAACTCAGATGTAGAAGGACTCTTCATTACTGTTTTTGTAACAACTTTGTTTTACCAGTCAGGGTTGTTAGCCCTGAGCTGAGCCCCTGAAGCTGGAGGACCAGTGGACAACTTTTGGTCTGGCCTCTTCCCTTTGACCTGTTTGGCATGGGTGACCCTACCAAGAGCCAAAGCATAAAGCCCTGACTCCAGTCAACATGGCTCTCCAGGTTATTGAGGCACACACACCTCCAAACCCAACGGCAAGGTTGTGGTCCTCTTGGAGGGTTCCAGCTCCAACAGCCTCCAAAATCGCCCAGTCCTGTGACAGGGTTTCAACTTGAAATATTGATCGTGTCCTTCCTCCCACAGATGCTGCTCAACCCACTGAGTTTCTCCAGCAGGTTATATTTTGTTCCAGATTCCAGCAACCACAGTCTGTTGTGTCACCATTGGCTGAACTTATCTCAATCGCTGGAGTTCACTTGAATATCCAGTATGTCCATATTCCATCATAATAACTGCACTATAGTACTGTGCAAAAGTCTTTGGCACGTGTAGTACTGTCGCAATTTTATGTATTGCACTGTACTGCTGCCACAAAAAAAAATTCCTGACATATATGAGTGATGATAAACACGATTCTGATATGGGTCTCTATTGTGGACTAAGTGGGAAGACGGTAGGGAAAGGGGAATCATGTTTGGGAAAACGGGAAGGGAGAGAGAAGTAAGCAGAAAGCACCAGAGAGACAATCTGTAATGACTAATAGGCCAATTGTTTGGAATCAAATGACTTTGGCTGGTGTCTCAGAGCTGAGTGTGCCCACACCCATGCCACCCCACTGCCCCTGGCACTCCTTCTCTGCCACCTGTCCCTCACCCCTCCCGTGGCACTCCACCCTCGCCATTCCCTACATCCTTAGCTCCCACCAGATTTACAAACTCGCTTTCCGTTCCACGTTGAGAACTACAGTACCATGCAAATGTCTTAGGCACCCTAGCAATATATATGTACCTAAGACTTTTGCACAGTTCCGTGCGCAAAGAACACTTCTCAATTCTCACTTCTCAAGAGAGTGATAGGTACCTGGACATACTGCCAGGGATGATGGTAAAGGCTGATACAATAGGGACATTTAAACGACTCTTAGATTGGCATATGAATGTAAGAAAAAAGGAAATGATGAGCTGTGTGGGAGGGAAGTGTTAGATTGATAGCAGAGTAAGTTTATATAAGTTGGCACATCTTTGTAGGCCTTAGGGCCTGTTCTGTGCTGAACTGTACTATGTTCTCATTAGGGCTATCTGCATGACTACCTTTATAGAAGGCAGTCAGTTCAAGTTTAAATGTCATTCAACCACAGATGAATACCCACAAATATAGCCGAATTAAACAGTGTTATTCCATGGCCAAGGTACTACACACAGAATCAGCAGACACACGCAGCACAAGTCACATATAGGATAGCAAGCACATACAAGATATCAGTAAAATACAAACCACACAAAAAAATGGTCTCAGAATCCATGAATATTGCAGCAGTCTGCAGTCAAACACAATACAGCTTCTCTTCTGCTGAGCAAACACTGGGGGGCAGCATCGATTCCAGTTTGGATGCCGCCATACAACCACCCGTGGAGCCCATCGACTCCAACACCCCTCTCCTGGCTGGCTGTAAACAGGCAATGCCGCGGCTTGGGGCCCAGACCTCTGCTGTCCCGCTGTCCGCCCCTCCGTCTGCCAATAGTTCAGTGAATCGCACTTGCAGGATTCCACATTAGCAATGTCCAGCAGGGTCTTGCGACTAAGATGATCACTTACTATCATGCAATGACTCCTCTCTGACGCAGGCAGCATCGTGATCCACACTGAATCTAGTTCCTTCAGTTTCTCTGCCAGCAGCAACTTGTTGAGGAGGTAGGCCTTCAGTACCTTAAGTTCTTAATGTCCAGCAACACCTTGCGATTATAAAAATACATTTAAAAAGGACAATCACACCTTTGGTTCATCCTGTAGAAACTGCTGTGATCGAATGTGTTGCCATCTTACTGGAAGAAAATAGAGTATCGACTGTTGACAGTGCCTGACACAGCAATGTTTCCATGGCCATATCACTTGAGTTATTTTTGAAGTGTACTCATTCTTGCATGCATTCTAATAAGTAGGCAAATGCAGAGGACACAGGCATCCGTAGAGTAGAAGTTGAGAAGGGTTTGAGTCAAAGACAGAAGTGGAGAAGGGATCAGAAACATGAGGAAATACGCAGACGTTGGAAGTCCAAAGTAACACACAAAACGCTGGAGGAACTTAGCCTGGCTGAGCAACATCAGTGAAAGAGTAAACAGTCAACATTTCAGGCCAAGAGCCTTCATCGGGGCTGGAAAGAAAGAAGTCAGAGGAAGAAAGTGGTTGGAGGGGAGGAAGAAGTACAAGGTGGTAGGTGACAGATGAAATGGGGAGGGGGAGGGTGCAATTAAAGAGCTGGGAACTTGATTGGTGAAAGAGATAAATGGCTGGAGGGGGGGGGAATCTGCGAGGAGAGGTTAGAAGACCATGGAAGAAAGGGGAGAAAGAGAGAGGTGATGGGCACACAAGGAGGTAAGGTGAAGAGGGAAATAGGACTGGTGAACGGTGAAATAGCAGGGCAATTACCACTCACAACATGCTGGAGGAACTCAGCAGATCGGGCAGCATCAGTGAAAACGAACAGTCAACGTTTCGGGCCGAGACCCTTCCTCAGGACTGAAGAGGGAAGGGGCAGAGGCCCTATAAAGAAGGTGGGGGGAGGGTGGGAAGGAGAAGGCTGGTAGGTACCAGGTGAAAAGCCAGTAAGGGGAAAGATAAAGGGGTGGGGGAGGGGAAGCAGGGAGGTGATAGGCAGGAAAGGTGAAGAAGGAATAGGGGAAACACAATGGGTAGTAGAAGGATGCGGACCATGAGGGAGGTGATAGGCAGCTGGGGGAGGGGGCAGAGTGAAACTGGGATGGGGGAAGGGAGGAGGAGGAAATCACTGGAAGTTGGAGAACTCAACGCTCATGCCAGGGGGCCAGAGACTGCCCAGACGGTATATGAGGTGTTGGGCAGTTACCAGAAGTTTGAGAAATCGATGTTCATGCCATCAGGTCGGAGGCTACCCGGAAGAAGTCTGGGGCCCTGGATGGTAGTGAGGGGGGAGGTGTAGGGGCAGGTGTAGCAATTGTTCTGCTTGCAAGGGTAAGTACCAGGAGGGAGATCAGTGGGGAGGGACAAGTGGACAAGTGTGTCGCCTAGGAAGCGATCCCTGCAGAAGCAGACTCCCCCTTCCCCAGCCCCTTAACCTTTTAACCAATCAACATCCCAGCTCTTTAATTCCACCCTCCCCTCTCCCGGTTTCATCCGTCATCTGCTGCCTTGTACTTCTTCCTCTGCTCCCCCCACCTGCTCACTCTGACTTCTCATCTTTCCTTTCCTGTTGTCATGAAGGTCTCAGCCTGAAATGTCAACTGTTTACTCTTTTTCAATAGAGGGTGCTTGGCCTGCTGAGCTCCTCCAGCACTTTGTGGCAGAGGAGAATGGATATTCAGCAAAGCTCCACCACTCTTCAAGCATAAAGCAACTGAAAGACAAACCCCATGATATATACATTCAGTGGCCACTTTATTAGTTCGCTCCTGTACCTAATAAAGTGGCCACTGGGTATTTGTTCACGGCCTTCAGCAGTTGTAGCCCATCAATGTCAGGGTTTGATGTGTTGTGCATTCAGAGGTGTTCTTTTGTACACCACTGTTGTAACTGTGGTTATCTGAGTTACTGTCGCCATCCTGACAGGTTGAATCAGTCTGGTCAATGTCCTGTACCCTCTCTCATTAACAAGGTATCTTCCCCAATAGAACTGCCACTCATTGGATGTTCTTTTTTTGTTTTTCACACCATTCTTTGTAAACACTAGAGACTGTTGTGTGTGTAAATCCCAGAAGATCAGCAGTTTCTGAGATACTCAAACCACCCCATCTGGCACAATCATTCCACAGTCAAAGTCACTTAGATCACAGTTCTTCCCCAGTCTGATGTTTAGTCTGAACAAATGAACCTCTTGACCATGTCTGCATGCTTTTATGCATGGAGTTGCTGCCACATGATTGGCTGATTAGATATTTGCATTAATGAGCAGGTGTACGTAATAATGAGGCAACTGAATGTATGTGTATGCATATTACGTTTTGAACTACCACGGGATATTATAGGTACAACACAACACAGGAATGTTCTCATAAATAATGCAAGCAATGATTGCAATATTGAATAACAGATTGCTTTTCATTAAAAAAAATCAATTATTCATCAGTTATAACCATTGCACTGCTAATATACTTTGTAGCTGATATTAAATATGACAAGATTATACATGTTCAGATGAATCATAAATGGTACAAACATCATTACTATGTTTGTACCTTAATAGGATGAGAGCACTTCCAATTCTTTCACTGTGTTATAGTGTACAGTAATCCATATTCTGCAACAATTCTGATTACACTCGCTAATAATCTCCCCAGGATATATTCGTCTGCAAGTGATTTATACACAATTTAATGA
This sequence comes from Mobula hypostoma, assembly GCF_963921235.1. NCBI lineage: Eukaryota > Metazoa > Chordata > Chondrichthyes > Myliobatiformes > Myliobatidae > Mobula > Mobula hypostoma. Next base: position 153,312,318 of record NC_086098.1, on the reverse strand, counting down.
GAATATAAATCACAGTTAAAGAAAATAGGATTTAATGGGTTTTCCCTGACTCTCCTCTGTTCTCACCACTCATTGTAAATGTTGATTACTGAATGCAGTGGCACCTACATGCAGATGACTCTAGCCTCCACACTGGGGAAGATTCTTTATAGTACAAGTATTTTGAGAACTTACCTATTATAAATAATTTCTCTAATTTTCCAATGAAAATCCTTGATGAAAAATTCCGAGAGACTGTAGTAACAGAAAGCTGACAGACCTTTATATCTGCAAAAACATACTCAGCGTTGCAATGTCAAAGCCAGGTACAGGAACCCAGAGTCTACCTAATACTCCAAGAGCCTCTGTACCAAAAATCAAGAAAATGTGGATTCTGTAACACCTTCTATAACTTTGTGAAATATCAAAATGTTTTACAAGCAATGAAGAATTTTTGGAGTGTTGTATTATCCGGTGCAGTCCAGTTATATTTTCTACAGCGACCTACGTGAGTAGGAAAGGTGGTGATCCCTTTCTGTGATTTCGACGCTGACGTGAACCTCTCTGTGTTTTTAAGCAGTTCCTCTTTTTTGCACTCAATTGAAAAGGCAGAAAGCAATGTTTCAACATTTGAATTAAAAGGAAATTGATAAAAAAATGTAAACACTGAAGAGAAATTTAGATAAGTACATGGATGGGAGGCTGTGGTCTGGGTGCAGGGCAATGGGACTAGGCAGATTAATGGTTCAGCACAGATTAGACAGGCCGAAGGGTCTGTATCTGCACTCCAGTGTTCTGTGACTGTGTCTGGCATGGATGTTAACTCAGCTTATAGAGTCACAGAGTCGTGCAATCATACAGCAGTAACAAGCCATGCGCATGCTGGCCAGTGGGCACCCACCCATACTACTCCCATCTTTGTTCACTTGCCGCTCAGCCTTATGCTTGTGAGAGATTCAAGCGGTCTTCCTGACACTTCTTAGCCGCTGTCAGTGATTCTGGTTTCCAGACTCTCTCTGGCAATATGTTCCAGGTACTTACCACGATCTGAGTGAAGAAGATCCCTCTCAGATCCCCCAAACTATTTCACTCCTTATCCTAAATCTCACTTACCACAACTCTGAACAGATACTGCAACCTGTAGACTCACTTTCAGTGATCCTTTACAACTTATCACTGTTTATTTACACTGTTTTTCCTCTTTTGTGCATTGGTTGTTGGTGGTCTGTCTGTTGACTGTACGTACAGTTTTTTCATAAATTCTATTGTATTTCTCTAATTTCCTGTAAATGCCTGTAAGCAAATGAATCTCAAGGTAGTAAATGGTGATACACATGTACATTGACAATAAAGTTTACTTTGACTTTGACCAGGTCCTTGAGTTGTATCTCCCTCCACAGTTAACCTACCTATGTCCCTTATAAATTTATATAACCTCAGTCGTACTCAGTCTTATCCTCTGCTGCTGCAGGAAAAATCGACACAGCCTTTCCATTCTCTTCTCATAACTGAAATGCTCCATCCCAGGTAACGCCCCGGTGACTCTCCTCTGCACCCTCTTCAGCATTCTCACGCCCTTCCCATAATGCGGAGATGAGGACTGCGCGCACTGCTCCAGCTGTGGTCAGACCAATGTTCTACAAAGTGGGAACACAACCTCCCTGCCCTTACCGTATCAGATCGATCGCAGGAATGTGGCAGGTGCACCTGCAGCCCATCGGTCGGGCGGTGAATCGACTGGGCCTCCTACGTGCTGGATGTGCTCTCTTTTGGGTGCTGGTTTTTCAGGGCACGTGTTTTCCTCTCTTCGGGCTGGGTTTGTCACTGTAAGTTACCTAGCCTGTACCGTTACTAACACGACTTGGTAAAAGTGTTTAATTATACCACTCCATTGCCGTTCTTGCTCCATGCGTACATAACACTGCCTTCGTATTCAGGCTCTTGACCAGTGAAGTCCAGTATCCAATGTGTCTTTTTAACCACTCCGAGGAGCCTTTGACTTGCAAACCAAAACCCTCCGGGATCTTCCTGCTAGTGATCAGCAGCAGAATCCCTGCCTTTCATGGGGACGCATTGTCTAACCTGACAAATCCATTGCCACCTTGGTGTAGTTCAGTTACGCCATGACAAACTAGGAACGGGGAATCAGGATGAAGGCAGACTTACTTTAGGGTTCCCCAGTCCGGATGCTGGGACAATGTTTCTCCTGGCTGGAAAGTCCACACCAGGGGCACACATTCCGAATTCAGAACTGACATTGGGATAGATCTCTTCAGTCTCAATATTTGGAATTCCCTGCAGAGGTCTGTGAACACGCCATCATCGAGTTCAATCAGAAACAGAGATCTGAAGGTAAACCCAAGAGATTCTGGAGATGCTGGAAATCTAGAGAAATGCTGGAGGAACTCAGCAGGCCGGGCACCATCACTGTCGATATTTTCATCCAAGACCCTTCATCCAGACTGGAAACAAAGGGGGTGGAAGGCAGAGTAAGAAGCTGGGGAGAGGAGAAGGAGTACAAGCTGGCAGGTGATAGGTGAGGCCAAGTGAGGGGGAAGGTAGGTAGGGGACGGGATATAAAGTAAGAAGCCGGGAGGTGATAGGTGGAAGAGGTAAAGGATTGAATAAGGAGGAATCTGATAAGAGAGGACAGTCCATCATGGGAGAAGGTCGGATTCTTGGATATTGCAGGATTCCAGAGAAGTGGATTGGGACAGGAAAAGTGGCAACATTTATTATTATTATGTGTCCTGACATACAGTAAAGAAACTTTCACATGCCATCCATACAGTTCATTTCTTCAGATCAATGCATCAAGATGGTACCAAAGGAAAACAATAACAGAATGCAATGTTACAGTTACAGAGAAAGTGTAATTCAAGTAGACAATCAGGTCCAAGTGTGATTGTGAAGTAGATTGAGAGGCCCAGAGTTAATCTTTATTGTACATTCAATGTCTCATAACAGCGGATTAGAAGCTTTGAGCCTGGTGACAGATGTTTTCAAAATTTGTATCTTCTCTCCAATGGAAGGTGAGAAAAGAGAATGTCCAGCATGGCGGGGGGGGGGAGTGGGGGTGTCTTCAGTTATGTTGGTGGCTTTCCCGAAGCAGTAGGAGGTGCAGACTGAGCTCATGGAAGAGAGGCTGGTTTCCGTGATGTACCAGGCTGTGTCCACAACTCTCCACAGTATTGGCAGAGTCATTCGCCAGAGCAAGCCATCAAGCGTATACCATCATCTTATTGCTATACTGACTGACACATGGAACGAGGAGTAATCCAGAGGTCCAGCTCTTCAGCCTTTGCCCTTGCTGCTTATACTCACTGAACAAGACCTATTCCTTCATTCTACATATGTCATTGGTGCCAATGTGCACCACGGCATTACTATGAAGATACTTGACAACCTTTTGCAGTCAACGATGAGTTGAACCATTTTAGACAATTTGCCATTCCATCCACTTGCACCATTTGTCCTAATGCCTCCTTCTTCCTTTTGGATATCATTGTCTTTCTCCTGTTTATCCTGACTGAATCCTGATAGCATTCTAATCTGATATGGCAATTTAAATGAACAGGAACACAAGGGGCTGCAGAGAGTAGTCAACACAAACCAATGTAACATGGACACACTGCTCCCCACGATGGACAGCATCAGTGTGAGGCACAGCCTCAGAAAGATGGCATCTACCACAAGGAACCCTGAAAATCAAGGTCACACATTCTTCATATTGCAGGAGCTACAGAAGCCTGAAGTGCCACAACACCAGGTTCAGGAACAGCTATTTCTCTATAACCATCAGGTCCACACAACGTTAAGGAACCACTATTTCTCTATAACCATCAGGTCTCACACCACCAGGTTCAGGAACAGCTATTTCCGTAAAGCCATCAGGTCCCACATCACCAGGTTCAGGAACAACAATTTCCCTGCAACCATTAGATCTCACAAAAACCAGGTTCAGGAACACCTATATTCCAACAATCAGCACGTTCCACAACACCAGATTGAGAGTTTTTACCCTCAATCATCAGGTCCGACATAAACAGTTTCAGGAACAGCTATTTCCCTACAACGATCAGGTCCAACACCACCAGGGTCAGGAACAGTTATTACCCGACAACCATCAGGTCCCTCACCACCAGTTTCAGGAACAGCTATTTCACCATAACCATCAGGTCCGCCACAACCGTCAGGAGCAGCCATTTCTCTATAACTATCGGGTCTCACACCACCAGGTTCAGGAACAGTTATTTCCCTCTAACCATCAGTTAAGGAACGGCAATTTCCCTACAACCATTAGATCTCAGAAAACCAGGTTCAAGAACAGCTATTTCCTTGCACCTATTAGGTCCCACAATACCTGATTCAGGAATAGCCACTTCCATTCCACCGTCAGGTCCCAGAGTACCAGGTTCAGGAAAAGCTATGTCCTTACAACCATCCAATCCCACACAACCACGCTGAGGAACAGCTATTTCTCTATAAACATCTGGTCCCAAACCACCAGGTTCAGGAACACCCATTACTCTACAACAAAACAGGTCCCATACCAGCAGGTTCAGGAACAGCCATTTCCCGAAACCCATCTGGTACCACACCAGTAGGTTCAGGAACATCTACTTCCTTACAGCCATCAGGCCCCACACCACCAGCTTCAGGACCAAATAGTTCCCTAGACCCTTCATTTTCCACAGCACCAGGTTCATGAACAGTTATTAATCTACAATCATCAGGTCCCACAGAACAGGTTTCAGGAACAGCTATATCCCTACAACCAACAGTTCCCACACCACCAGGTTCTGGAAGAGCTAGTTCCCTGTATCCATCAGTTCCCACACCACCAGGTTCAGGATCAGCCATTTCCTTACAAACAACAGGTCTGACACCATCAGATTCAGGAACAGATATTCCTCTATAAATATCTGGTTCTCACATCACCAGGTTCAGGGACAGTTATTTTCCTACAACCATAATGTTCCACAACACCGGTTTCAGCAATAGTTATTACCTTACAACCATCAGGTCCCACACAACCAGGCTCAAGAACAGCTAATTCCCTACAACCATCAAGTCCCACAACACCCGGTTCTGGAAAGGTTTTTTTTCCTAGAACCATCAGGTCCCATACCAACAGCTTCAGGAAAAGCCATTTTCTTACATATACAGGTCTCACAACGCCACGTTCAGGCACAGTTATTGCTTATAACCATCAGGTCCCACACCACCAAGTTCAGGAACAGCTATTTCCCTACAACTATCAGGTCCAACACCACCAGGGTCAGGAACAGTCATTACCCGACAACCATCAGGACCCACACAACCAGCGTCAGGAACAGCCATTTCCCTATACCCATCATGTCCCACAACACCAGGTTCAGGAACAACTATTTCTCTATATCCATCAGGTCCACACAACCTGAAGGAACTGCTGTTTCTCTGTAACCATCAGGTCCGCCACAAACTTCAGGAACAGCCATTTCCCTACAACCAACAGGTCTCACACCACCAGGTTCAGGAACAGATATTTCCGTAAAGCCATCAGGTCCCACATCACCAGATTCAGGAACAGCAATTTCACTACAACCATTAGGGTCCCACACAACCAGGTTCAGGAACAGCTTTTTCTCTGTAAACATCTGGTCCCACACCACCAGCTGCACGAACATTATTTCCCTGCAACCATGAGGTCCCAAACCACCATGTTCAGGAACACCCATTACTCTACAACCAACAGGTCCCACAGCAGCAGGTTCAGGAACATTTATTTCCTTATAGCCATCAGGTCCCACACCACTAGGTTCAGGACCAAATAATTCCCTAGAAACTTCATTTTCCACAATACCAGATTCATGAACGGTTATTAATCCACAACCATCAGGTCCCACAGAGCAAGTTTCAGGAATAACTATATCCCTACAACCAACAGGTCCCACACCAGCAGGTTCAGGAACAGCCATTTCTCGAAACCCATCTGGCACCACACCAGTAGGTTCAGGAACATCTATTTCCTTACAGCCATCAGGCCCCACACCACCAGTGTGCAGGACCAATTAACTCCCCAGACACTTCATTTTCCACAACCCCACACAAACAGTTCAGGAACAGCTATTTCCCTTTACCATAAGGACTCACACCACCAGGTTTAGGGACACCTATTTCCCTAGAACCATTTTGTCCCACAACACCAGGTTCATGAACAGATATTACCCTACAACCATCAGGTCCCACAACACCAGCTTCTGGAAAAGTTTTTTCCCTACAACCATCAGGTCCCATACCAACAGGTTCAGGAACAGCCATTTTCCTACATATAAAGGACTCATAACACCACGTTCAGGCACAGTTATTGCCTTACAACCATCAGGTCCCACTTTGGTGGCAAAAATAGGAAAACAGATTATTATCTGAATGGTGGCCGATTAGGAAAAGGGGAGGTGCAACGAGACCTGGGTGTCATTATACACCAGTCATTGAAAGTGGGCATGCAGGTACAGCAGGCGGTGAAAAAGGCGAATGGTATGCTGGCATTTATAGCGAGAGGATTCGAGTACAGGAGCAGGGAGGTACTACTGCAGTTGTACAAGGCCTTGGTGAGACCACACCTGGAGTATTGTGTGCAGTTTTGGTCCCCTAATCTGAGGAAAGACATCTTTGCCATAGAAGGAGTACAAAGAAGGTTCACTAGATTGATTCCTGGGATGGCAGGACTTTCATATGAAGAAAGACTGGATGAACTGGGCTTGTACTCGTTGGAATTTAGAAGATTGAGGGGGGATCTGATTGAAACGTATAAGATCCTAAAGGGATTGGACAGGCTAGATGCAGGAAGATTGTTCCCGATGTTGGGGAAGTCCAGAACGAGGGGTCACAGTTTGAGGATACAGGGGAAGCCTTTTAGGACCGAGATTAGGAAAAACTTCTTCACACAGAGAGTGGTGAATCTGTGGAATTCTCTGCCACAGCAAACTGTTGAGGCCAGTTCATTGGCTATGTTTAAGAGGGAGTTAGATATGGCCCTTGTGGCTACAGGGGTCAGGGGGTATGGAGGGAAGGCTGGGGCGGGGTTCTGAGTTGGATGATCAGCCATGATCATAATAAATGGTGGTGCAGGATCGAAGGGCCGAATGGCCTGCTCCTGCACCTATTTTCTATGTTTCTATGTTTCTATAACCAGGTTCAGGAACAGCTATTTTCCTACAACTATCAGGGCCAACACCACTAAGTCAGGAACAGTTATTACCCGACAAAAGTCAGGTCCCACACTACCAGGTTCAGGAACAGCCCTTTCCCAACAACCAACAGGTCTGACACCACCAGGCTCAGGTACAGCTACTTCCCTATAACCATCAGGTCCCACACCACCAGGTTCAGAAACAGCAATTTCCCTACAACCATTAGGTCTCACACAACCAGGTTCAGGAGCAGCTATTTCCTTGCTCCCATTAGGCGCCACAATACCCGGTTCAGGAACAGCCATTTCCCTTCCACCGTTAGGTCCCAGAGCACCAGGTTCAGGAAAAGCTATTTCCTTACAACCATCAGGTCCCACACAACCAGGTTCAGAAAGAGCTATTTCTCTGTAAACATCTGGTCCCACACCACAGGGTTCAGGAACAGTTATCTCCCTACAACCATGAGTTCCCAGTCATCATGTTCAGGAACACCCATGACCCTACAACAAAACAGGTCCCACACCAGCAGGTTGAGGATCAAATAATTTCCTGGAACCTTCATTTTCCACACCAGGTTCATGAACAGTCATTCATCTACAACGATCAGGTCCCACAGAACAAGTTTCAGGAACAGCTATATCCCTACAACCATCAGGTCCTACACCACCAGATTCTGGAAGAGCTATTTCCCTATATCCATCAGTTCCCACACCACCAGGTTCAGGAAAAGCCATTTCCTTACAAACATCAGGTCCAACAACATCAGGTTCAGGAGCAGTTATTTCTCTATTAACATCTGGTGTCACATTACCAGGTTCAGGAACAGCTACTTCCCTACAACCATCAGGTTCAACACCACCAGGGTCAGGAACAGCCATTTCGCTACACCCATCATGTCCCACAGCACCAATTTCAGGATCAGCTATTTCTCTATAACCATCAAGTCCACCACAACCTTCAGCAACAGCCATTTCCTTATAACTATCAGGACTCACACCACTAGGTTCAGGAACAGCAATTTCCCTATGACCATTAGGTCTCACAAAACCAGGTTCAAGTACAGTTCTTTCCTTCCATCCATTAGGTCCCACAATACGCAGTTGAGGAACAGCCATTTCCTTTCCACCATCTTGTCCCAGAGCACCAGGTTCAGGAAAAGCTATTTCCTTACAACCATCAGGTCCCACACAACCAGGTTCAGAAAGAGCTATTTCTCTGTAAACATCTGGTCCCACACCACCAGGTTCAGGAAGAGCTATTTCTCTGTAAACATCTGGTCCCACACCACCAGGTGCACGAGCATTACTTCCCTGCAACTGTGAGGTCCCAAACCACCATGTTCAGGAACACCTATTACTCTACAACCAACCGGTCCCACACCACCAGGTTCAGGAACATCTTTTACCAAACTGCCATCAGGTCCCACACCACTAGGTTCAGGACCAAATAATTCCCTAGAAACTTCATTTTCCACAACACCAGGTTCATGAACGTTTATTAATCTACAACCATCAGGTCCCACAGAAAAAGTTTCAGGAATAACTATATCCTTACAACCAACAGGCCCATGCCAGCAGGTACAGGAACAGCCATTTCCCGAAACTCATCTGGCACCACACTAGTAGGTTCAGGAACATCTATTTCCTTACAGCCATCAGGTACCACACCACCAGTGCATAGGACCAAATAATTCCCCAGAACTTTCATTTTCCACAACACCAGGTTGATTAACAGTTATTAATCTACAACTATCAGGTCCCACAGAACAAGTTTCAGGAATAACTAAATCCCTACAACCAACAGGTCCCACACCAGCAGGTTCTGGAAGAGCTATTTCCCTACAACCATCAGTTCTCACACCACCAAGTTCAGGAACAGCCATTTCCTTACAGACATCAGGTCCGACACCATCAGGTTCAGGAACAGCTGTTTCTCCATAAACATCTGGTCTCACATCACGAGGTTCAGGGACAGTTATTTCCCTACAGCCATCAGGTCTCACACCACCATGTTAAGGAACAGCTATATCCATGCAATTATCACATTTCATACCACAAGGTTCAGTAACAGCTATTTCCCTACACCCATCAGGTCCCACAACACCAGGTTATGGAAAAGCCATTTCCCTATAACTATTAGGTGCAACACCACCAGGTTCTGGAACATCAAGTCTCATCTCAACAGGTTCAGGAATAGCTATTTCCCTGCAACCGCCAGGCCCTGCACAACCAGGTTCAGGAACAGTTATTACCCTCAGCCATCAGGTCCCACACCACCAGTTTCAGGAACAACTACATCCTTAGAAAAATTTTATTCCACAATATCGGGTTCAGGAACAATTATTACCATCAACCACCAGGGCCACACCTGCAGGTTCTCAAACATCCATTTCCCTACAACTATCAGGTCCCACACCACCGGGTTCAGGAACAGCTATATTCCTACAACCAGCATGTTCCACAGCACCAGGTTCAGGAACAGTTTTTACCCTCAATCATCAGGTCCCACACAAACAGTTTCAGGAACAGCTTTTTCCCTTTAACCATAAGGACTCACACCACCAGGTTCAGGAACACCTATTTCCCTAGAACCATCTTGTTCCACAACACCATGTTCATGAGCAGATATTACCCTACAACCATCAGGTCCCACAGAACAAGTTTCAGGAACAGCTATATCTCTACATCCGTCAAGTCCCACAACACCAGGTTCTGGAAAAGTCTTTTCCCTGGAACAATCAGGTCCCATACCAACAGGTTCAGGAACAGCCATTTTCCTACATATAAAGGACTCATAACACCACATTCAGGCACAGTTATTGCCTTGCAACCATCAGGTCCCACACCACCAGGTTCAGGAACAGCTATTACCCGACAACCATCAGGTCCCACAACACCAATCTCAGGATCAGCTATATTCCTATAACTACAAGTCTAACACCACTAGGGTCAGGAACAGTTATTACCCGACAAAAATCAGGTCCCACACAATCAGGTTCAGGAACAGCCATTTCCCTACACCCATCATGTCCTACAGCACCAAATTCAGGAACAGCTATTTCTCTATAACCATCAGGTCCGCTACAAGCTTCAGGAACAGCCATTTCCCTATAACTATCAGGTCTCACACCACCAGGATCAGGAACAGCTATTTCTCTACAAATATCAGGTCTCATAACACCAAGTTCAGGAACAGTTATCACCCATCAATCAACTGGTCCCACTCTACCAGGTTCAGAAGCAGCATTTCCCTACAACCAACAGGTCTCACACCACCAGGTTCAGAAACAGCAATTTCCCTACAACCATCAGGTCCCACACAACCAGGTTCAGGAAAAGCTATTTCTCTGTAAACATCTGGTCCCACACCAAAAGGTTCAGGAACAGTTATCTCCCTACAACCATGAGTTCCCAGCCACCATGTTTAGGAACAAAAATTACCCTACAGCAAAACAGGTCCCACACCAGCAGGTTGAGGAACAGCCTTTTCCCAAAACCCATCTGGTACGACACCAGTCGGTTCAGGAACATCTATTTCTTTACAACCATCAGGTCCCACACCACCAGGTTCAGGATCAAATGATTCCCTGGAACCTTCACTTTCCACAACACCAGGTTCATGAACAGTTATTCATCTACAACGATCAGGACCCACAGAACAAGTTTCAGGAACCGCTATATTCCTACAACCATCAGGTCCCACACCACCAGGTTCTGGAACAGCCATTTCGTTACAAACATCAGGTCCGACAACATCAGGTTCAGGAGTAGTTATTTCTCTATAAACATCTGGTCTCACATCACCAGGTTCAGGAACAGTTATTTCCCTACAGCCATCCAGTCCAACACCACCAGGTTCAGGAACAGCCATTTCCTTACAAACATCAGGTCCGACAACATCAGGTTCAGGAGCAGTTATTTCTCTATAAACATCTGGTCTCACATCACCAGGTTCGGGAACAGTTATTTCCCTACAGCCATCAGGTCCAACACCACCAGAACCAGGAACAGCCATTTCCCTACACCCACCATGTCTCACAGCACCAGGTTCAGGAGCAGCCATTTCCCTACAACCAACAGGTCTCACACCAGCACGTTCAGGACCAAATAATTCCCTAGATCCTTCATTTTCCATACACTAGGTTCATGAACGGTTATTAATCTACAACTATCAGGTCCCACAGAACAGGTTTCAGGAATAACTATATCCCTACAACCAACAGGTCCCAAACCAGTAGGTTCAGGAACAGCCATTTCCTGAAACCCATCTAGTACCACACCAGTAGGTTCAGGAACATCTGTTTTTTACAGCCATCAGGTCCCACACCACCAGGTTCAGGATCAAATAATTCCCTGGAACCTTCATTTTCCACAACACCAGGATTATGAACAGTTATTAATCTAAAACGATCAGCTCCCACAGAACAAGTTTCAGGAACAGCTATATCCCTACAACCAACAGGTCCCACACCACCAGGTTCTGGAAGAGCTATTTCCTTATATCCATCAGATCCCACACCACTAGGTTCAGGAACAACCATTTCCTTAGAAACATCTGGTCCCACACCATCAGGTTCAGGAACAGCTGTTTCTCTATAAACATCTGGTCTCACATTACCAGGTTCAGGAACAGTTATTTCCCTACAACCATCAGTTCCCACACAACCAGGTTCAGGAACAGCTACATCCCTACAACCATAATGTTCCACAACACCGGTTTCAGCAATAGTTATTACCTTACAACCATCAGGTCCCACACAACCAGGCTCAAGAACAGCTATTTCCCTACAACCATCAGGTCTCACAACACCGAGTTCTGGAAAAGTTGTTTTCCCTAGAACCATCAGGTCCCATACAACAGGTTCAGGAACAGCCATTTTCCTACATATACAGGTCTCACAACGCCAGGTTCAGGCACAATTATTGCCTTACAACCATCAGGTCCCACACAACCAGGCTCAAGAACAGCTATTTCCCTACAACCATCAGGTCCCACAATACCAGGTTTTGGAAAAAATGTTTTCCCTAGAACCATCAGGTCCCATACAACAGGTTCAGGAACAGCCATTTTCCTACATATACAGGTCTCACAATGCCAGGTTCAGGCACAGTTATTGCCTTACAACCATCAAGTCCCACACTACCAGGTTCTGGAACAGCTATTTCCCTACAACGATCAGGTCCAACACCACCAGGGTCAGGAACAGCCATTTCCCTACACCCATCATGTCCCACAGCACCAGGTTCAGGAACAGCTATTTCACTATAACCATCAGGTCCGCCACAACATTCGGGAGCAGCCATTTCTCTATAACTATCGGGTCTCACACCACCAGGTTCAGGAACAGTTATTTCCCTCTAACCATCAGGTCCCACACTACCAGGTTCAGGAACGGCAATTTCCCTACAACCATTAGGTCTCACAAAACCAGGTTCAAGAACAGCTATTTCCTTGCACCCATTAGGTCTCATGATACCTGGTTCAGGAACAGCCACTTCCCTTCCACCGTCAGGTCCCAGAGCACAAGGTTCAGGAAAAGCTATATCCTTACAACCATCTGGTTCCACACAACCAGGTTGAGGAACAGCTATTTCTCTATAAACATCTGGTCTCACACCACCAGGTTCAGGAACAGTTTTATCCCTACAACCATGAGGTCCCAAACCACCATGTTCAGGAACACCCATTACTCTACAACAAAACAGGTCCCACACCAGAGGGTTCAGGAACAGTCATTTCCCGAAACCCATCTGGTACCACACCAGTAGGTTCAGGAACATCTATTTCCTTACAGCCATCAGGCCCCACACCACCAGGATCAGGACCAAATAGTTCCCTAGAACCTTCATTTTCCACAACACCAGGTTCACGAACAGTTATTAGTCTGCAATCATCAGGTCCCACAGAACAAGTTTCAGGAACAGCTATATCCCTACAACCAACAGGTCCCACATCACCAGGTTCTGGAAGAGCTATTTCCCTGTATCCATCAGTTCCCACACCACCAGGTTCAGGATCAGCCATTTCCTTACAAACATCAGGTTCGACACCATCAGGTTCAGGAACAGGTATTCCTCTATAAACATCTGATCTCACATCACCAGGTTCAGGAACAGTTATTTCCCTACAACCATAAGTTCCCACACAACCAGGTTCAGGAACAGCGACATCCCTACAACCATAATGTTCTACAACACTGGTTTCAGCAATAGTTATTACCTTACAACCATCAGGTCCCACACAACCAGGCTCAAGAACAGCTATTTCCCTAGAATGATCAGGTCCCACAACACCGGGTTCTGGAAAAGTTTTTTTCCCTATAACCATCAGGTCCCATACCAACAGCTTCAGGAACAGCCATTTTCCTACATATGCAGGTCTCACAACGCCAATTTCAGGCACAGTTATTGCTTACAACCATCAGGTCCCACAACACCAAGTTCAGGAACAGCTAATTCCCTGCAACTATCAGGTCTCACACAACCAGCATCAGGAACAGCCATTTCCCTACACCCATTATGTCCCACAACACCGGGTTCAGGAACAGCTATTTCTCTATAACCATCAGGTCCACACAACCTGAAGGAACTGCTATTTCTCCATAACCATCAGGTCCGCCACAAACTTCAGGAACAGACATTTCCCTTCAACCAAGAGGTATCACACAACCAGGTTCAGGTACAGCTTTTTCTCTGTAAATATCTGGTCCCACACCACCAGGTGCATGAACATTATTTCCCTGCAACCACGAGGTCCCAAACCATCATATTCAGGAACACCCATTACTCTACAACCAACCAGTCCCAAACCACTAGGTTCAGGACCAAATAATTCCCTAGAAACTTCATTTTCCACAACACCAGTTTCATGAACGGTTACTAATCTACAACCATCAGGTCCCACAGAACAAGTTTCAGGAATAACTATATCCCTACAACCAACAGGTTCCACACCAGCAGGTTCAGAACCAGCCATTTCCAGAAACCCATCTGGTACCACACCAGTAGGTTCAGGAGCATATATTTCCTTACAGCCATCAGGTCCCACACCACCAGTGTGCAGGACCAAATAATTTCCCAGAATCTTCATTTTCCACAACACCAGGTTCATTAACAGTTATTAATCTACCAACCGTCAGGTCCCACAGAAAGAGTTTCAGGAATAACTATATCCCTACAACCAACAGTTCCCACAATACCCGTTTCAGGAACAGCCATTTCCTTTCCATCGTCAGGTCCCAAAGCACCAGTTTCAGGAAAAACTATTACCTTGCAACCATCAGGTCCCACACAACCAGGTTCAGGAACAGCTATTTCTCTGTAAACATCTGGTCCCACACCACCAGGTACAGGAACAGTTATTTCCCTACAACCATGAGGTCCAAAGCCACCATGCTCAGGAACACCCGTTACCCTACAACAAAACAGGTCCCACACCAGCAGGTTCAGGAGCAGCCATTTGCTGAAACCCATCTGGCACCATACCAGTAGGTTCAGGAACATCTATTTCCTTACAGCCATCAGGTCCCACACCACCAGGTTCAAATCAAATAATTCCTTTGAACCTGCATTTTCCACAACACCAGGTTCATGAACAATTATTAATCTACATCATCAGGTCCCACAGAACAAGTTTCAGGAACAGCTATTTCCATACAACCATCAGGTCCGACACCATCAGGTTCAGGAATAGCTATTTCCCTACAACCGGTAGGTCCCACACAACCAGGTTCAGGAACAGCTACAGCCCAACAACCATAATGTTCCACAACACCGGGTTCAGCAATAGTTATTACCTTACAACCATCAGGTCCCACACAACCAGGCTCAAGAACAGCTATTTCCCTACAGCCATCAGGTCCCACAACACCAGGTTCAGGAACGGCTATTTCCCTACAACCATCAGGTCCCACACCACCAAGTTCAGGAAGAGCTATTTCCCTACAACTATCAGGTCCAACACCACCAGGGTCAGGAACAGTCATTACCCGACAACCATCAGGTTCCACACAACCAACGTCAGGAGCAGCCATTTCCCTACACCCATTATGTCCCACAACAGCAGGTTCAGGAACAGCTATTTCTCTATAACCATCAGGTCCACACAACCTTAAGGAACTGCTATTTCTCTATAACAATCAGGTCAGCCACAAACTTCAGGAACAGCCATTTCCCTACAACCAACAGGTCGCACACCACCAGGTTCAGGAACAGCTATTTCCGTAAAGCCATCAGGTCCCACACCACCAGGTTCAGGCACAGCTTTTTCTCTGTAAACATCTGGTCCCACACCACCAGGTGCACGAACATTATTTCCCTGCAACCATGAGGTCCCAAACCACCATGTTCAGGATCACCCATTACTCTACAACCAACAGGTCCCACCCGAGCAGGTTCAGGAACATCTATTTCCTTACAGCTATCAGGTCCCACACCACTAGGTTCAGGACCAAATAATTCCCTAGAAACACACATCAAAGTTGCTGGTGAACGCAGCAGGCCAGGCAGCAGCTCTAGGAAGAGGTACAGTCGATGTTTCAAGCGGAGACCCTTCGTCAGGACTAACTGAAGGAAGAATTAGTAAGAGATTTGAAAGTGGGAGGGGGAGGGGAGATCCAAAATGATAGGAGAAGACAGGAGGGGGAGGGATGGAGCCAAGAGCTGGACAGGTGATTGGCAAAGGGGATATGAGAGGATCATGAGACAGAAGGTCCGGGGAGAAAAACAAGGGGAGGGGGAACCCAGAGGATGGGCAAGGGGTATAGTCAGAGGGACAGAGGGAGAAAAAGGAGAGTGAGAGAAAGAATGTGTGTATAAAAATAACTAACGATTAGGGTACGAGGAGGAGGTGGGGCATTAGCAGAAGTTAGAGAAGTCGATGTTCATGCCATCAGGTTGGAGGCTACCCAGACGGAATATAAGGTGTTGTTCCTCCAACCTGAGTGTGGCTTCATCTTTACAGTAGAGGAGGCCGTGGATAGACATATCAGAATGGGAATGGGACGTGGAATTAAAATGTGTGGCCACTGGGAGATCCTGCTTTCTCTGGCGGACTGAGCGTAGGTGTTCAGCAAAGCGGTCTCCCAGTGTGCGTCGGGTCTCGCCAACATGCCTATCCACGGCCTCCTCTACTGTAAAGATGAAGCCACACTCAGGTTGGAGGAACAATACTTTATATTCCGTCTGGGTAACCTCCAACCTGATGGAGAAATCGTTTTGCAGAATTCCTGTTGTTTGCGTTTTTAAAATTCCCTAGAAACTTCATTTTCCACAACACCAGGTTCATGAACCGTTATTAATCTACAACCATCAGGTCCCACAGAAAAAGTTTCAGGAATAATTATATCCCTACAACCAACAGGTCCCACACCAGCAGGTACAGGAAGAGCCATTTCCCGAAACCCATCTGGTACCACACCAGTAGGTTCAGGAACATCTATTTCCTTAGAGCCTTCAGGTTCCACACCACCAGTGTGCAGGACCAAATAATTCCCCAGAAACTTCATTTTCCACAACGCCAGGTTCATTAACAGTTATTAATCTACAATCGTCAGATCCCACAGAAAAAAGTTTCAGGAATATCTATATCCCTACAACCAATAGGTCACACAACACCAGGTTCAGGAACAGTTTCTACCCTCAATCATCAGGTCCCACACAAACAGTTTCAGTAACAGCTATTTCCCTTTAACCATAAGGACTCACACCACCAAGTTCAGGAACACCTATTTTCCTAGAACCATCTTGTTCCACAACACCATGTTCATGAACAGATATTACCCTACAAATATCAGGTCCCACAGAACATGTTTCAGGAACAGCTATATCCCTACAACCATCAGGTTCCACAACACCAGGATCTGGAAAAGTTTTTTCCCTAGAACCATCAGGTCCCATACCAACAGATTCAGGAACAGCCATTTTCCTACATATGAAGGACTCATAACACCACGTTCAGGCACAGTTATTGCCTTACAACCATCAGGTCCCACATAACCAGGTTCAGGAACAGCTATTTCCCTACAACCACCAGGTCAAACACAACCAGGCTCAGGAAGAGTTATTACCCTCAGCCATCAGGTCCCACACCACCTGGTTCAGGAACAGCTATATTCCTACAACCAGCATGTTCCACAACACCAGGTTCAGGAACAGTTTTTACCCTCAGTCATCAGGTCCCACACAGTTTCAGGAACAGCTTTTTCCCTTTAACCATAAGGACTCACACCAGCAGGTTCAGGAACACCTATTTCACTAGAACCACCTTGATCCACAACACCATGTTCATGAGCAGATATTACCCTACAACCATCATGTCCTGCAGAACAAGTTTCAGGATCAGCTATTTCCCTACAACCGTCAGGTCCCACAACACCAGGTTCTGGAAAAGTTTTTTCCCTAGAACCATCAGGTCCCATACCAACAGGTTCAGGAACAGCCATTTTCCTACATATAAAGGACGCATAACACCACGTTCAGGCACAGTTATTGCCTTGCAACCATCAGTTCCCACACCATCAGGTTCAGGAACAGCCATTTCCTTACAAACATCAGGTCAGACAACATCAGGTTCAGGAGCAGCTATTTCTCTATAAACATCTAGTCTCACATCACCAGGTTCAGGAACAGTTACTTCTCTGCAGCCATCAGGTCGAACACCACCAGGTTCAGGAACTGCTATTTCCCTACACCCATCATGTCCCGTAGCACCGGGTTCAGGAACAGTTATTTCTCTATAACCATCAAGTCCACCACAACCTTCAGCAACAGCCATTTACTTATAACTATCAGGACTCACACCACCAGGTTCAGGAGCAGCCATTTCCCTATAACTAACAGTTCTCACACCAGCACGTTCAGGACCAAATAATTCCCTAGATCCTTCATTTTCCATACACTAGGTTCATGAATGGTTATTAATCTACAACCATCAGGTCTCACAGAACAACTTTCAGGAATAACTATATCCCTACAATCAACAGGTCCCACACCACCTGGTTCAGGAACAGCTATATTCCTACAACCAGCAGGTTCCACAACACCAGGTTCAGGAACAGTTATTACCCTCAATCATCAGGTCCCACACAAACAGTTTCAGGAACAGATATTCCCCTTTAACCATAAGGATTCACACCACCGGGTTCAGGAACACCTTTTTCCCTAGAATTTTC
The DNA here is from genome assembly GCF_963921235.1 of Mobula hypostoma. Classification (NCBI taxonomy): domain Eukaryota; kingdom Metazoa; phylum Chordata; class Chondrichthyes; order Myliobatiformes; family Myliobatidae; genus Mobula; species Mobula hypostoma. Next base: position 153,293,994 of record NC_086098.1, on the reverse strand, counting down.
TTGTTCCACAACACCATGTTCATGAACAGATACGACCCTACAACCATCTAGTCCCACAGAACAAGTTTCAGGAATAACTATATCCGTACAACCAATAGTTCCCACACAAGCAGGTTCAGGAACAGCCATTTCCTGAAATCCATCTGGTACTACACCAGTAGGTTCAGGAATATCTATTTCCTTACAGCCATCAGGTCCCACACTACCAGGTTCAGGACCAAATAATTCCCTAGAACCTTCATTTCCACAGCACCAGTTTCATGAACGGTTATTAATCTACAACCATCAGGTCCCACAGAACACGTTTCAGGAATAACTATATCCCTATTACCAACAGGGCCCACACCAACAGGTTCAGGAACAGCCATTTCCCAAAACCCATCTGGTACCACACCAGTAGGTTCAGGAACATCTGGTTTTTATAGCCATCAGGACCCACACTACCAGGTTCAGGATCAAATAATTCCCTGGAACCTTCATTTTCCACAACACCAGGTTCATGAACAGTTATTAATCTACAACGATCAGGTCCCACAGAATAAGTTTCAGGAGCAGATATATCCCCACAACCAACAGGTCCCACACCACCAGGTTCTGGAAGAGCTATTTCCCTATATCCATCAGTTCCCACACCACTAGGTTCAGGAACAGCCATTTCCTTACAAACATCAGGTCCCACCCCATCAGGTCCGGGAATAGCTGTTTCTCTATAAACATCTGGTCTCACATCACCAGGTTCAGGAACAGTTATTTCCCTACAACCATCAGGTCCCATACCAACAGGTTCATGAACAGCCATTTTCCTACATATACAGCCCTCGCAAAGCCACGTTCAGGCACAGTTATTGCCTTACAACCATCAGGTCCCACACCACCAGGTTCAGGAATGGCTATTTCCCTACAACGATCAGGTCCAACACCACCATGGTCAGGAACAGTTATTACCCGACAACCATCATGTCCCACACAACCAGGTTCAGGAACAGCCATTTCTCTACAACCATTAGGTCTGTCACAACCATCAGGAACAGCTATTTCCCTATAACTATCAGGTCTCACACCACCAGGTTCAGGAACAGCTATTTCCCTCTAACGATCAGGTCTCATACTACCAGGTTCAGGAACGGCAATTACCCTACAACCATTGGGTGTATGGGGTGTCAGGGAGGGGTAGCACCTCTGGTGGGGGAACATATCACGTCCTTTTCAGGGCGGTTAGTCTACCTTTGGTTCCCACCTGGCACTCAGCTCTCACCTGTGGCTCCCCGTAGCTGTTTGCATGCGACAGCGGCCACACCTCAGGCAACGGCTTCGACAAGCCGGCTAAACCAGGTGAGGGTAGCCGACGGGTCTCAAACCCTCGGTGAGATAGGGAGTTGTCTATCTCAGCATGTGAAGACAGACTCCGGCGGATTGAGCGGACGAGACCAATGGAAGGTCCAACAGTCAAGAAGGCGGTCTCTGCAAGCGTCGTGGAAGTGTAGAGCAGGACAAGACACAGAAGACATCCTGGTCATCCACTGCGCCTAGTCCCATCTCCAGCCGTCTAGACTCTGTCTTGCCACTGGATCCAGATGGGAATTAGGAAGAGAAAGTGAGGCTGACGCTGCGCAACTCTCCCTCACTTAAATCCAAATCACGCGCTAGTCTCGACACCATCATAATGGTGTCAAGGTCCTCATCGATGTCAATGTTGGACGAACAACAACAACCATTAGGTCTCACAAAACCAGGTTCAAGTACAGCTATTTCCTTGCACCCATTAGGTCCCACAATACCTGGTTCAGGAACAGCCATTTCCCTTCCACCGTCAGGTCCCAGAGCAAAAGGTTCAGGAAAAGCTATATCCTTACAACAATCCGGTCCCACATAGCCAGGTTCAGGAACAGCTATTTCTCTATAAACATCTGGTCACACACCGCCAGGTTCAGGAACAGTTATTTCCCTGCAACTATGAGGTCCCAAACCACCATGTTCAGGAATACCCATTACTCTACAACAAAACAGGTCCCACACCAGCAGGTTCAGAAACAGCCATTTCCCAAAACCCATCTGGTACCACACCAGTAGGTTCAGGATCATCTATTTTTTACAGCCATCAGGACCCACACCACCAGGTTCAGGATCAAATAATTCTCCGGAACCTTCATCTTCCACAACACCAGGTTCATGAACTGTTATTAATCTACAACGATCAGGTACCAGAGAACAAGTTTCAGGAATGACTCTATCCCTACAACCAATACGTTCCACATCACCAGGTTCTGGAAGAGCTATTTTCCTATATCCATCAGTTCCTACACTGCCAAGTTCAGGAGCAGCTATTTCCTTAGAAACATCAGGTTCCACACCATCATGTTCAGGAACAGCTGTTTCTCTATAAACATCTGGTCTCACATCATCAGGTTCAGGAACAGTTATTTCCCTACAACCATCAGGTCCCACACCACCATTTTAAGGAACATCTATATCCCTACAACTATCATGTCTGATACCACAATGTTCAGTAACAGCTGTTTCCCTACAACCACCAGATCAAACACAACCAGACACAGGAAGAGTTATTTCCCTCAGCCATCAGGTCCCACACCACCAGTTTCAGGAACAGATATATTCCTACAAACATTATATTCCACAATACCGGGTTCAGGAACAGTTTTTACCCTCAATCATCAGGTCCAACACAAACAGTTTCAAGAACAGCTGTTTCCCTTTAACCATAAGGATTCATACCACCAGGTTCAGGAGCAGCCATTTCCTGAAACCTATCTGGCACCAAACCAGTAGGTTCATGAACATCTATTTCCTTACAGCCATTAGGTCCCACACCACCAGGTTCAGGATCAAATAATTCCCTTGAACCTGCATTTTCCACAACACCAGGTTCATGAACAGTTATTAATCTACAATCATCAGGTCCCACAGAATAAGTTTCAGGAACAGCTATATCCCTACAACCAACAGTTCCCACACCACCAGGTTCAGGATCAGCCATTTCCTTTCAAACATCAGGTCCGACACCATCAGGTTCAGGAACAGCTATTTCTCTATAAACATCTGGTCTCGCATCACCAGGTTCAGGAATGGCTATTTCCCTACAACGATCAGGTCCAACACCACCAGGGTCAGGAACAGTTATTACCCGACAACCATCAGGTCCCACACCGCTGGTTCAGGAACAGTTATTTCCCTGCAACCATAAGTTCCCACACAACTAGGTTCAGGAACAGCTACATCCCAACAACCATAATGTTCCACAACACCGGGTTCAGCAATAGTTATTACCTTACAACCATCAGGTCCCACACAACCAGGCTCAAGAAAGCTATATCCCTACAACCATCAGGTCCCACAGCACCAGGTTCTGGAAAAGTTTTTTTCCCTAGAACCATCAGGTCTCATACCAACAGGTTCATGAACAGCCATTTTCCTACATATACAGGTCTCACAACGCCACGTTCAGGCACAGTTATTGCCTTACAACCATCAGGTCCCACACCACCTGGTTCAGGAACGGCTATTTCCCTACAACGATCAGGTCCAACACCACCAGGGTCAGGAACAGTTATTACCCGACAACCATCAGGTCATACAACACCAGGTTCAGGAACAGCCATTTTTCTACACCCATCATGTTCCACAGCACCAGTTCAGGAACAGCTATTTCTCTATAAACGTCTGGTCTCAGATCACCAGGCTCAGGAACAGCCATTTCCCTACACCCATCATGTCCCACAGCACCAGATTCAGGAACAGTTATTTCTCTATAACCATCAAGTCCACCACAACCTTCAGCAACAGCTATTTCCCTATAACTATCAGGACTCACACCACCAGGTTCAGGAGCAGCCAGTTCCCTACAGCCAACAGGTCCCACACCACCAGGTTCTGAAATAGCTATTTCCCTACAAACATCAAGTCTCCTCTCACCAGGTTCAGGAACAGCTATTTCCATACAACCACCAGGTCCCACATAACCAGGTTCAGGAACAGTTATTACCCTCAGACATCAGGTCCCACACCACCAGTTTCAGGAGCAGCTATATTCCTACAAACATTATATTCCACAATACCGTGTTCAGGAACAATTATTAACCTCAAACATCAGGTCCCACACAAGCAGGTTCATGAACATCCATTTCCCTACAACTATCAGGTCCCACACCACCTGGTTCAGGAACAGCTATATTCCTACAAGCAAAATGTTCTACAACACCAGGTTCATGAACAGATATTACCCTACAACCATCAGATCCCACAGAATAAGTTTCAGGAATGACTATATCCCTACAACCAACAGGTCCCACATCACCAGGTTCTGGAAGAGCTATTTTCCTATAACCATCAGTTCCCACACCATCATGTTCAGGAACACCTGTTTCTCTAGAAACATCTGGTCTCACATCATCAGGTTCAGGAACAGTTATTTCCCTGCAACCATCAGATCCCACACCACCAGGTTCAGGAACAGCAATTTCCCTATAACCATTAGCGTCTCACACAACCAGGTTCGGGAACAACTATTTCCTTGCCCACATTAGGTCCCACAATACCCGTTTCAGGAACAGTCATTTCCTTTCCATCGTCAGGTCCCAGAGCACCAGGTTCAGGAAAAGCTATTTCCTTGCAACAATCAGGTCCCACACAACCAGGTTCAGGAACAGTTGTTTCTCTGTAAACATCTGGTCCCACACCACCAGGTACAGGAACAGTTTTATCCCTACAACCATGAGGTCCCAAGCCACCATGTTCAGGAACACCCGTTACCCTACAACAAAACAGGTCCCATACCAGCAGGTTCAGGAACAGCCATTTCCTGAAACCTATCTGGCACCGCACCAGTAGGTTCAGGAACATTTATTTCCTTACAGCCATCAGGTCCCACCCCACCAGGTTCAGGATCAAATAATTCCCTTGAACCTGCATTTTCCACAACACCCAGGTTCATGAACAGTTATTAATCTACAATCATCAGGTCCCACAGAACAAGTTTCAGGAACAGCTATATCCCTACAACCAACAGTTCCCACACCACCAGGTTCTGGAAGAGCTATTTCCCTGTATCCATCAGTTCCCACACCACCAGGTTCAGGATCAGCCATTTCCTCACAAACATCAGGTTCAGGAACAGCTATTTCTCTATAAACATTTGGTCTCACACCACCAGGTTCAGGAACAGTTATTTCCCTGAAACCGTCAGGTCCCACACTGCTGGTTCAGCAACAGTTATTACCTTACAACCATCAGGTCCCACACAACCAGGCTCAAGAACAGCTATTTCCCTACAACCATCAGGTCCCATACTAACTGGTTCATGAACAGCTATTTTCCTACATATACAGCCCTCACAACGCCACGTTCAGGCACAGTAATTGCCTTACAACCATCAGGTCCCACACCGCCAGGTTCAGGAACACCTATTTCCCTACAACGATCAGGTCCAACACCACCAGGGTCAGGAACAGTTATTACTCGACAACCATCTGGTCATTCATCACCAGGTTCAGGAACAGCCATTTCTCTACACCCATAATGTCCCACAGCACCAGGTTCAGGAACAGCTATTTCTCTATAACCGTCAGGTCCAGAACAGCCTTCAGGAACAGCTATTTCCCTATAACTATCAGGTCTCACACCACCAGGTTCAGGAACAGCTATTTCCCTCTAACCATCAGGTCCTATACTACCAGGTTCAGGAATGGCAATTACCCTACAACCATTAGGTCTCACAAAACCAGGTTCAAGAACAGCTATTTCCTTGCACCCATTAGGTCCCACAATACCTGGTTCAGGAACAGCCATTTCCCTTCCACTGTCAGGTCCCAGAGCACCAGGTTCAGGAAAAGCTATATCCTTACAACAATCCGGTCCCACACAACCAGGTTCAGGAACAACTATTTCTCTATAAACATCTGGTCCCACATCACCAGGTTCAGGAACAGTTATTTCCCTGCAACTATGAGGTCTCAAACCACCATGTTCAGGAATACCCATTACTCTACAACAAAACAGGTCCCACACCAGCAGGTTCAGAAACAGCCATTTCCCGAAACTCATCTGGTATCACAGCACCAGGTTCAGGAACAGCCATTTGCCTACAACCATTAGATTCCGCACCACCAAACTCAGGAACAGCTACATTCCTACAACCAACTTGTTCCACAACATCAGGTTAAGGAACAGCTGTTTCCCTCCTCCCATCATGTCCCACACCACCAGGTTCAGGAACAGGTATTTCCCTCAAACCATCAGTTCCAACACCACCAGCTTCAGGAACAGCCATTACTATTCAACCATCTGGTCCTCCACCACCAGGATCAAAAATAGCTGTTTCCCTATAGACAATAAGAGCTCACACCACTAGGTTCAGGAATAGCTCATTCGTTACACCCATCAGGTCCCATAACAACAGGCTCAGGAACAGCTATTTCCCTACAACCATCAGGTCCCACACCACCAAGTTCAGGAACAACCATTTCCCTGCAACCATCAGCTCCCACACCACCAGGTGCAGGAACAGCTATTTCCCCACAACCAGTATGGCCTACAGTAACAAGATGAGAGACAACCATTTCCCTACAACCATCAAGTCACACACCAGCAGCTTCAGGAACAGTCATTTCCCTCCAAACATTAGGTCCCACACCACTGGGTCCAGGAACAGCTATTTCCCTGCACCCATCAGGCCCCACACAACCAGGTTTAGGAACAGTGATTTCCCAAGGAACAAAAGGTCTCGCACCACCAGGTTCAGGAACAGCTATTTTGCTATAACCCTCAGGTCTCATACTACTAGGTGCAGGAACAACCATTTCCATATAACCATAAGGTCCTAGAGCACCAGGTTCAGCAACGGCTATTTCCTTACAACCATCAGGCCTCACACCTCCATGTTCAGGAACAGATATATCCCTACAACCATCAGGTCCCACACCTCCAGGTTCAGGAACAGCTATTTCCCTGCACACATCAGGTCCCACACAACCAGATAGAGGAACAGCCATTTCCCTCTAACCATCAAGTCTCATACCACCAGGTTCAGGAACAGATAATTCCCAAGGACCAATAGATCTCACACCATGTGGTTCAGGAACAGCCATTTCACTATAACCATCAGGTCTCATACCACTAGGTGCAGGTACAGCCATTTCCATATAACCATGATGTCCTACAGCACCAGGTTCATGAACAGCCATTTCCCTACATCCATAAGGTGTCTTACTACTTGGTTCAGGAACTGCCAGTTCCCAACACCCATCCGTTCCTACACCTCAAGGTTCAGGAACAGCTCTATCCCTATAACTATCAGGTCCAACACCACCAGCTTCAGGAAAAGACATTTCCCGATAACCATCAAGTCTCACAACACCAGGTTCAGAAAATGCTATTTCACAAGGGCCATCAGCTCTCATGCCAATAGGTTCAGGAACAGCCATTTCCCTACACCCATCCAGTCCCACACCACCAGGTTCAGGAACAGCAACATTCCTACAACCATCATGTTCCACAACACCAGGTTCAACAACAGGTATTTCCCTACACCCATAGAGTCCCACACCACCAGGTTCAGGAACAGATATTTCCCTACAACCATCAGGTCCCACACCACCAGGTGCAGGAACAACCATTTCCATATAACCATGATGTCCTACAGCACCAGGTTTAGGAACAGCTACATTCCTACACGCACAATGTTCCACACCACCCTGTTCAGTACCAGCTATTTCCTTACAACCATCAGGTCCCACACAACCAGATTCAGGAACAGACTATTCCAAATAACCATCAAGTCTCACACCATCCGGTTCAGAAACAACTGTTTCTCAAGAACCATCAGCTCTCATACCAATACTTTCAGGAACAGCCATTTCGCTACACCCATCAGGTCCATACCACAAGGTTCAAGAGCTGAAAATTTGCCACAGCATCATGTTCCACAACACCAGGTTCAACAACAGGTATTTCCCTACACCCATAAGATCACACACCACCAGGTTCAGGAACAGATATTTCCTTACAAACATCAGGGTTCACACTATCAGGTTCAGGAACAGATATTTCAATACAACTATCAGGTCCCAGACAACCAGGTTCAGGAAGAGCTATATCCCTATAACTGTCAGGTCCCAAACCACCAGATTGAGGAACAGCTATTTCCCTACAACCATCAGGACCCACACCACTAGGTTCAGGAACAGCAACATTCCTACAACCATCATGTTCCACAACACCAGGTGCAACAACAGGTTTTTTCCTACACCCATAAGGTACCACACCAACAGATTGAGGAACAGCCATTTCCCTCTAACCATCAGGTCTGATACCACCAGGTTCAGGAACAGATATTTCCCAAGGATTAACAGGTCTCACACCATGAGGTTCGGAACAGCCATATCCCTATAACCATCAGGTCTCATACCACTAGGTGCAGGAACAGCCATTTCCATATAACCATGATGTCCCACAGCACCAGGTTCAGGAACAGCTATTTCCCTACAACCATCAGGACCCACATAAACCAAGTTCAGAAACAGCTACATTCCTACAACCACAATATTCCACACCATCCTGTTCAGTACTAGCTATGTGCTTACAATCATCAGGTCCTACACCACCAGGTTCAGGAACAACTACATTCCTACCACCATCATGTTCACAACACCTGCTTCAGGAACAGCTATTTCCTTAGAACCATCAGATTCCACACCACCAGGTTCAGTAACAGCTGTTTCCCTACAAACAGCAGGTCCCACTCCACCAAATTGTGGAACAACCATTTTCCTACATCCTTCAGGTCCCACACCAGCAGGTTCAGGAACAGATATTTCCCTAAAAACGTCAGTTCACACATCACCGTGGTCAGGAACAGCTATTTCCCTGCAGCCATCAGGTACCACACTAAGAGGTTCAGAAACAGCTACATTCCTACAACCAGATGTTGCACAACACCAAGTTCAGGAACTGCTATTTCCTTACACCCATCAAGTCCCACAACAGCAGGTTCAGGAACAGCTACTTCGCTATAACCATCAGGTCTCATACCAGTAGGTGCAGGAACAGCCATTTCCCTACACCCATCCAGTCCCACACCACCAGGTTCAGGAACAGCAACATTCCTGCAACCATCATGTTTCACAACACCAGGTTCAACAACAGGTATTTCCCTACACCCATAAGGTCCCACACCACCAGGTTCAGGAACAGATAGTTCCCTACAACCATCAGGCCCAACACCGCCAGATTCAGGAACAGCCATTTCCCTGCATACATCAGGTTCCACGCTACCAGACTGAGGAACAGCCATTTCCCTCTAACCATCAGGTCTCATGCCACCAGGTGCAGGAACAGCCATTTCCTTATAACCATGATGTCCTACAGTACTAGGTTTAGGAACAGCTACATTCCTACACGCACAATGTTCCACACCACCCTGTTCAGTACCAGCTATTTCCTTACAACCATCAGGTCCCACACAACCAGATTCAGGAACAGACAATTCCAAATAACCATCAAGTCTCACACCACCCGGTTCAGAAACAGCTATTTCCCAAGAACTATCAGCTCTCATACCAATAGGTTCAGGAACAGCCATTTGCCTCCACCCATCAGATCCCCCACCACAAGGTTCAGGATCAGATATTTCCTTACAAACATCAGGACTCACACTATAAGGTTCAGGAGTAGATATTTCAATACAACTATCAGGTCTCACACAACCAGGTTCAGGATCAGCTATATCCCTATAAGTGTCAGGTCCCACACCACTAGATTGAGGAACAGCTAATTCCTAAGAACCATCAGCTCTCATACCAATAAGTTCAGGAACAGCCATTTCGCTACACCCATCAGGTCCATCCCACAATATTCAGGAGCTGCAAATTTGCCACAACCATCATGTTCCACAACACCAGGTTCAACAACAGGTATTTCCCTACACCCATAAAGTCCCACCCCACCAGGTACAGGAACAACTATATACCTATAACTGTCAGGTCCCACACCACCAGACTGAGGAAGAGCCATTTCCCTATAACCATCAGGTCTCATACCACCAGGTTCAGGAACATCTATTTCCCTACAACCATCAGCTCTCATACAAATATGTTCAGGTACTCCATTTCCATACACCCATCAGCTCCCACACCACCAGGATCAGGAACAGCTGTTTCCCTACAACAATCAGGTCCCACACCACCAGATTCAGGAACAGCCATTTCCCTACAACCATCAGGTCATACAACACCAGTTTCAGGAACAGCTACATTCCTACAACCATCATGTTCACAACACCTGCTTCAGGAGCAACTGTTTCCCTACAACGATCAGTTCCCACACCACCAGGTTGAGGAACAGCTATTTCCCTACAGACATCAGATCACACACTACCATGTTCAGGAACAGCCATTTCCCTGCAGGCATCAGGTCCCACACCACTAACTTCAGAAACAGCTACATTCCTACAATGATCATGTTGCACAACACCACGTTCAGGAACAGCTATTTCCCTGCACTCATCAGGTCCCACAACACCAGTTTATGAACAGCCATTTCCCCTACAAGCAGCAGGTCCTACAGTACAAAGCTGAGGATCAGCCATTTCCCTACAACCTTCAGGTCCCACACAACCAGGTTCAGGAAAAGCCACTACTCTACATCCATCAGGAGCCCACCCCCAGGTTCAGTAACAGCTCTTTTCATACAACCATCAGGGCCCACAGCACCAGGTTCAGGAACGGCCATTTCTGTACAGCCATCAGTTCCCACACCACCAGGTTTAGGAACATCCATATCTCTTCCCACATCAGGTCCCACACCAGCAGGTTCTGGAAAAACTTTTTCTCTGCAACCATCAGGTCCAACACCAGCAAGTTGAGGAACAGCCATTTCCCTACACCCCTCAGTTCACACAGCACCAGGTTCAGGAACAGCCATTTCCCTACAACCATCAGATCCCACACCACCAAGTTCAGGAACAGCTAGATTCCTACCACCAACATGTTACACAACACCAGGTTCAGGAACAGCTATTTCCCTACACCCATCAGGTCCCACACCACCAGGTTCAGAAACTGCCATTTCCCTACATCCATCAGGTTTCACACCACCAGGTTCAGAAACATCTATTTCCCTACAACCATCAGATCTCATACCAATACGTTCAGGAACTGCCATTTCCATACACCAATCAGTTCCCACACCATCACGTTCAGGAACAGCTGTTTCCCTACAACCATCACGTCCCACACCACCAGTTTCAAGAACTGCAACATTCCTACCACCATCATGTTCACAACACTTGCTTCTAGAACAGCCATTTCCTTACAACCATCTGGTCCCACGCAGCCAGGTTCAGGAACAGACAATTCCCGATAACCATCAAGTCTCACACCACCAGGTTCAGAAACAGCAATTCCCAAGAACCATCAGCTCTCATACCAATATGTTCAGGAACAGCCATTTTGCTACACCCATCAGGTCCATACCACAAGGTTCAGGAGCTGCAAATTTGCCACAACCACCATGTTCCACAACACCAGGTTCAACAACAGGTATTTTCCTGCACCCATAAGGTCAGACACCACCAGGTTCAGGAACAGATATTTCCTTACAAGCATCAGGTCCCACACCATCAGGTTCAGGAATAGATATTTCAATACAACTATCAGGTCCCATACAACCACTTTCAGGAAGAGCGATATCCCTATAACTGTCAGGTCCCACACCACCAGATTGAGGGACAGCCATTTCCCTATAACCATCAGTTCTCACACCACCAGATTCAGCAACATCTATTTCCCTACAGCCATCAGCTCTCATACAAATATGATCAGGACCTGCCAGTTCCATACACCCTTCAGTTTCCACATCACTAGGTTCAGGAACATCCATTTCCCTACAACCATCAGGTTCCACACCACCAGTTTCAGGAACAGCCACATTCCTACCACCATCATGTTCACAGCACCTGTTTTGGGAACAGCTATTTCCTTAGAACCATCAGGTTCCACACCACCAGGTTCAGTAACAGCTGTTTCCGTACAAACAGCAGGTCCCACACCACCAAATTACGGAACAGCCATTTCCCTACATCCTTCAGGTCCCACACCGTCAGGTGCAGGAACAGATATTTCCCTAAAAACGTCAGGTCACACACCACCATGATCAGGAACAGCTATTTCCCTGCAGCCATCATAGAACATAGAACATTGAACATAGAATAGTACAGTACAGTACAGGCCCTTCGGCCCACAATATTGTGCCAACCCTCAAACCCTGCCTCCCATATAAGCCCCCACCTTAAATTCCTCCATATACCTGTCTAGTAGTCTCTTAAACTTCACTAGTATATCAGCCTCCACCACTGACTCAGGCAGTGCATTCCACGGACCAACCACTCTCTGAGTGAAAAACCTTCCTCCAATATCCCCCTTGAACTTCGCACCCCTTACCTTAAAGCCATGTCCTCTTGTATTGAGCAGTGGTGACCTGGGGAAGAAGTGCTGGCTATCCACTCTATCTATTCCTCTTATTATCTTGTACAACTCTATCATGTCTCCTCTCATCCTCCTTCTCTCCAAAGAGTAAAGCCCTCGCTCCCTAAATCTCTGATCATAATGCATACTTCCTAAATCAGGCAGCATCCTGGTAAATCTCCTCTGTACTCTTTCCAATGCTTCCACATCCTTCCTATAGTGAGGTGACCAGAACTGGACACAGTACTCCAAGTGTGGCCTAACCAGAGTTTTTATAGAGCTGCATCATTACATCACGACTCTTAAACTCTATCCCTCGACTTATGAAAGCTAACACCCCATAAACTTTCTTAACTACCCTATCCACCTGTGAGGCAACTTTCAGGGATCTGTGGATATGTACCCCGAGATCAGGTCCCACACCACCAGGTTCAGAAACAGCTATATTCCTACAACCATCATCTTCCACAACGCCTGGTTCAGGTACAGCTATTTCGCTATAACCATCAGGTCTCATACCACTAGATGCAGGAACAGCCATTTCCCTATACTCATCCAGTCCCACACCACCAGGTTCAGGAACAGCAACATTCCTACAACCATCATGTTCCACAACACCAGATTCAACAGGTATTTCGCTACACCCATAAGGTCCCACACCACCAGGTTCAGGAACAGCCATTTCCCTGCATACATCATGTCCCACACTACCAGACTGAGGAACAGCCATTTCCCTCTAACCATCAGGTCTCATGCCACTAGGTGCAGGAACAGCCATTTCCCTCTAACCATCAGGTCTCATGCCACTAGGTGCAGGAACAGCCATTTCCTTATAACCATGATGTCCTACAGCACTAAGTTTAGGAACAGGTACATTCCTACATGCACAATGTTCCACACCACCCTGTTCAGTACTAGCTACTTCCTTACAACCATCAGGTCCCACACAACCAGGTTCCGGAACAGACAATTCCAAATAGCCATCAAGTCTCACACAACCCCGTTCAGAACCAGCTATTTCTGAAGAACCATCAGCTCTCATACCAATAGGTTCTGGAACAGCCATTTGCCTACACCCATCAGATTCCCCACCACGAGGTTCAAGATCAGATATTTCCTTACAAACATCAGGTTTCACACTATCAGGTTCAGGAATAGATATTTCAATACAACTATCAGGTCCAACACAGCCAGGTTCAGGAAGAGTTATATCCCTATAACTGTCAGGTCCCACACCACCAGATTGAGGAACAGCTATTTCCCTACAACCATCAGGACCCACACCACTAGGTTCAGGAACAGCAACATTCCTACAACCATCATGTTCCACAACACCAGGTGCAACAACAGGTTTTTTCCTACACCCATCAGGTCCCACACCACCAGGTTCAGAAACTGCCATTTCCCTACATCCATCAGGTTTCACACCACCAGGTTCAGAAACATCTATTTCCCTACAACCATCAGCTCTCACACAAATACTTTCAGGAACTGCCATTTCCATACACCAATGAGTTCCCACACTGCCACGTTCAGGAACAGCTGTTTCCCTACAACCATCACGTCCCACACCACCAGTTTCAAGAACTGCAACATTCCTACCACCATCATGTTCACAACACCTGCTTCTGGAACAGCCATTTCCTTACAACCATCAGGTCCCATACAACCAGGTTCAGGAACAGACAATTCCCAATAACCATCAAGTCTCACACCACCTGGTTCAGAAACAGCAATTCCCAAGAAACATCAGCTCTCATGCTAAGCACCAGGTTCAACAACAGGTATTTCCCTACACCCGTAAGGTCCCACATCACCAGCTACAGGAACAGATATTTCCTTACAAACATCAGGTCCCACATAACCAGGTTCAGGAACAGCTATATCCCTATAACTGTCAGGTCCCACACCACCAGATTGAGGAAGAGCCATTTCCCTATAACCATCAGGTCTCATACCACCAGGTTCAGGAACATCTATTTCCCTACAACCATCAGCTCTTATACAAATATGTTCAGGTACTGACATTTTCATACACCCATCAGTTCCCACACCATCACGTTCAGGAACAGTTGCTTCCCTGCAACAATCAGGTCCCACACCACCAGATTCAGGAACAACCATTTCCCTACAACCATCAGATTACACACCACCAGTTTCAAGAACAGCTACATTCCTACAACCATCATGTTCACAACACCTGCTTCAGGAACATCTGTTACCCTACAACGAACAGGTCCCACACCACCAGGCTGAGGAACAGCTATTTCCCTACAGACATCAGGTCACACACCACCATGTTCAGGAACAGCCTTTTCCCTGCGGGCATCAGGTCCCACACCACTAATTTCAGAAACAGCTACATTCCTACAACTATCATTTTGCACAACACCAAGTTCAGGAACAGCTGTTTCCCTGCACTCATCATGTCCCACACCACCAGTTTATGAACAGCCATTTCCCTTACAAGCAGCAGGTCCTACAATACTAAGCTAAGGATCAGCCATTTCCCTACAACCTTCAGGTCCCACACCACCAGGTTCAGGAAAAGCCACTACTTTACATCCATTGGGAGCCCACCTCCAGGTTCAGTAACAGCTCTTTTCATACAACCATCAGATCCCGCACCACCAAGTTCAGGAACAGCTATATTCCTACCAACAACATGTTCCACAACACCAGGTTCAGGAACAGCTATTTCCCTGCACCAATCAGGTCCCACACCACCAGGTTCAGAAACTGCCATTTCCCTACATCCATCAGGTCGCACACCGCCATGTTCAAGAACAGCTATTTCCTTACAACCATAGAAACCATAGAAACTACAGCACAGAAACAGGCCCTTTGGCCCTTCTTGGTTGTGCCGAACCATTTTCTGCCTAGTCCCACTGACCTGCACACGGACCATATCCCTCCATACACCTCCTATCCATGTATCTGTCCAATTTATTCTTAAATGTTAAAAAAGAACCCGCATTTACCACCTTGTCTGGCAGTTCATTCCATACTCCCACCACTCTCTGTGTGAAGAAGCCCCCCCCCCAATGTTCCCTTTAAACTTTTCCCCCCTCACCCTTAATCCATGTCCTCTGGTTTTTTTCTCCCCTTGCCTCAGTGGAAAAAGCCTGCTTGCATTCACTCTATCTATACCCATCATAATTTTATATACCTCTATCAAATCTCCCCTCATTCTTCTACGCTCCAGGGAATAAAGTCCTAACCTATTCAACCTTTCTCTGTAACTGAGTTTCTCAAGTCCCGGCAACATCCTTGTAAACCTTCTCTGCACTCTTTCAACCTTATTTATAGCCTTCCTGTAATTTGGTGACCAAAACTGAACACAATACTCCAGATTTGGCCTCACCAATGCCTTATTGAGGGAGTTAGATATGGCCCTTGTGGCTACGGGGATCAGGGGGTATTGAGGGAAGGCTGGTGCAGGGTTCTGAGTTGGATGATCAGCCATGATCATAATAAATGGTGGTGCAGGCTCGAAGGGCCGAATGGCCTACTCCTGCACCTATTTTCTATGTTTCTATGTTTCTATGTTTATACAACCTCATTATAACATTCCAGCTCTTATACTCAATACTTCGATTAATAAAGGCCAATGTACCAAAAGCTCTCTTTACGACCCTATCTACCTGTGACGACATTTTTAGGGAATTTTGTATCTGTATTCCCAGATCCCTCTGTTCCACTGCACTCCTCAGTGCCTTACCATTAACTCTGTATGTTCTACGTTGGTTTGTCCTTCCAACGTGCAATACCTCACACTTGTCAGTATTAAACTCCATCTGCCATTTTTCAGCCCATTTTTCCAGCTGGTCCAAGTCCCTCTGCAGGCTCTGAAAACCTTCCTCACTGTCTACTACACCTCCAATCTTTGTATCATCAGCAAACTTGCTGATCCAATTTACCACATTAGCATCCAGATCATTGATATAGATGACAAATAACAATGGACCCAGCACTGATCCCTGTGGCACACCACTAGTCACAGGCCTCCACTCAGAGAAGCAATTCTCTACCACCACTCTCTGGCTTCTTCCATCGAGCTAATGTCTAATCCAATTTACCACCTCTCCATGTATACCTAGCGACTGAATTTTCCTAACTAACCTCCCATGCGGGACCTTGTCAAAGGCCTTACTGAAGTCCATGTAGACAATATCCACTGCCTTCCCTTCATCCACTTTCCTGGTAACCTCCTCGAAAAACTCCAACAGATTGGTCAAACATGACCTACCACGCACAAAGCCATGTTGACATTCCCTAATAAGCCCCTGTCTATCCAAATGCTTGTAGATTCTGTCTCTTAGTACTCCCTCCAATAACTTACCTACTACTGACGTTAAACTCACTGGCCTATAATTTCCCGGATTACTTTTCGATCCTTTTTTAAACAACGGAACAACATGAGCCACTCTCCGATCCTCCGGCACTTCACCCGTAGACAGCGACATTTTAAATATTTCTGCCAGGGCCCCCGCAATTTCAACACTAGTCTCCTTCAAGGTCCGAGAGAACACTCTGTCAGGTCCCGGGGATTTATCCACTTTAATTTTCCTCAAGACAGCAAGCACCTCCTCCTTTCAATCTGTGCAGTTTCCATGGTCTCACTACTTGATTCCCTCAATTCCATAGATTTCATGCCAGCTTCCTTAGTAAATACAGACACAAAAAACCTATTTAAGATCTCTCCCATTTGCTTTGGTTCCGCACAAAGCCGACCACTCTGATCTTCAAGAGGACCAATTTTATCCCTTACAATCCTTTTGCTCTTAATATACTTGGAAAAGCTCTTTGGATTATCCTTCACTTTGACTGCCAAGGCAACCTCATGTCTTCTTTTAGCCCTCCTGATTTCTTTCTTAAGTATTTTCTTGCACTTCTTATACTCCTCAAGCGCCTGATTTACCCTCTGTTTCCTATACATTTCATACAACTCCCTCTTCTTCTTTATCAGAGTTGCAATATCCCTTGAGAACCAAGGTTCCTTATTCCTATTCAATTTGCCTTTAATCCTGACAGGAACATACAAACTCTGCACTCTCAAAATTTCCCCTTTGAAGGCTTCCCACCTACCAATCACATCTTTGCCAGAGAACAACCTGTCCCAATCCACGCTTTTTAGATCTTTTCTCATTTCTTCAAATTTGGCCTTCTTCCAGTTCAGAACCTCAACCCTAGGACCAGATCTATCCTTGTCCATGATCAAATTGAAACTAATGGTGTTATGATCACTGGAACCAAAGTGCTCCCCTACACAGACTTCTGTCACTTGCCCTAATTCGTTTCCTAACAGGAGATCCAATATTGCATCCCCTCTAGTTAGTCCCTCTATATATTGATTTTTGAAAACTTTCTAAAACACATTTTACAAACTCTAAACCATCTAGACCCCTAACAGTATGGGAGTCCTAATCAATGTATGGAAAATTAAAATCCCCTACCACCACAACTTTATGTTTCCTGCAGTTGCCTGCTATCTCTCTGCAGATTTGCTCTTCCAAGTCTCGTTGACTATTGGGTGGTCTGTAATACAATCCCACTAATGTGGCCATACCTTTCCTGTTTCTCAGCTCCACCCATAAGGACTCAGTAGACAAGCCCTCTAATCTGTCCGGCCTGAGCACTGCTGTAATATTTTCCCAAACAAGCAATGCTACTCCCCCACCTTTCATTCCTCTGCCTCGATCACATCTGAAACATCGGAACCCTGGAATATTAAGCTGCCAGTCCTGCCCCTCCTGTAGCCAAATTTCACTAATTGCTACAACATCATAATTCCACGTGTCAATCCACGCCCTCAACTCATCCGCCTTCCCCGCAATACTCCGCAACCATCAGGTCCCACACCACCAGGTTCAGGAATAGCAACATTCCTACAACCATCATGTTCCAGAACAGCAAGTGCAACAACAGGTTTTTCCCTACACCCATAAGGTCCCACATCACCAGCTACAGGAACAGATATTTCCTTACAAACATCAGGTCCCACATAACCAGGTTCAGGAACAGCTATATCCCTATAACTGTCAGGTCCCACACCACCAGACTGAGGAACAGCCATTTCACTCTAACCATCAGGTCTGATACCACCAGGTTCAGGAACAGATATTTCCCAAGGATCAACAGGTCTCATACCACTAGGTGCAGGAACAGCCATTTCCGTATAACCATGATGTCCTACACCACAAGGTTCAGGAATGGCTATTTCCCTACAACCATCAGGACCCACATAAACCAGCTTCAGAAACAGCTATATTCCTACAACCACAATGTTCCACACCACCCTGTTCAGTACCAGCTATTTCCTTACAACCATCACCTCCTACACCACCAGGTTCAGGAACAGACATCTCCCGATAACCATCAAGTCTCACACCACCAGGTTCAGAAACAACTATTTCCCAAGAACCATCAGCTGTCATACCAATACGTTCAGGAACAGCCATTTCGCTACACCCATCAGGTCCATACCACAAGGTTCAGGAGTGCAAATTTGCCACAACCATCATATTCCACAACACCAGGTTCAACAACAGGTATTTCCCTACACCCATAAGGTCACACACCACCAGGTTCAGGAACATCTATTTCCCTACAGCCATCAGCTCTCATACAAATATGTTCAGGACCTGCCATTTCCATACACCTATCAGTTTTCACACCACCATTTTCAGGAACATCCATTTCCCTAGAACCATCACTCCCAAACCACCAGTTTCAGGAACAGCTACATTCCTACCACCATCATGTTCACAACACCTGCTTCAGGAACAGCTATTTCCTTAGAACCATCAGGTTCCACACCACCAGGTTCAGTAACAGCTGTTTCCGTACAAACAGCAGGAACCACACCACCAATTTGTGGAACAGCCATTTCCCTACATCCATCAGGCCCCACACCACTAGGTTGAGGAACAGCTATTTCCCTAAAACCATCAGGTCACACACCTCAAGGTTCAGGAACAGTTCTATCCCTATAACTATCAGGTCCAACACCACCAGGTTCAAGAAAAGACATTTCCCGATAACCATCAAGTCTCACACCACCAGGTTCAGAAAAAGCTATTTCACAAGAACCATCAGATCTCATACCAATAGTTTCAGGAACAGCCATTTCCCTACACCCATCAGGTCCCACTCCACCAGGTTCAGGAACAGCAACATTCTAACAACTACCATGTTCCACAACACCAGGTTGAACAACAGGTATTTCCCTACACCCATAAGGTCCCACACCACCAGGTTCAGGAATGTCTATTTCCCTGTAACCATCAGATCCCACACAACCAGGTTCAGGAACAGCTATATCCCTATAACTGTCAGGTCCCACACCACCAGACTGAGGAACAGCCATTTCCCTATAACCATCAGGTCTCATACCAATACGTTCAGGAACTGCCATTTCCATACACCAATCAGTTCCCACACCACCACGTTCAGGAACAGCTGTTTCCCTGCAACCATCACGTCCCACACCACCAGTTTCAAGAACTGCTACATTGCTACCACCATCATGTTCACAACACCTGCTTCTGGAACAGCTATTTCCTTACAACCATCAGGTCCCACACCACCAAATTGTGGAACAGACATTTCCCTACACCCTTCATGTTCCACACCATCAGGTTCAGGAACAGATATTTCCCTACAAGTGTCAGGTCACACACCACCATGATCTGAAACAGCTATTTCCCTGCACTCATCAGGTCCCACACCACCAGGTTCAGGAACAGCCATTTCCCTACACACTTCAGGTCCCACACTACCAAGTGCAGGAACATCTATTTCCCTACACCCATCAGGTCCCACACCACCAAGTTCAGAAACAGTTATTACCCTGCAACCATCAGGTCCTCTCTACCAGGTTCAGAAACTGCCATTTCCCTACATTCATCAGGTCTCACGCCACCAAGTTCAAGAACAGATATTTCCCTACAACCATCAGGTCTCATGCTATCAGGTTCAGGAACAGCCATTTCTCTACAACCAACAGGTCCCACACTGCCAGGTTCAGGAACATTATTTCCCTAGAACCATCACGTCACACACCATCAGATTCAGGAATAGCCATTTCTCTCGAACCATTAGGTCCAACACCTAATGGTTGGACCATCAGGTATCAGGAACTGCTATTTTCCTATCACCTTCAGGTCTCACACTACAAGGTTCATGAACAGGTATTTCCCAATGACCAACATGTCTCTCACCACCAGGTTCAGGAACAGCCATTTCCATATAACCATCAGGTCCTACAGCACCAGGTCCAGGAGCAGCTATTTGCTTACAACCACAATGTTCCACATCACCAGGTTCAGGAACAGATATTTCCCTCGAACCATCAGGTCTTATAGCGTCAGGTTCAGGAGCAACTATTTCTCTATAACCATCAGGGTCCACATAATTTCAAGAACGGCAATTTCCTTACAACTATCAGGTTCCAAACTACCAGGTTCAGTTACAGCTATTTCCCTACAACATTTAGGTCCCATACCATCAGGTTGAGGAACAGACTTTTCCCTACTACCATCAGGTCCAACACAACAATGTTCAGGAACAGCTATATCCCTATAACTATCAGGTCCAACACCACCAGGTTCAGGAACAGACATTTCCCGATAGCCACCAAGTCTCACATAGCAGTTTCAGAAACAGCTATTTCCCAAGAACCATCAGCTCTCATACCAATAGGTTCAGAAACAGCTATTTCCCTACACCCATCGGGTCCCACTCTCCAAGTTCAGGAACAGCAACATTCCTACAACCATCATGTTCCACAACAGGTATTTCTGTACACTCATAAGGTCCCACACCACCAGGTTCTAGAACAGCAATTTCCGTACAACTGTCAGGTCCCACAACACCAGGTTCAGGAATGTCTATATCCCTATAACCATCAGGTCCCACGTCACCAGTTTCAGGAACAGCTATTTCCCAAGAACCATCTGCTCCCATATCAATAGGTTCAGGAAAAGCCATTTCCCTGCACCCATCAGGTCCAACACAACCAGGTTCAGGAACAAATATTCTCCTACAACCATCAGGTCCCACACCACAATTTTCAGAAACAGCCATTTCCCTGTAACCATCAGGAAACACACAACCAGGTTCAGGAACAGCTATATCCCTATAACTGTCAGATCCCACACCACCAGATTGAGAAACAGCCATTTTCCTATAACCATCAGGTCTCACACCACCAGGTTCAGGAACGTTTATTTCCCTACAATGATCAGATCTCATACCAATACGTTCAGGAACTGCCATTTCCATACACATCTTCAGTTCCCACACCACATCATTCAGGTACTGCTGTTTCCTTATACCAATCAGGTCCCCACCACCAGGTTGAGGAACAGCTACATTCCCACAACCATCATATTCCACAACACCTTCTTCAGGAACAGCTAATTCTTTACAACCATGAGGTCCCACACCACCAGGTTCAGTAACAGCTGTTTCCCTACATCCATCAGGACCTACAGCACAAAGCTGAGGAACAGCCATTTCCCTGCACCCTTCAGGTCCCACACCACCAGACTCAGGAACAGCTATTTTCCTACAACCATCAGGTTCCACACCACCTATTTGAGGTTCCCTATAACCATCAGGTCTCAGACCACCAGTTTCAGGAACATCTATTTCCCTACAACCATCAGCTCTCATACCAATACGTTCAGGAACTGCCATTTCCATACACCCATCAGTTCCCACACCACCAATTTGAGGAACAGCCATTTCCCGACACACTTCAGGTCCTGTACCACCAGGTTCAGGAACAGATATTTCCACACAAACATCAGGTCCCACACCACCAGGTTCAGGAACAGCTTTTTCCCTATAACCATCAAGTCCCAAAACACCAGGTTGAGGAACAGTTATTACCCTGCAAGCATCAGATCCCAGACCAATAGGTTCAGGAACAGCTATCTCCCTACAGCTATCAGGTCTCACACAACGTGGTTTAGGAACAGCCATTTCCCTTCACCCATCAGGTCCCACACCACCAGCTTCTGGAACAGCAATTTCCCTATAAAGACCAGATCACACACCACCAGGTTCAGGAACAGCTATACTCCTACAATCTTCAGGTCTCACACCACCAGGTTTACAAACAGCTTTTTCCCTTAACCATCAGACCTCACACCACCAAGTGAAGGAAAAGATATTTCCCTACAACCATCAGGTCCCAGACCATCATTTTCAGGAACAGCTATTTCCCTGCACACATCAGGTCCCACACCACCAGGTTCAGGAATAGCTATTTTCCTACAACCATCAGAGCCCACACCAACAGGTTCAGCAACAGCCATTTCCCTACAACCATCAGGTCCCACACCACCAAACTGAGTAACAGTCATTTCCCTCTATCCATCAGGGCTCATACCACCAGGTTCAGGAACAGATATTTCCCAAGAACCAACAGGGCTCACAGCACGAGGTTCAGGAACAGCTGTTTCGTTATAACCATCAAGTCTCATCCCACTAGATGCAGGAACAGCCATTTCCGTATAACCATGATGTCCTACACCACCAGGTTCAGGAACAGCTACATTCCTACAACCACAATGTTCCACACCACCCTGTTCAGTACCAGCTATTTCCTTACAACCATCAGGCCCTCCACCACCAAGTTCAGGAACAGACATTTCCCGGCAACCATCAAGTCTCACACCACCAGGTTCAGAAACAACTATTTCCCAAGAACCATCAGCTCTCATACCAATAGGTTCAGGAACAGCTATTTCCCTACATCCATCAGGTCCATACAACAAGTTTCAAGAACAGCAAATTTGCCACAGCCATCATGTTCCACAACACTAGGCTCAACAACAGGTATTTCCCTACACCCATAAGGTCACACACCATCAGGTTCAGGATCAGCTATATCCCTGTAACTGTCAGGTCCCATACCACCAGACTGTGGCACAGCCATTTCCCTATAACCATCAGGTCTCATACCACCAGGTTCAGGAACATCCATTTCCCTACAACCATAAGCTCTCATACAAATACGTTTCAGGAACTTCCATTTCCATACACCCATCAGTTCCCACACCACCAGAATCAGGAAGAGCCATTTCCCTTCAACCATCAAGTCTCACACCACCAGTTTCAGGAACAGCTACATTCCTGCAGTCAACATGTTCACAACACCTGCTTTTGGAACAGCAATTTCCTTACAACCATCAGGTCCCACACCACCAGGATGAGTAACAGCTGTTTCCCTACAAACAGCAGGTCCCACACAACCAAATTGCGGAGCATTCATTTCTCTACACCCTTCAAGTCCCAAACATTTGGTTCAGGAACAGATATTTCCCTACAAACGTCAGGTCACACACCAGCATGATCAGGAACAGCTATTTCCCAACAGACATCAAGTCACACACCACAGTGATCAGGTACAGCTATTTCCCTACAGACATCTGGTCACACAACAGCATGTTCAGGAACAGCCATTTCCTTGCAGCCCTCAGGTTCCACACCACCAGGTTCAGACACAGCTACATTCCTACAACCATCGTGTTGCACAATACCAGGTTCAGGAACAGCTATTTTCCTGCACTCATCAGGTCCCACACAACCAGGTTCAGGAACAGCCATTTCCCTCCACCCTTCAGGTCCCACACCACCAAGTGCAGGAGCAGCTATTTCCTTACAACCATCAGGTCCCACACAACCAGGTTCAGGAACAGCTATAAGCTATATCCCTATAACTGTCAGGTCCCACACCACCAGATTGAGGAACAGCCATTTCCCGATAACCATCAGGTCTCACATAACCAGGTTCAGGAACATCTATTTCCCTACAGCCATCAGCTCTCATACCAATACGTTCAGGAACTGCCATATCCATACACTCATCAGTTTCCATACTACCAGGATCAGGAACAGCTATTTCCCTACAACCATCAGGTCTCACACAACCAGTTTCAGGAACAGCTACATTCCTGCAACCATCATGTTCACAACACCTGCTTCAGGAACTGCTACTTCCTTACAGCTATCAGGTCCCCATCTACCAGGTTCAGTTACACCTGTTTCCCTACAACGATCTCATCTCACACCAACAGGATAAGGAACAGCTATTTCCCTACAGACATCAGGTCATGCACCTCCATGTTCAGGAATGGCCATTTCCCTGCAGCCATCAGGTCCCACACCACCAGGTTCAGAAATAGCTACTTTCCTGTGGTAAACCATGTATATATGTTGTAACTCGGTTACCTGTCTGGACACACCTCTCTGCTGACTGCCCCTGTGGCTCCTCCCACAGAGTCCTGTATAAAGGTGTTCGCCTTGCCCCTCCCCCTCAGTCCGGGGGCAGACACTCACTGTGGAGGTCGTATTGTACAGCGAATAAAAGCCTTTCAGTATTTTACCAAACCTCAGTCTTTTGGAGTAATTGAAGGTGCTTCAATTTTATTCGCTGTACGTTTTAAAACATGGAACAGGCCCTGAGACCAGAAAAATTAGACCTCGATCCGCAAATGCCTGACGCTGGAAACGCTTTCGAATTCTGGCTGGCCTGCTTCGAAGCGTATCTAGAGGAGATTAAAGTGACCGACCCCGTAGCGAAGCACAGAGTTCTACTATCCAGGGACAGTCCACGGGTCTATTCGTTGATCAGAGACCAGCCGAACTACGACGGCGCAATGAACGCACTCAAAAGACAATACCTGCGGCCGATAAACAGCGTCTATGCTCGGCGTGCTGAGTTCGTCCAGGCCCTACGGATGCTCGTGCGGGCCTGCAATTGCCAGGAGCTGACGGCGACGCAGCATGCAAAGCTCCTAGTGAGAGACGCCTTCGTCACGGGGACCAGGTCAGTGTACGTGCGCCAGCGGCTGCTGGAAAAAGCCGATCTTACCCTAAGTTCGGCGATGGAGCTGGCTGATATGTTGGAGGCCGCTCTGCATAACTCCGAGGCTCCCCAGGCATGTGATCCCCCGATGGCCTTGTGGGTGCCGCAGACCCCGCAACCTGCCGACGAATCGACCTTGGCTGCCGCCAGTCGTGAGTCCGCGCAACCTGCCGACGAATCGACCTTGGCTGCCGCCAGTCGTGAGTCCACGAAGTGCTACTTCTGCGGACTGGAGAAGCACCTCCGGAAACGCTGCCCAGCCCGACAAGCTACCTGTTCCAGCTGCGGAAAGAAGGGCCACTTCGCCAATATCTGTGGGTCAAAACCGCGAGCGGGATCGAGCAGTGCCGCATGCGAGACGTGGGGGTCGCCATCTTGCCTGCCGCCATCTTCCCTGCACGCCACCACCATGTGCGAGACATGGGGGCGACCATCTTGGTCGGCGCCACCTCCCACCGCCTACGACCAACGGGTGCTCACGGGGCACCCCACCACACCGGACCAAGACAGCGAACCCACCCTGGCTTCCGTGACCCTCGACCAAAGCATTCCCCACCAGCTCGCAAGGTCGATGATGGACATCCTGGTGGAGGGGCGCAGGACAAGCTGCCTGTTTGACACAGGCAGCACGGAGAGTTTTATCCACCCGGCCACGGTGCAGCATTGCAGACTCATGATACGGCCGGTAAGTCAGAGGGTCACCATGGCCTCTGGGTCGCATACAACAGACATCCGGGGGGGTCGTGTAGCGATGCTAGTGGTGCAGGGCAGAGAATATCGGGACTTTACGTTACTGGTCTTGCCTCAACTGTGTGCTCCTGTGCTGTTGGGGTTGGACTTCCAGAGCCACCTGAAAAGCGTGACAATGAAGTATGATGGACCCCTCCCACCAATTACTGTCATAAATCCCCTGTTTTGTAGAGATACGTCACATATCCCGCTACTGACCACACACACACCGACCCGCGCATCCCACCCAACACCATGCCAACTGCTGCACTACCGACACCACTTGCGGCCTCTCCACCCTCAGGATCCCTCCCCCACCGCTGTTCGCCAACCTGAGCCCCAACCGTAAACCTGTGGCAACTAAAAGCGGGAGGTACAGCGCGGGGGACAGAGCTTTCATTAAGTCGGAGGTGCAGCGGCTGCTCAGGGAGGGGGTCATTGAGGCAAACACAAGTCCTTGGAGGGCATAGGTGGTGGTTGTTCGGAACAGGGAGAAGAATAGGATGGTCGTGGACTATAGCCAGACCATCAATAGGTTCATGCAGCTTGACGCGTACCCTCTACCCGCATCGCAGATATGGTCAATCAGATAACACAGTACAAGGTGTACTCGACCATAGATCTAAAATCTGCTTACCATCAGCTCCCCATCCGCCGGGAGGACCGCCCTTACACTGACTTCGAGGCGGACGTCAGGCTTTATCAGTTCCTGCGTGTCCCCTTTGGTGTCACGAATGGTGTATCTGTCTTCCAGAGGGCAATGGACCAGATGGTGGACCAGTGCCAACTGATGGCCACGTTCCCATATCTGGATAACATCACCATCTGCGGTCACGACCAGCAGGATCACGACAACAACCTCCAAAAATTTCTTCAAGCGGCCAAATCTTTCAACCTCACCTATAACAAGGACAAGTGTGTATTTGGGACCACCCGACTTGCTATCCTTGGGTGTGTCATGGAGAATGGAGTCATTGGCCCTGACCCCGACCGTATGCGCCCCTTGTTGGAACTCCCTCTTCCCAATACCCTCAGAGCCCTCAAAAGGTGCCTGGGCTTCTTTTCATATTACGCCCAATGGGTCTCTAACTATGCAGACAAGGCACGCCCCCTGGTCAAGTCCACCACATTCCCCCTCTCTGCCGAGGCCCACGCGGCCTTCAACCACATAAAAGGGGACATTGCCAAAGCAGCAATGCATGCGGTGGATGAGGCCATTCTCTTCCAAGTAGAGAGTGACGCCTCCGACTTTGCGCTGGCTGCTACCCTCAACCAGGCAGGAAGACCAGTGGCGTTCTTCTCCCGTACCCTTCAAGGCCCTGAAATTCGGCACTCCGCGGTAGAGAAAGAGGCCCAGGCCATAGTGGAAGCTATTAGGCACTGGAGGCACTATCTTGCCGGCAAAAGGTTCACCCTGCTAACTGACCAGCGCTCAGTCGCACTCATGTTTAATAATCAGCAGCGGAGCAAAATCAAAAACGATAAAATTCTGAGGTGGAGAATCGAACTCTCCACCTACAACTATGACATCATGTACAGGCCTGGGAAGCTCAACGAGCCCTCCGATGCCCTATCCCGGGGAACATGCGCCAGCGCGCAGATCGACCGGCTATACGCCCTACATGTAGACCTTTGCCACCCGGGAGTCACCCGGCTTTTCCACTTCGTGAAAGCCCGGAACCTGCCTTACTCCCTTGAGGAGATCAGGATGATGACCAGGGACTGCCAAGTCTGCGTAGATTGCAAACCGCACTTCTACTGACCCAAAAAGGCACCACTCATCAAGGCCACCCGCCCCTTTGAGCGACTGAGTGTTGACTTTAACGGCCCCCTTCCCTCCACCGACCGCAATGTATACTTCCTTAACATAATTGACGAGTACTCGCGGTTCCCCTTCGCCATCCCCTGTCCCGACACCACTACCACGTCAGTTATAAAAGCCCTGTGCAAGCTCTTCACTCTGTTCGGATACCCATGCTATATCCACAGTGACAGAGGGTCCTCGTTTATGAGTGACGAGCTGCGCCAATATCTACTGGCTAGGGAAATTGTAACCAGTAGGACCACGAGCTATAATCCCCGGGGGAATGGACAGGTAGAGAAGGAGAATGGCACAGTGTGGAAAGCCACACTCTTAGCCCTCAGGTCAAAGGGACTGCCGGTCTCCCGCTGGCAGGAGGTCCTTCCCAAGGCACTCCACTCCATCCTCTTCCTGTTATGCACAGCCACCAATGCCACCCCTCATGAGCGGCTCTTTTCATTTCCCAGAAAGTCGACCACTGGAACCACCCTACCATCTTGGCTGACGTCCCCGGGGCCAGTGCTGCTCCGGAAACATGCAAGGAGCAATAAATACTCCCCGCTGGTCGAGAGGGTTCACTTACTTCATGCGATCCCCCAGTATGCCTACGTGGTTTTACCTGATGGGCGGGAGGACACAGTCTCCATCCGTGACCTGGCGCCCGCAGGAGCTCCGGGCCCCTACCCTGAACACTCCGTGGTGACTATTGACCCCGTACCCACCAATGTATGTACCTACGAGACACCGTGCACCCCAAATCCTACACAGACACCACACGACACTCCCATACCGGGCACGACGCACACACACGAGGGATTACCGACACCAAACGTGCTGGCACCTGAAGTCAGGCCGGAGCCAGCACAACCGCCATCGCCGGTGCAATCACCGCCGGTGCTACGTAGATCACAGCGACGGACTCGACCGCCTGATAAACTTAACCTGTAAATATACTTCTTGTAAATATTGTCAGTCACTTCACCCCGCGGGACTCTTTTTAAAAAAAGGAGGGGTGAATGTGGTAAACCATATATATGTTGTGACTGGGTTCACTGTCTGGACACACCCCTCTGCTGACTGCCCCTGTGGCTCCTCCCACAGAGTCCTGTATAAAGGTGTTCGCCTTGCCCCTCCCCCTCAGTCTGGGGGCTGACACTCACTGTGGAGGTCGTATTGTACAGCGAATAAAAGCCTTTCAGTATTTTACCAAACCTCAGTCTTTTGGAGTAATTGAAGGTGCTTCATTTCCTACAACCAGGTGTTGCACAACACCAAGTTCAGAAACAGCTATTTCCCTACATCCATCAGGTCCCACACCACCAGGTTCAGAAACTGCCATTTCCCTACATACATCAGGTCTCACACCGCCAGGTTCAAGAACAGATATCTCCCTACAACCATCAGGTCTCATACCATCCAGTACAGGAAAAGCTATTTCCCTGCAGCCACAATGTTCCACACAACCATGTTCAGTACCAGCTATTTCCTTACAGCCATCAGGCCCTACACCACCAGGTTCAGGAAAAGCATCATTCTTACAACCATCATGTTCCACAACACCAGCTTCAGGAACAGCCATTTCCCTGCATACATCAGGTCCCACACCACCAAACTGAGTAACAGTCATTTCCCTCTATCCATCAGGACTCACACCACCAGGTTCAGGAACAGATATTTCCCAAGGACCAACAGGGCTCACACCACGAGGTTCAGGAACAGCTATTTCGCTTTAACCATCAAGTCTCATCTCACTAGGTGCAGGAACAGCCATTTCCGTATAACCATGATGTCCTACACCACCAGGTTCAGGAACAGACATTTCCCGACAACCATCAAGTCTCACGCCACCAGGTTCAGAAACAGCTATTTCCCAAGAATCATCAGCTCTCATACCAATAGGTTCAGAAACAGCCATTTCCCTACACCCACCAGGTCCATACATCAAGTTTCAGGAACAGCAAATTTGCCACAGCCATCATGTTTCACAACACCAGGTTCAACAACAGGTATTTCCCTACCCTCTTAAGGTCACACACCACCAGGTTAAGGAACAGCTATATCCCTGTAACTGTCAGGTCCCATACCACCAGACTCTGGCACAGCCGTTTCCCTATAACCATCAGGTCTCATACCACCAGGTTCAGGAACATCCATTTCCGTACAACCATCAGCTCTCATACAAGTACATTCAGGAACTTCCATTTCCATACACCCATCAGTTCCCACACCACCAGAATCAGGAAGAGCCATTTCCCTTCAACCATCAGGTCTCACACCACCAGTTTCAGGAACAGCTACATTCCTGTAGTCAACATGCTCTCAACACCTGTTTCTGGAACAGCAATTTCCTTACAACCATCAGGTCCCACACCACCAGGATGAGTAACAGCTGTTTCCCTACAAACAGCAGGTCCCACACAACCAAATTGCGGAGCATTCATTTCTCTACACCCTTCAAGTCCCAACCATCTGGATCAGGAACAGATATTTCCCTACAAACGTCAGATCACACACCAGCATGTTCAGGAACAACCATTTCCTTGCAGCCCTCAGGTTCTACACCACCAGGTTCAGAAACAGCTACATTCCTACAACCATCGTGTTGCACAATACCAGGTTCAGGAACAGCTATTTTCCTGCACTCATCAGGTCCCACACAACCAGTTTAAGGGACAGCCATTTCACTCCACCCTTCAGGTCCCACACAACCAGGTTCAGGAACAGCTATAAGCTATATCCCCATAACTGTCAGGTCCCACACCACCAGATTGAGGAACAGCCATTTCCCGATAACTATCAGGTCTCACATAACCAGGTTCAGGAACATCTATTTCCCTACAGCCATCAGCTCTCATACCAATACGTCCAGGAACTGCCATATCTATTCACCCATCAGTTCCCATACTACCAGGATTAGGAACAGCTATATTCCTACAACCATCATGTTCACAACTCCTCCTTCAGGAACTGCTACTTCCTTACAGCTATCAGGTCCCAATCTACCAGGTTCAGTTACAGCTGTTTCCCTACAACGATCTCCTCTCACACCAACAGGATAAGGAACAGCTATTTCCCTACAGACATCAGGTCATGCACCTCCATGTTCAGGAACGGCCATTTCCCTGCAGTCATCAGGTCCCACACCAAGAGGTTCAGAAACAGCTACATTCCTACAACCAGATGTTGCACAACACCATGTTCAGGAACTGCTATTTCCTTACACCCATCAGGTCCCAAAACACCAGGTTCAGAAACTGCCATTTCCCTACACCCATCAGGTCCCAAAACACCAGGTTCAGAAACTGCCATTTCCCTACATCCATCAGGTCTCACACCGCCAGGTTCAGGAATGGATATCTCCCTACAACCATCAGGTCTCATACCATCCGGTACAGGAAAAGCTATTTCCCTGCAACCACAATGTTCCACATGACCATGTTCAGTAACATCTATTTCCTTACAACCATCAAGTCCCACTCCACCAGGTTCAGGAAAAGCATCATTCCTACAACCAACACACATAAAAGTTGCTGGTGAACGCAGCAGGCCAGGCAGCATCTCTAGGAAGAGGTGCAGTCGACATTTCAGGCCAAGACCCTTTGTCAGGACTGATGTTTCAGACCGAGACGCTTCGTCAGTGTCTCGGCCTGTAACGTCGACTGCACCTCTCCTAGAGATGCTGCCTGGCCTGCTGCGTTCACCAGCAACTTTTATGTGTGTTGCTTGAATTTCCAGCATCTGCAGAATTCCTGTTGTTTGTGTTATTCCTACAAGCATCATGTTCCACAACACCAGCTTCAGGAACAGCCATTTCCCTGCACACATCAGGTCCCACACCACCAGACTGAGTTATTTCCCTCTATCCATCAGGACTCATACTACCAGGCTCAGGAACAGATATTTCCCAAGGACCAACAGGGCTCACACCACGAGTTTCAGGAACAGCTATTTCGCTATAACCATCAAGTCTCATCCTACTAGGTGCAGGAACAGTCATTTCCGGATAACCATGATGTCCTACACCACCAGATTCAGGAACAGCTACATTCCTACAACCACAATGTTCCACACCACCCTGTTCAGTACCAGCTATTTCCTTACAACCATCAGGCCCTACACCACCAGGTTCAGGAACAGACATTTCCCAACAACCATCAAGTCTCATACCACCAGGTTCAGAAACAGCTATTTCACAAGAACCATCAGCTCTCATACCAATTGGTTCAGAAACAGCCATTTCCCTATACCCATCAGGTCCATACCACAAAGTTCAGGAACAGCAAATTTGCCACAGCCATCATGTTCCACAACACCAGGTTCAACAACGGGTATTTCCCTACACCCATAAGGTCACGCACCACCAGGTTCAGGAACAGCTATATCCCTATAACTGTCAGATCCTATACCACCAGACTCTGGCACAGCCATTTCCCTATAACCATCAGGTCTCATACCACCAGGTTCAGGAACATCCATTTCCCTACAATCATCAGCTCTCATTCAAATGCGTTCAGGAACTTCCATTTCCATACACCCATCAGTTCCCACACCACCAGGATCAGGAGCAGCCATTTCCCTTCAACCATCAGGTCTCACACCACCAGTTTCAGGAACAGCTACATTCCTACAGTCATCATGTTCACAACACCTGCTTCTGGAACAGCTATTTCCCTACAAACAGCAGGTCCCACACCACCAAATTGCAGAACAGCCATATCCCTACATCCTTCAGTTCCCAACCATCTGGTTCAGGAACAGTTATTTCCCTACAAACGTCAGGTCACGCACCCCCATGATCAGAAACAGCTATTTCCCAACAGACATCAGGTCACACTCCACCGTCATCAGGAACAGTTATTTCCCTACAGACATCTGGTCACACACCAGCATGTTCAGGAACTGCCATTTCCTTGTAGCCCTCATGTCCCACACCACCAGTTTCAGAAACAGTTACATTCCTACAACCATCGTGTTACACAATACCAGGTTCAGGAACAGCTATTTTCCTGCACTCATCAGCTCCCACACAACCAGGTTAAAGAACAGCCATTTCCCTCCACCCTTCAGGTCCCACACAACCAGGTGCAGGAGCAGCTATTTCCCTACAACCAGCAGGTCCTACAGTACTAAGTTGAGGATCAGCCATTTCCCTACAACAATCAGGTCCCACACAACCAGGTTCAGGAACAGCCACTACTCCACAAACATCGGGACCGCACCCTCAGTGTCTGTAACAGGTATTTTCATACCGATAGGGCCCACAGCACAAGATTCAGGAGCAGCCATTTCCGTATAACCATCAGTTCCCACACCACCAGGTTCAGGAACATTCATTTCCCTTCCCACAATTGGTCCCACACCACCAGGTTCTGGAAGAGCTATTTCTCTACAACCATCAGGACCCACACTAGCAAGTGGAGGAACAGCCATTTCCCTACACCCCACAGATCCCGCACCGCCAGGTTCAGGAACAGCTATTTCCCTACAGCCATCAGATCCCACACCACCAATTTCAGAAACAGCTATATTCCTACTACCAACATGTACCATACCACCAGGTTCAGAAACAGTTATTAGCCTACAACCATCAGGTCCACACCACCAGGTTCAGACACTGCCATTTCCCTACATCCATCAGGTCTCACACCACCAGCTTCAAGAGCAGATATTTCCCTACAACCATCAGATCTCATACCATCAGGTTCAGGAACAGCCATTTCCCTACACCCAACAGGTCCCACACAGCAGATTCAGGAACAGCTATTTCCCTAGAAACATCAAGTCACACACCACCAGATTCAGGAACAGCCAATTCCCTCCAACCATTAGGTCCAACACCACTGGGTTCAGGAACCACCAAGTTAATGATCAGCTATTTCCTTATAACCATCAGATCCCACACCAGCAGGTTCTGGAACAGCAATTTCCCTACAAGCATCAGGTCCCACACCAGCAGGTTCAGGAACAGTTATTTCCCTACAATCAACAGGTCCCACAGCACCAGGCTCAGGAACAGCCATTATCCTACAGCCATCTGGTCCTCCAGCACCAGGTTCAGAATCAGCTACTCTTCTACAACTATGATGATGCTCACACCAGGTAGAGAAACAGCCATTTCCCTAGAACCATCAGGATCCACACCAGCAGGTTCAGGAACGGATACATTTCTACAACCATCATGTTTCAGAACACCAGTTTCAGAACAGCTATATCCCTATAATAATCAAGTCACACACCACCAGATTCAGGAACAGCCATTTCCTTCTAACCATCAGGTCTCACACAACCAGGTGGAGTAACAGGTATTACGCTACAGCCAACATGTCTCATACCAATAGTTTGAGGAACAGCCATTTTCCTACATGCATCAGGTCCCAACCCACCAGGTTCAGGGACAACTCTTTCCCGATAGCCATCATGGCTCACACCACTTGGTTCAGGAACAGATATTTTCCTACAACTATCAGGTCTCTGATGACTAGGTTCAGGAACAGCTATTTCCCTGCAACCATCAGGTACCTCACCACCAGGTTCTGGAACAGCTATTTCTCTATAACCATCAGGTCCCACAGCACCAGTTCAGGAACAGCTATTTCCCTACAACGATCAGGACCCACACCACGAGGTTCAAGAACAGCTGTTTCCCTACAACCGTCAAATCACACACTACCAGGTTCAGGAGCAGCCTGTTCCCAACAACCACCAGGTCCCACACCATCAGGTTCAGAAATAGCTACATAGCTACAACCATCATGTTCCACAACACCAGTTTCAGGAGCAGCTATATCCCTGTAACTATCAGGTCCCACACCAGCAGGTTCAGGAACAGCTATTTCCCTGCAACCATCAGGTACCTCACCACCAGGTTCTGAAACAGCTATTTCCCTATAACCATCAGGTCCCACAACACCAGTTCAGGGACAGCTATTTCCCTACAATCATAAGGTCTCACACCACCAGGTTCAGGAACAGCTATTTCCCTACAACGATCAGGACCCACACCACGAGGTTCAAGAACAGCTGTTTCCCTACAACCATTAAATCACACACTACTAGGTTCAGGAGCAGCCTGTTCCCAACAACCACCAGGTCCCACACCATCAGGCTCAGGAACAGCTATTTCCTTACAACCATCAGGACCGACACCACCAGATTCAGGAACAGTTATTACCCTACAACCATCAGGTCCCACACAAGCAGGTTAAGGAACAGCTATAGCCTAACAACTGTCAGGTCTCACTCCACCAGATTCAGGAACAGCTGGAAGGACTGCTCCTGCCTGCAATGGAGTAGCAGTATTTTTCTGCTGCTCTTAGTTTTCTTTCTTTCCCCCTAGTTTCATTGAATTTAAAATTTTTACTTGTTGATTCTTGAGGGTGATCAATATGTCTATGTCTGCAAGAAGTGGGCAGAATTTACCTGAACCTAGTGACAAAGGTAATGGGAAAGGAAAGGTGCAAAAGGAAAGATCCGATGAAATGCCATCGTGGGCTGAAGGTATTGTTCGGACACTGAATTCAATTAGAGATCAGAATGGATCAATTAAAGACGAACTGGAAAAGAATAGTAATGAAATGAAGTCATTTCTGGGAAAACTTAAAGACCTGGAAACTCAAGTTATTTCACACGAAGAGGAATTGAAGATAACTAAGCAAAAGCTGTCTGAAGCTACAACTCGTTTGGAAAGATATCAAAATAAGATTATAGACCTGGAAACTAGGTCTCGACGAAGGAATTTAAGAATTGTTGGGCTGCAGGAAGGAGCTGAAGATGCAGATCTAATGGCTTACTTTGGTAAGCTTTTCCACACTTTAGTTCCTACCATTCTATCAAAGCCGCCTGCTGTAGAGAGGGCACACGGGGCGTATATCTCAAAATCAAAGGACTCGAGTAAACCAAGATCTGCAACACACATAAAAGTTGCTGGTGAACGCAGCAGGCCAGGCAGCATCTCTAGGAAGAGGTGCAGTCGACATCTCAGCCTGAAATGTCGACTGTACCTCTTCCTAGAGATGCTGCCTGGCCTGCTGCGTTCACCAGCAACTTTTATGTGTGTTGCTTGAATATCCAGCATCTGCAGAATTCCTGTTGTTTTTGTAAGCCAAGATCTGTTCTGGTTTGCTTTCATCACTTTAAAATTAAAGATCAAATAATACGACAGGCAACAAAACAGGGAGTTTTTAGATTTATGGAATCTGAGCTCCACTTCTATGAAGATTATCCAAGAGAGATAATGGAATAAAGATCAAAATTTGCCCTGGTAATGAAAGAAGCATATGATAAGAATCTTTTCCCATCTCTGAGGTATCCGACAAAACTTAATATTTTCCCTCCTAATTCTCCTCCTCGTACTTTTTTTGATTCAAAAGCTTCACTGGATTTTGTTCAAGCTTTGCCTGCTGCTGTCACCGACACCGCTGTTGAATGATCCATCTGAAAGGCTGTTTGGCTATTTCTATATTATTCGCATTTTGGAAAGAAGATTTATGAAGGTCACTTGTATATTTCATCGACAGACTAATTAAAGAACACGGGGAGTTGTTTTTTATTGCATATTATTGGTTTTCCTTTGGAAAGATTTACGGATTAAGTATCTCTGCTCAAATGATCTCTGGACATTTTATGACTGAGGGAAGAAGATAAGGCGATTTGTTCCTTTAATTTAATACTTCGTAGCTAATTGGTAGTTTTTCCTACTAACAGGGCTTTTTATATATTTTTCTGTTGTATTGTAACATTTTATAACTGAATTTAAAGCTTTTTTAGGGAATTAATATTAAACTTAAACATGGCGCTGGTTTTTCTCTCTAAGAGATAATATTATTTTGGTTCTTTCTTGTTTATCAGTCAATAGAATGTAAATACTTTTTTTTCCTGAGACTTTATTGTCTTTCTCACAAGGTCACTCTACTTTTTTACTAACTGAGGGGAGGGAAAGAAAACACAGATAGCGCAGTCAGCAGCTTTGAATTCTAGCGTAGATCGCTTGCCTCTTCTGGGTTTCTGGGTGTGGGTGGGTGGGTTTAGAGTTAGTTTTTTTCCCATTGGGTGGTTCTGGAGCATGCGGGTTTTTATTTGGTCGTATTCTTCATTGCTGCCATCTTTGATCATTCTGTATTGGTATGTGCTTCGTGCATGTATAAAATAGAATGAAATTATAGTATGCTGTTCAAACGGATTAATATAATAAGTTGGAATATACGTGGATGGAATCATCTTATTAAACGAAAGAAGACTTTTAAAATTATTAACCGACTCCAACCTGATATAATTTTTGCTCAAGAGACATATATCAGGGCGGGAGATCAAAATAGGTCTTTTAGATGGTGGAATCATTTGCAATTCTACTCCACTTCTCAGGTGTGTCTATTTTCATTAAACCTAATATATTTATTCAAGAGGATATTGAATCAGATTCTAATGGTAGATTTTTAATTGTTAAAGGAACAATCTGTAATAGAAAAGTTGTTTTGGTTAATTTGTATAGTCCCAACTTAGATGATCCTTCTTTTTTTAAAAAGGTATTCGCTTTACTGCCTGACTTAAATGAATATATGCTCATAATGGGTGGGGATTGTAATTGTTGTTTAAATCCTATGATTAATAAGAGCTCAACCAATCAGCGACTTCCAAATCGATCCGCGTTATTTATTAATTCCTTTTTGATTGATTTTGGGTTGATTGATTTGTGGAGGTATCTTCATCCCGACAATAGAGAATATTCTTTCTTCTCACACGTTTATAAAAAATATTCAAGGATCGATTATTTTATAATCGATCCCTGCTTCTTGCCTAGTGTTAAAACCTGTGAATATGACGCTATTGCTATATCTGATCATGCGCCCCGAGTTTGTCTTTTGAATTTGATGATGTCACTCTTGCCCACCCACCTTGGCGCATGTCTGAGATATTATTGCAAAACTCTGACTTTGTCACTTTCATTGAAACCCAGATAAAGGAATTTTTTCTTTTTAATGATATAGGGGGTATGTCTAAATTAGTTATATGGGATACATTTAAAGTATTTTTACGCGGTCAGATTATTTCTTATTCAGCTAAACTTAAAAAACAAACTAAAGCAGAATTAGATAGAATTTCAAAACAAATTAAAGATTTAGATAATATTTATGCAATTTCCCCCAATACTGATTTATTTAAACAAAAGGTGGAACTTCAATCACAATATAACCTGTTATTAACTCATCCCATTGAAGGTTATTTGCTTAAGTTAAAGAGCCAATTTTATATGTCTGGAAATAAAAATAATAAACTGCTTGCATCTCAATTAAAAATGGCTGCAGCCAAAAGGCAAATCATGAAAATTCGTAGGAAAGATGGTACCTTAGCTCAGGAATATGAGGAAATTAATAAGATTTTTCAAGACTTTGATGCTGAGCTATATAAGTTTCAATGTCTGTTAGATTCCTCTAAAATGAATGCTTTTTTTATGAAAGATTGTTTATCCTAAAATCTCGGCTGAGGATCAAAAGATTCTCGATGCTCAAATTACTGAAGCCGAAATTCATAAAGCTATTTTTTCAATGCAATCTGGTAAGTCCCCAGGACTTGATGGCTATCCCGTAGAATTTTATAAAAAATTTGGAAAGTTGCTCTCTCCGTATATGTTGGAAATGTTTAAGGATTCTTTTGTGAAAGGTGACTTACCCTCTACTTTTTATGAGGCCTCCATTTCTTTAATTCTTAAAAAAGATAAAGATCCTACTGACTGTGCTTCATATAGACCTATTTCATTACTGAATGTTGACGCTAAGATTTTGTCAAAGATAATGGCCAATTGGTTGGAGAATATTTTGGGTAAAATTATTTGTAAAGATCAAACAGGCTTTATAAAGGGTTGTTATTCCTTTTCAAATATTCGGAGACTACTTAATATTGTATATTCATCCTCTTCTAAAATTCCACAATGTGTTGTATCTTTGGTTGCTGAAAAAGCGTTGTCGAGCCGAGTCGAATGGAACTATTTTTTCAATGTTTTGGAGAAATTTGGCTTTGGTGTTAATTTTAATAATTGGATTAAAATGATATATAAAGCCCCTGTTGCTACTGTTGTTACTAACAATTGTAGGTCTCCTTTTTTTTCAGCTTTCACGGGGGACAGGGCAAGGCTGTCCATTAAGTCCTTTGTTGTTTAATTTAATATTAGAACCCCTTGCTATTGCTCTTCATGAGGCTAAAAATATCCATGGGATATTTGTGAATGAGACCATGCATAAGGTCTCTCTTTATGCTGATGATTTATTGGTTTATATATCTAACCCTGACGAATCCATTCCTGCCCTGTTAAAATTATTTAATGAATTCGGAGGTTTTTCAGGATATAAAATTAATTTTAGTAAAAGTGAATTATTTCCTTTAAATGATTCTGTTTCTATATATGATAATCCTCCTTTTAAAATTTCAGACTCTTTTAGATATTTAGGTATTGTAATTACTAAAAAAAGATAAGGATCTTTATAAAGCTAATTTTGTTCCCTCAGTAGACTCTATGATGTATTTATTTAGTAGGTGGAGTCCACTTACATTTTCACTTGTTGGTCATATTCATATAGTTAAAATGATGATTCTACCAAAATTTTTATATTTATTTCAGAATATTCCTGTTTTTTTGACTAGGAAGTTTTTTGATCGGATTGATTCTATTATTTTATCTTTTATTTGGAATAATAAAAGACCAAAATTAGTAAATGTCATTTACAAAAATTGAAAAAGGATGGCGGTCTTGCTTTGCCTAATTTTAGAATGTATTATTGGGCTGTTAATCTGCGATATATGTATTTTTGGTTATACTGAGATAATAAGAGTGATCGGTCAATTTGGGTAGATCTGGAACTAAAAGTTTTAAAACAGTTTTATTTAACTTCGCTATTGGGGGCTCCTTTACCTATGCAATTAGGTAAAGTTGTTAATTTAAATTTATATCCTGTGATTAAGTACTCTTTACAAATTTGGCTCCAGTTCCACAATTCTTTTAATCTTAAAAAATTTAAACTTTGTAGTTTAATTTACTGAAATTACTTTTTTAAGCCTTCTTTGAGTGATCCAATTTTTCTACTTTGGAAAAATAAAGGTATTAATTCTTTTTTGGATTTATTTAAAGAAGATAGATTGATGTCCTTTGAACAAATAACTGATAAATATTCTCTTTCATACTCACACTTTCTGCAATACCTTCAAGTTAGACATTCTTTACAAAAATATTTAAATAATTTCCTTTACATATTGGAGATTGACCTGTTAGATACTATTATGAGTATGAATCCTTTGATTAAGGGTTCTATTGGAAGAATTTATAATTTATTATTACAATGGGATAAACGTCCTTTGTCTAAGATTAAACAGGATTGGGAAAGGGAACTTAATTTGACTTTTATGATGGAGGATTGGATGCGAATATTGAAGTTGGTTAACCCTTCTTCAATTTGTGCTAGCCATTCATTGATTCAATTTAAAATTGTACATCGTTATCATTTGACAAAGGAGAGACTTTCTAAAATCTTTCCTAATGTTGATAGTCATTGTGGTAGATGTAAAACTGAGATAGCTACACTGACACATATGTTTTGGTCTTGTTCCATATTGGAACAGTTCTGGAAGTCGGTTTTCTCAACAATTTCTAAAGCACTTAAAGTTAACTTACAACCTAATAAATTAACTGTGCTTTTTGGAATAGTTCCTCAAAATATTCATGGTATTTCTGTGTCTGACCAACATGTTATTGCATTTGTTACATTGATAGCTAGGAGGGCCATTTTGTTGCAGTGGAAGGATACATCAGCTCCCACTTTGTCACAATGGTTCTCTCAAGTGATGCTATGTCTTAGTTTGGAGAAAATTAGAAGTCGAACCTTTGAAACTTTATTTGATTTTGAGAAAAGATGGGGCTCATTTGCTCGTTATTATCATTTGAGTTAATTGATATAATTTTTCCACGATCTAATTGTAAATTCTTTTAGTATATTTTCTTTTCTTGCTGGCGGTTTGATGTTTATTTTTAGAAGCTTTTTGTATGACGCATGGCTCCGGGGTTGTACACCTAATGGGTTCTCTTTTTTTTTCTAATTTTTCTGGTCAGTAGGTTTTTTTTGTTATCACAAAATTTTGTTTTCAATCTTTAAGATGATGGGTGTTTTTTGAGACATTGTAAGTGTTGTTACTTCAATGTACTCGTTATTTTTCCTATATATATAAAATAAAAAGATTTGAAAAGAAAGAAAGGAACAGCTATTTCCATACAACCTTCAGATCTCACACCACCAGCTTCAGGAACAGATATTTCCTTACAAACCTCATGTCTCATGCTACACGGGTCAGGAACAGCTATTTCCCTATAACCATTAGGTCGAACAGCACCAGGCTGAGGAACAGCTAGTTCCCTACATGCATCAGGTACCACACAACCAGGTTCAAGAACAGCCATTTAATATAACCATCAATTCCCATATCACGTGGTTCAGGAACAACCATTACCCTTCAACAATGAGTTTCCCCACACCATGTTCAGGAACAACCATTTTCCGATAACCATCAGGTCTCACACCACCTGGTTCAGGAACAGCTATTTCCCTACAACCATCAGGTCTGATACCATGAGGTTCAAGAACAGCTGTTTCCCAACAACCATCAGGTCCCACACCTCCAGGTTCAAGAACAGCAATATTGCTACAACCATCATGTTCCACAACACCAGTTTTAGGAACAGCTATATCCCAATAACTATCAGGTCCCACACAACCATATTCAGGAACAGCCATTTCCCTATAACCATCTAGTCTCACACAACCAGGTTCAGGAACAGGTATTTCCCTACAACTATCAGGTCTCAGATGACTAGGTTCATGAACAGCCATTTGCCTACACACATCAGGTCTCACACCACCTGGTTCAGGAACAGCTACTTCCTTACAACATTCACATCTGATAACACTAGGTTCAGAAACACCCATTTTCCTACAACCATCAGGACACATATCACCAAGCTGAGGAACAGCCATTTCCCTATAACTATCATGTCACACACCACAAGGTTCAGGAAGAGTCATTTCCATACAACCATCAGGTCCCACAGCACCAGCTCAGGAAGAGCTATTTCCGTACAATCATAAGGTTTCACACCACCAAGTTCAGGAACAGTTATTTCCCTACAACCATCTGGACCCACACCACGAAGTTCAGGAACAGCTGTTTCCCTACAGCCATCAAGTCACACACCACCAGGTTCAGGAACAGCCTGTTCCCAGCAACCACCAGGTCCAACATCATCAGGTTCAGGAACAGCTACATAGCTAAAGTCATCATGTTCCATAACACCAGTTTCAGGAACAGCTAAATCCCTATAACTATCAGGTCCCACACCACCAAGTTCTGGAATAGCCATTTCCCTATCATATTCAAGGTCCACACCACCAAGTTGAGGAACAGACATTTCTCTACAACCATCAGGTCTCTCACCAAAAGTTCAGGAACAGCTACGTTGCAACAGCAATCATGTTCCACACCACCAAGTTGAGGAACAGCCATTTCCCTACAGCCATCAGGTCCCACAACACGAGGTTCAAGAACAGCTATTTCCCTACAACCATCAGATCCCCCACCACCAGGTTCAAGAACAGATAGTTCCCTACAACCATCAGTTTCAACACCACCAGGTTCAGGAACAGCTATATCTATGCAACTATAAGGTCCCACACCACTAGGTTCAGGAACAGCCATTATCCTAATGTCATCTGGTCCTCCAGCACGAGGTTCAGGATCAGCTATTTCTCTACAACTACGATGTCCCATACAACCAGGTTCAGGAACAGACATTTCCCTGGAACCATCAGGTTCTACACCAGCAGGTTCAGGAACAGATACATTTCTACAACCATCATGATCCACAACACCAGTTTCAGGAACAGCTATAT
Source organism: Mobula hypostoma (assembly GCF_963921235.1). Lineage (NCBI taxonomy): Eukaryota > Metazoa > Chordata > Chondrichthyes > Myliobatiformes > Myliobatidae > Mobula > Mobula hypostoma. The sequence continues at coordinate 153,251,187 of NC_086098.1, read as the reverse complement.
CTCTACAACTATCAGGTCTGACAGCAGCAGGTTCAGGAACAGCTACTTCCCAACAACCATCAGGTCTCACACCACCAGCTTCAGGAACAGTTATTTCCCTACAAGCAGCAGGTTTCATACAACCTGGTTCAGGGACAGCTATTTCCCTACAACAGACATGTTCCACACCACCAGGCTCAGGAACAGCTATTTCCCTAAAACTGTCAGGTTCCAAACCACCTGGTGCAGGAACAGCTGTTTCACTACAACCATCAGGTTACACACCACCAAGATGAGGAATAGACGTTTCCCTACAACTATCAGGTCCCTCACCACCAGATTCAAGAACAGCCATTATCCTAATGCCATTTGTCCCTCCAGCACCAGGTTCAGGATCAGCTAGTTCCCTACAACTATGATGTCACACACAACCAGGTTCAGGAACAGGTATTTCCCTACAACCATCAGGTCTAATACCAATAGGTTGAGGAACAGCCATGTCCCTACATGCATCAGGTCCCACACCACCAGGCTCAGGAACAGCTACTTCCTTACAACCATCAAGTCTAACTCCACCAGATTCAGGAACTGCTATTTCCCTACAACTTTCAAGTCTCACACCACCAGCTTCAGGAACAGATATTTCCTGACAAACATCGTGTCTCATGCTACCAGCTTCAGGAACTGCTATTTCTCTATAAGCATCAGGTCCTACAGCACCAGGTTGAGGAACAGCCATTGCCCTACATCCATCAGGTCCCTCAGCACCAGGTTCAGAATCAGCTACTTTTCTACATCTATGATGTCCCTCACACCAGGTACAGAAACAGCCATTTCCCTATAACCATCAGGTTCCACACCGGCAGGTTCAGGAACAGGTACATTTCTACAACATCATGTTTCAGAACACCAGTTTCAGGATCAGCTAAATCCCTATAACAATCAGGTCACACACCACCAGATTCAGGAACATTCATTTCCCTCTAACCATCAGGTCTCACACAACCAGATGGAGAAACAGGTATTTCCCTACAGCCATCAGGTCTCATATCAATAGTTTGAGGAACAGCCATTTCCCTACAAACATCAGGTCCCACCCCACCAGGTTCAGGAACAACGATTTCCCGATAGCCATCATGTCTCACACCACCTGGTTCAGGAACAGATAGTTTCCTACAACATTCAGATATGATACCACTAGGTTGAGGAACACACATTTCCCTACAACCAACAGATCCCACACCACAAAGTTGAGGAACAGTCATTTCCCTACACCTATCAGGGTCCACACCATGTGGTTCGAGAACAGATGCTTCCCTACAACCATCAACCCCGCACCAACAGGTTCAGGAACAGCAACATTGCTGCAAACATCATGTTCCACAACACCAGTTTGGGGAACAGCTATATCCCTATAACTATGAGGTCCACCAGTACCAGGTTCTGCGACAGCTATTTCCAAACAACCATCAGGTCCCACAGCACCAGTTTCAGGAACAGCTATTTCCCTACAGCTGTCAGGTCCCACACCACCAGTTTCAGGAACATCTATTTCCCTAAAATCATTACGTCCCACACGACCAGGTTCAGGAACAGCTAATTCCCTACAACCATTATTTTCAGCAACATCAGGTTCAGGAACAGATATTACCCTACAGCCATCAGATCACACACACCCACTTTCAGGAACAGCTTTTTCCCTACAACCATCAGGTCTCACACCAGCAAGTTCAGGAACAGCTATTTCCCTGCAGCCATCAGGTCCCGTATCATCAAGTTGAGGATCAGCCATTTCCCTATAACTATCATGTCCCACAGCACAATGTTCAGGAACAGCTATTTCCCTATCAGGATCAGGTCTCACACCACCAGTTTAGTGACAGCTATTTCCCTACAACAATCAGGACCCACACCATGAGGTTCAAGAACAGCTGTTTCCCGACAACCGTCAAGTCACATACCACCATGTTCAGGAACAGCCATTTCCCAATAACCAGCAGGTTCCACACCACCAGGTTCAGGAACAACTACATTGCTACAACCATCATGTTCCATAACACCAGTTTCAGAAGCAACTGAATCCCTATAACTATCAGGTCCCTCATCACCAGGTTCAGGAACAGCTATTTCTTTAAAATCATCATTTTCCACACTACCAGATTCAGGAACAGGTATTTCCCTACAACCATTATGATCTACAACACCAAATTCAGGAACAGTTATTACCCTACAGCCATCAGGTCCCACACCACCACTTTCAGGATGAACTATATTCCCACAAACATCAGGTCTCACACCACCAGGTTGTAGAACAGTCATTTCCCTACAACAGTCAGGTCTCACTCCACCAGGTTCAGGAACAGTTATTTCCCTACAACCATCAGGTCACACAGCATTAGGTTCACAAATAGCTATTTCTATAACCATCATGTTCCACAGCACCAGTTTCAGGAACTGCTATATCCCTATAACTATCAGGTCACACAAAACCAGATTCAGGAACAGCCATTTCACTATAACCATCAGATGCCACTCAACCAGGTTCAGCAACAGGTATTTCCAACAACCATCAGGTCTCATACCAATAAATTGAGGAACAGCCATGTCCCTACATACATCAGGTCCCACACCACCAGGCTCAGGAACAGCTATTTACTTACAACCATTCAGGTCCCACACCACCAGATTCAGGAATAGTTATTACCCTACAACCATCAGGTCCCACACAACCAGGTTAAGGAACAGCTAGAGCCTAACAACGATAAGGTCTAACTCCACCTGAATCAGGAACAGCTATTTCCATACAACCTTCAGGTCTCACACCACCAGCTTCGGGAACAGCTATTTATAGAAAATAGAATAGTACAGCACAGTACAGGCCCTTCAGCCCACGATGTTGTGCCGACACTCAAATCCTGCCTCCCATATAAGCCCCCACCTCAAATTCCTCCATATACCTGTCTAGTAGTCTCTTAATCTTCACTAGTGTATCTGCCTCCACCACTGACTCAGGCAGTGCATTCCACGCACCAACCACTCTCTGAGTAAAAAACCTTCCTCTAATATCCCCCTTGAACTTCCCACCCCTTACCTTAAAGTCATGTCCTCTTGTATCGAGCAGTGGTATCCTGGGGAAGAGGCGCTGGCTATCCACTCTATCTATCCCTCTTATTATCTTGTGTCTCCTCTCATCCTCCTTCTTGCCAAAGAGTAAAGCCCCAGCTCCCTTAATCTCTGATCATAATGCATACTCTCTAAACAAGGCAGCATCCTGGTAAATCTCCTCTGTACCCTTTCCAATGCTTCCACATCCTTCCTATAGTGAGGTGACGAGAACTGGATACAGTACTCCAAGTGTGGCCTAACCAGAGTTTTATACAGCTGCATCACAACATCGCGACTCTTAAACTCTATCCCTCGACTTATGAAAGCTAACACTCCATAAGCTTTCTTAACTACCCTATCCACCTGTGAGGCAACCTTCAGGGCTCTGTGGACATGAACCCCCAGGTCCCTCTGCTCCTCCACACTACCAAGTATCTTGCCATTTACTTTATACTCTGCTTTGGAGTTTGTCCTTCCAAAGTGTACCACCTCACACTTCTCTGGGTTGAACTCCATCTGCCACTTCTCAGCACACTTCTGCATCCTTTCAATGTCTCTCTGCAATCTTCGACAATCCTCTACACTATCTACAACACCACCAACCTTTGTGTCGTCTGCAAACTTGCCAACCCACCCTTCTACCCCCACATCCAGGTCGTTAATAAAAATCACGAAAAGTAGAGGTCCCAGAACAGATCCTTGTGGGACACCACTAGTCACAATCCTCCAATCTGAATGTATTCCCTCCACTACGACCCTCTGCCTTCAAGCCAATTCTGAATCCACCTGGCCAAACTTCCCTGGATTCCATGCCTTCTAACTTTCTGAATAAGCCTACCATGTGGAACCTTGTCAAATGCCTTACTAAAATCCATATAGATCACATTCACTGCACTACCCTCATCTATATGCCTGGTCACCTCCTCAAAGAACTCTATCAGGCTTGTTAGACACAATCTGCCCTTCACAAAGCCATGCTGACTGTCCCTGATCAGACCATGATTCTCTAAATGCCCATAGATCCTATCTCTAAGAATCTTTTCCAACAGCTTTCCCACAACAGACGTAAGGCTCACTGGTCTATAATTACCCGGACTATCCCTACTACCTTTTTTGAACAAGGGGACAGCATTCGCCTCCCTCCAATCTTCCGGTACCATTCCCGTGGACAACGAGGACATAAAGATCATAACCAGAGGCTCAGCAATCTCTTCCCTCGCCTCGTGGAGCAGCCTGGGGAATATTCCATCAGGTCCCGGGGACTTATCCATCCTAATGTATTTTAACAACTCCAACACCTCATCTCCCTTAATATCAACATGCTCCAGAACATCAACCTCACTCATACTGTCTTCACCATCATCAAGTTCCCTCTCATTGGTGAATACTGAAGAGAAGTATTCATTGAGGACCTCGCTCACTTCCACAGTCTCCAGGCACATCTTCCCACCTTTATCTCTAATCAGTCCTACCTTCACTCCTGTCATCCTTTTTTTCTTCACATAATTGAAGCATGCCTTGGGGTTTTCCTTTACCCTACTCACCAAGGCCTTCTCATGCCCCCTTCTTGCTCTTCTCAGCCCCTTCTTAAGCTTCTTTCTTGCTTCCCTATATTCCTCAGTAGACTCATCCTTGCTTTCTAAACCTCATGTATGCTGCCTTCTTCCACCTGACTAGATTTTCCACAACACTTGTCACCCATGGTTCCTTCGCCATACCATTCTTTATCTTCCTTAACGGGACAAATTTATCCCTAACATCCTGCAAGAGATCTCTAAACACCGACCACATGTCCATAGTACATTTCCCTGCAACAACATCATCCCAATTCACACCCGCAAGTTCTAGCCTTATAGCCTCATAGTTTGCTCTTCCCCAATTAATAATGTTCCCGTCCTCTCTGATTCTATCCTTTTCCATGATAATGCTAAAGGCCAGGGAGCGGTGGTCACTGTCCCCCAGATGCTCACCCACTGAGAGATCTGTGACCTGACCCAGTTCATTACCTAGTACTAGATCTAGTATGGCATTCCCCCTAGTCCGTCTCTCCACATACTGTGACAGGAATCCATCCTGGACACACTTAACAAACTGTGCCCCATCTAAACCCTTGGAACTAATCAGGTGCCAATCAATATTAAGGAAGTTGAAGTCACCCATGATAACAACCCTGTTATTTTTGCACCTTTCCAAAATCTGCCTCCCAATCTGCTCCTCTGTATCTCTGCTGCTACCAGGGGGCCTATAGAATACCCCCAATAGAGTAACTGCTCCCTTCCTGTTCCTGACTTCCACCCATACTGACTCAAAAGAGGATCCTGCTACATTACCCACCCTTTCTGTAGCTGTAATAGTATCCCTGACCAGTAATGCCACGCTTCCTCCCCTTTTCCCCCCTCTCTATCCCTTTTAAAGCACTAAAATCCAGGAATATTGAGAATCCATTCCTGCCCTGGTGCCAGCCAAGTCTCTGTAATGGCCACTACATCATAATTCCATGTATGTATCCAGGCTCTCAGTTCATCACCTTTGTTCCTGATGCTTCTTGCATTGAGGTACATACGTTTCCGCCCTTCTACCTTACTGTCTTTACACTGTTTATTCTGCTTCTCTTTCCCCAAAACCTCTCTATATGTTAGAGCTGGCTTTACTCCATGTACTTCTTTCACTGCTCTATCGCTCTGGGTCCCATCCCCCTTGCAAATTAGTTTAAATCCTCCCGAAGCATGCCAGCGAACCTACCTGCAAGGATATTGCTCCCCCTCGAGTTCAGGTGCAACCCATCCAATCTGTACAGGTTCCACCTTCCACAGAAGAGATCCCAATGATCTAAAAACCTAAAACCCTGCTCCCTGCACCAACTCCTCAGCCACGCATTCAACTGCCATCTCCTCCAATTCTTACCATCACTGTCACGTAGCACTGACAGCAATCCTGAGAACTCCACCCTTGAGGTCCTGTTCTTCAGCCTTCTGCCTAGTTCCCGAAACTCACACTTCAGGACCTCATCCCTCTTCCTGCCTATGACGTTGGCCCCAACATGTATCACGACTTCTGGTTGCTTTCCCTCTCGTACCAGGATGTCATGCACCAGGTCAGAGACATCCCGGGCCCTGCACCCGGGAGGCAACAAACCATGCGGGTGTCCTTCTCACATCCACAAAATCTCCTGTCTGCTCCCCTGACGATAGAGTCTCCAATGACGACAGCTCTCCCCTTCTCCGTACAACGCTTCTGCACCATTGGGTCAGACTCAGTGCCGGAGGCCCTGCCACCGTGGCTCACACCTGGTCGGTCGTCCCCGCCAACAGTATCCAGGACGGTAAACTTATTATTCAGGGGAATGGCTACAGGGGTGCTTTGCACTACCTGTCTGCTCATCTTCACTTTCCCCCCACTGACTGTCACCCAACGACCTGCTTCCGACAGCCGAGGTGTGACTACCTCCCTGTAGTCCTCATCTATGACTGCCTCATTCTCCCTTATGAGTAGAAGGTCATCCAGCTGCTGATCCAGATTCCTTACATGGTCTTCCAGATCACCCAGCCATAGGCACTTCTGGCAGATGTGACTCTGCGGGAGAGGGGGGTTCCCCCAAGACTGCCAAGACAGCTATTTCCCTACAATTAACATGTTCCACACCACCTGGTTCAGGAACGGTTGTTTCCCTACAACAATCAGATACCCCACCACCAGGTTCTGGAACAGCTATTTCCCTACAACCATCAGGTCCCACATCATCAGTTCAGGGACAGCTATATTCCTACAACCATCAGGTCCCACACCACCAGGTTCAGGAACAGCTATTTCCCTACAACCATCAGGACCCACACCGTAAGGTTCATGAACAGCTGTTTCCCTACAACCGTCAAGTCACACACCACAGAGTTCAGGAACACCATATTCCCAACAACCACCAGGTACTTCACCAGCAGATTCTGGAACAATTACATTGCTACAACCATCATATTCCATAACACCAGTTTCAGGAATAGCTAAATCCCTATAATTATGAGGTCACACACAACCAGGTTCTGGAACAGCCATTTCCACATAATCTTCAGGTCCCAGACCACCAGATTCAGGAACAGCTATTTCCCTACACCCATCCGGTCCCACACCAAAAGTTCAGGAGCAGCTACATTGCAACAACCATCATGTTCCACACCACCAAGTTGAGGAACAGCCATTTCTCTACAGCCATCAGTTCCCACAACACGAGGTTGAAGAACAGCTATTTCCCTACAACCAACATGTTCCACAACACCTGGTTCAGGAATAGCTGTTTCACTACAACCATCAGGTCGCACACCACCAAGATGAGGAATAGACATTTCCATACAACTGACAGGTCCCTCACCACGAGGTTCAGGAATAACCATTATCCAAATGCCATCTGGTCCTCCAGCACCAGGTTCAAGATCAGCTATTTCCCTACAACTATGATGTCCCACACAACCAGGTTCAAGAACAGATATTTCCCTGGAACGATCAGGTTCCACACAAGCAGGTTCAGGAACAGATACATTTCTACAGCCATCATGTTCCACAACGCCAGTTTCAGGAACAGCTATATCCTATAACAATCAGGTCACACACAACCAGATTCAGGAACAGCCATTTCACTATTACCATCAGGTGCCACACAACGTGGTTCAGCAACAGACATTACCACGCAACCATCAGGTCTCTTACCAATAGGTTGAGGAACAGCCATGTCCCTACATTCATCAGGTCCCACATTAACAGGCTCAGGGACAGCTATTTCCTGACAACCATCAGCTCCCACACCACCAGATTCAGGAACAGTTATTACCCTACAACCATCAGGTCCCACACAACCATGTTAAGGAACAGCTGTATCCTAACAACTATCTGCTCTCACTCCACAAGATTCAGGAACATCTACTTCCCTACAACCTTCAGGTCCAACATCACCAGGTTGAGGAACAGACATTTCCCTACAATCATCAGGTCCCTCACCACCAGGTTCAGGAACAGCTATTTCCCTACAACCATCAGATCCCACACCACCACGTTCAGGAATGGCCATTTTGCTACCCCCATCAGGGCCCACACCACAAGGTTCAGGAACAGCCATTATCCAAGTGCCATCTGGTCCTCCAGCACCAGGTTCAGGATCAGCTATTTCACTACAACTATGATGTCCCATACCACCAGGTTCAGGAACAGACATTTCCCTGGAACCATCAGGTTCCATACCACCAGGTTCAGGAACAGATACATTTCTACAACCATCATGTTCCACAACACCAGTTTCAGGAACAGCTATATCCCTATAACAATCTGGTCACACACAACATGATTCAGGAACAGCTATTTCACTATAACCATCAGGTGCCACACAACCAGGTTCAGTAACAGACATTTCCCTACAACCATCAGGTCTAACACCAATAGGGTGAGGAACAGCCATGTCCCTACATGCATCATTCCAACACCACCAGGCTCAGGAACAGTCTTTATTCTACAACCATCAGGTCCCACACAGCCAGGTTATTGAACAACTGTATCCTAACAAGTATCAGGTCTCAGTACACCAGAATCAGGAACAGCTATTTCCCTACAACCTTCAGGTCCAACATCACCAAGTTGAGGAACAGGCATTTCCCTACAACCATCAGGTCCCTATCACCAGGTTCAGGAACAGCTATTTCCCTATACCCATCAGGTCCCAAACAAAAATTTCAGGAACAGCTACATTGCAACAACCATCATGTTCCACAATACCAAGCTGAGGAACAGCCATTTCCCTACACCCATCAGGTCCCATAACATGAGGTTCAAGAACAGCTATTTCCCTACAACCATCAGGACTCACACCAGCAGTTCCAGGAACAGTTATTTCCCTACAATCAGCAGGTTTCATACCAGCTGGTTCAGAGGCATCTATTTCCCTACCAGCAACAAGTTCCACACCACCTGGTACAGGAACAGCTGTTGCACTGCAACCAGGTTGCACACCACCAAGATGAGGAATGGACATTTCCCTACAACCGTCAGGTCCCTCACCACTAGATTCAGGAACAGCCATTATCCTAATGTCATCTGCTCGCAAACAAAAATTTCAGGAACAGCTACATTGCAACAACCATCATGCAACAGGTTCAGGATCACATATTTCCCTACAACTATGATGTCCCACGCAACCAGGTTCAGGAACAGACATTTCCCTGGAACTATCAGGTTCCACAACACCAGTTTCAGGAACAGCTATATCCCTATAACAATTAGGTCACACACAACTAGATTCAGGAACAGCCATTTCATTATGACCATCAGGTGCCGCACAACCAGGTTCAGCAACAGACATTTGCCTACAACCATCAGGTCTCATACCAATAGGTTGAGCAACAGCCATGTTCTTACATGCATCAGGTCCCACACCACCAGGCTCAGCAACAGCTATTTCCTGACAACCATCAGGTCTCACATGACCAGATTCAGGAACAGTTATGACCTGACAACCATCAGGTCCCACATGACCAGATTCAGGAACAGTTATGACCTGACAACCATCAGGTCCCACATGACCAGATTCAGGAACAGTTATGACCTGACAACCATCAGGTCCCACACAACCAGGATAAAGAACAGCTGTATCCTAACAACTATCAGGTCTCACTCCACATGATGCAGGAACATCTATTTCCCTACAACCTTCAGGTCCCACATCACCAAGTTGATTAACAGACACTTCCCTACAACCATCAGCTCCCTCATCACCAGGCTCAGTAACAGATATTTCCCTACACCCGTCAGGTTCCAAACCAAAAGTTGAGGAACAGCTCCATTGCAACGACCATCATGTTCCACACCAGCAAGTTGAGGAACAGCCATTTCCCTACACCCATCGGGTCCCACAACATGAGGTTCAAGAACAGCTATTTCCCTACAACCATCAGATCCCCCACCACCAGGTTCAGGAATAGCCATTTTGTTATCGGCATCAGGTCCCACACCACCAAGTTCAGAAACAGATAGTTCCCTGAAAGCATCATGCCCCACAACACCAATATCAGGAACAGCTATGACCCTACAACCATCAGGTCCCACACAAACAGGTTCAGGAACAGCTATATTCCCACAACCATCAGGTCCCACACCACCAGGTTCAGGAACAGCTATATATCTGCAACTATCAGGTCTCACAGCAGCAGGTTCAGGAACAGCTACTCCCGTACAGCCATTAGGTCTCACACCACCAGTTTCAGGAACATTTATTTCCCTACAACCAGCAGGTTTCATACCAGCTGTTTCAAGGACAACTATTTCCCTACGACCAACATGTTACACAACACCTGGCTCAGGAACAGCTGTTTCACTACAACCATCAGGTTGCACACCACCAAGAGGAGGAATAGACATTTCCGTACAACTGTCAGGCCCCTCACCACCAGGTTCAGGAACAGCCATTATCCTGATGAAATCTGGTCCTCCAGCACCAAGTTCAGGATCAGCTATTTCCATACACCTATGATGTCCCACACAACCCGGGTTAGGAACAGATAGTTCTCTGCAGCTATCAGATTCCACACCAGCAGGTTCAGGTACAGATTCATTTCTACAACCATCATGCTGCACAAAACCAGTTTCAGAAACAGCTATATCCCTATAACAATCAGGTCACACACAACCAGATTCAAGAACAACCATTTCACTACAACCATCAGGTGCCACACAACCAGGTTCAGCATCAGACATTTCCCCACAAACATCAGATCTCATACAAATAGGTTGAGGAACAGCCATGTTCCTACATGCATCAGGTCCCACACCGCCAGGCTCAGGAACAGCTATTACCCTACAACCATCGGGTCCCACACAACCATGTAAAGGAACAGCTGTATCCTAACATCCATTAGGTCCCACACCACCAGATTCAGGAACAGCTATTTCCCTACAACCTTCAGATGCCACACCAGCCTGTTCAGGAATAGCAATTTTCCTACCCCCATCAGGTCCCACACCACCAGGTTCTGCAACAGATAGTTCCCTAAATGCATCATGTCCAACAACACCAGTTTCAGGAACAGCTATTTCCTTACAAACTTCAGGTCCCACACCAACATGTTCAGGAACAGCTATATCGCTGAAACCATCAAGTCCTACGCCACCAGGTTCAGGAACAGCTATATCTCTGCAACTATCATGTCTCACAGCAGCAGGGTCAGGAACAACTACTTCCCTACAACCAACAGGTCTCACACTCGCAGTTTCAGGAACAGCTAATTCCCTACAGCCAGCAGCTTTCATACCAGCTGGTTTAGGGCCAACTATTTCCCTACAACCAACATGTTCCACACCACCTGGTTAAGGAACAGCTGTTTCACTACAAACATCAGCTTGCACATCACCGAGATGAGGAATAGATATTTCCCTACAACTGTTAGGTCCCTCACCACCAGTTTCATGAACAGCCATTAATCTAATGCCATTTGGTCCTCCAGCACCAGGTTCAGGATCAGTTATTTCCCCACAACTATGGTGTCCCACACAACCAGGTTCAGGAACCAACATTTCCCTGGAACCAGCAGGTTCAGGAACAACTATATCCTTACAACAATCAGGTGCCACACAACCAGGTTCAGCAACAGACATTTCTCTAGAACCATCAGGTCTCTTACCAATAGGCTGAGGAACAGCCATGACCCGACATGCATCAGGTCCCACACCACAAGGCTCAGAAACAGCTATTTCCTGACAACCATCAGCTCCCACACCACCAGATTCAGAAACAGCTATTTCCCTACAACCATCAGATCCCATACCGCCAGGTACAGGAATAGCCATTTTGTTACCCACATCACGTCCCACACCAGCAGGTTCAGGAACAGATAGTTCACTAAACACCAGTTTCAGGAACAGCTCTTTCCCTACAGCCATCAGGACCCATACCACAAGGTTCAGGAACAGCTATATATCTGCAACTATCAGGTCTCTCAGCAGCTGCTTCATGAACAGCTACTTCCCTACAGCCATCAGGTCTCACACCACCTGCTTCAGGAGCAGTTATTTCCCTACAACCAGCAGCTTTCATACCAGCTGGTTCAGGGACAACTATTTCCCTACAACCAACATGATCCACAACACCTGGTTCAGGAACAGCTGTTTCACTACAACCAGCAGGTTGCACACCACCAAGAGGAGGAATAGACATTTCCCTACAACTGTCAGGCCTCTCACCACCTGGTTCAGGAACAGCCATTATCCTAATGCCATCTGGTCCTCCAGCACCATGTTCAGGATCAGCTATTTCCCGACACCTATGATGTCCTACACAGCCAGGGTCAGGAGCAGGCATTTCTCTGCATCCATCAGATTCCACACCAGCAGGTTCAGGAACAGATACATTTCTACAACCATCAGGTTCCAGAACACCAGTTTCAGGAAGAGGTACATCCCTATAACAATCAGGTCACACACAACCAGATTCAAGAACAGCCATTTCACTATAACCAACAGGTGCTTCATAACCAGGTTCAGCAACAGACAATTTCCCTGCAACCATCTGCTCTCGTACCAATAGGTTGAGGAACAGCCATGTCCCTACATGCATCAGGTCCCACACCACCAAATTTAGGAACACCTAATACCTGACAACCATTAGGTCCCACACCACCAGATTCAGGAACAGTTAATACCCTGCAACCATCAGCTCCCACACAACCAGGTTAAGGAACAGCTGTATCCTAACAACTAGCAAGTCTCACTCCACAAGATTCAGGAACAGCTACTTCCTTACATCATTCAGGTCCCCCATCACCAAGTTGAGGAACAGACATTTCCCTCCAAATGTCAGGTCCCTCATCAACAGGTTCAGGAACAGCTATTTCCCTACATCCATCAGGTCCCAAACCAAAAGTTCAGAAACAGCTACATTGCAACAAACATCATGTTCCACACCACGAAGTTGCGGAACAGACATTTCCCTGCACCCATCAGATCCCACAACGCGAGGTTCAAGAACAGACATTTCCCTAGAACCATCAGATCCCACACCAGCCTGTTCATGAATAGCCATTTTGCTACCCCATCAGGTCCCACTCCACCAGGTTCAGGAACAGATAGTTCCTTAAATGCATCAGGTCCCACACCGCCAGTTTCAGGAAAATCTATCTCTGCAACTATCAGGTCTCACAGCTGTATGGTCAGGAACAACTACTTCCCTACAACATCAGGGCTCACACCAGCAGTTTCAGGAACAGTTATTTCCCTGCAACCAGCAGCTTTCATACCAGCAGGTTCAGGGACAGCTATTACCCTACAACCATCATGTTGCACAACACCTGGCTCAGGAACAGCTGTTTCACTACAACCATCAGGTCGCACACCAGCAAGATGAGGAATAGACATTTCCCTACAACTGTCAGCACCCTAACCACCAGGTTTTGGAACACCCATTATCCTAATGCAATCTGGTCCTCCAGCACCAGTTTCAGAATCAGCTATTTCCCTACAACTATGATGTCCCACACAACCAGGGTCAGGAGCAGGCATTTCTCTGCATCCATCAGATTCCACACCAGCAGGTTCAGGAACAGATGCATTTCTACAACCATCATGTTCCAGAACACCAGTTTCAGAAAGAGCTACATCCCAATAACAATCAGGTCACACACAACCAGATTCAAGAACATCCATTTCACTATAACCAACAGGTGCTTCGTAACCAGGTTCAGCAACAGACATTTCTCTAGAACCATCAGGTCTCATACCAATAGGTTGAGGAACAGCCATGTCGCGACATCCATCAGGACCCACACCACCAGGCTCAGGAACAGCTATTTCCTGACAACCATCAGGTCCCACACCACCAGATTCAGGAACAGTTATTACCCTACAACCATCAGGTCCCACATAAGCAGGTTAAGGAACAGCTGTATCCTAACAAATATCAGGTCTCACTCCACCAGATTCAGGAACATCTATTTCCCTACAACCTTCAGGACCGACATAACCAAGTTGAGGAACAGACATTTCCTTACAACCATCAGATCCCTCATCACCAGTCAGGGGAACAGCTATTTCCCTACAACCATACAGATCCCACACCACCAGGTTCAGGAACAGCTATATCTCTGCTGCTATCAGATCACACAGCAGCAGGTTCAGGAACAACTGTATCACTACAACCATCAGGTTTTACACAGCCAAGATGAGGAGTAGACATTTCCCTACAACTGATAGGTCCCTCACCACCAGTTTCAGGACCAACCATTATCCTTATGCCATCTGGTCCTCTAGCACGAGGTTCAGGATTAGCCATTTCCCTACAACTATGATATCCCACACAACCAGATTCAGGAACAGACTACAACCATCGGGATCCACAACAACAGGTTCAGGAATAGATATAATTCTACAGCCATCATGTTCCACAACACCAATTTCAGGAACAGCTATATCCCAATCATAATCAGGTCACACACAACCAGATTCAGGAACAGCCATTTCACTGTAACCATCAGGTGCCACACAACCATGTTAAGGAACAGCTGTATCCCATCAACTATCAAGTCTCAATCCACCAGATTCAGGAACAGTTATTTCCCTACAACCTTCAGTTCGCACATCACCAAGCAGAGGAACAGACATTTCCCTACAACCATCAGCTCCCTCATCACGAGGTTCAGGAACAGCTATTTCCCTACACCCATCAGGTCCCAAACCAAAAGATGAGGAACAGCTGCATTGCAACAACCATCATTTTCCACACCACCAAGTTGAGGATCATCCATTTCCCTGCACGCATCAGGTCCCACAACACGAGGTTCAAGAACAGTTATTTCCCTACAATCATCAGATCTCACACCACCAGTTTCAGTAACAGATAGTTCCCTAAATGCATCATGTCCTACAACACCAGTTTCAGGAACAGCTATTAGCCTACAACCATCAGGTCCCACACCACCAGTTTCAGGAACTACTATATCCCTATAACAATCAGGTCACACACAACCAGAATCTGGAACAGCCATTTCACTATTACCATGAGGTGCCACACAGCCAGGACCAGCAACAGACATGCCCTACAACCATCAGGTCTCATACCAATAGGCTGAGGGACAGCCATGTCCCTACATGCATCAGGTCACACACAAGCAGGCTCAGGATCAGCAATTTCCTGACAACCATCAGGTCCCACACCACCAGATTCAGGAACAGTTATTACCCTACAACCATCAGGTCCCACACAAGCATGTTAAGGAACAGCTGTATCCTAACAACTATCAGGTCTCACTCCACCAGATTCAAGAACATCTATTTCCCTACAACCTTCAGGTCCCACATCACCAAATTGAGGAACAGACATTTCCCTACAACCATCAGTTCCCTCATCACCTGTCTGAGGAACAGCTATTTCCCTACAACCATCCAGATCCCACACGACCAGGTTCAGGACCAGCTATATCTCTGCAACTATCAGGTCCCACACCACCAGTTTCAGGAACAGTTATTTCCCTACAACCATCAGGTCCCACATCACCAGGTTCAAGAACGGCGTTATGTCTGCAAATATCAGGTCTCACAGCAGCAGGTTCAGAATCAGCTACTTCCCTACAGCCATCAGGCCTCACACCACCAGTTTCAGGAACATTTATTTCTCTACAACCAGCAGTTTTCATACCAGCATTTGAGGGACTACTATTTCCCTACGACCAACATGTTCCACAACACCTGGTTCAGGAACAGCTGTTCCACTACAACCTTCAGCTTGCACACCACCAAGATGAGGAATAGACATTTCCCCACAACTGTCAGGCCCCTCATCACCAAGTTCAGGAACAACCATTATCCTAATGCAATCTGGTCCTCCAGCACCAGTTTCAGAATCAGCTATTTCCCTACAACTATGATGTCCCACACAACCAGGGTCAGGAGCAGGCATTTCTCTGCATCCATCAGATTCCACACCAGCAGGTTCAGGAACAGATGCATTTCTACAACCATCATGTTCCAGAACACCAGTTTCAGAAAGAGCTACATCCCAATAACAATCAGGTCACACACAACCAGATTCAAGAACATCCATTTCACTATAACCAACAGGTGCTTCGTAACCAGGTTCAGCAACAGACATTTCTCTAGAACCATCAGGTCTCATACCAATAGGTTGAGGAACAGCCATGTCGCGACATCCATCAGGACCCACACCACCAGGCTCAGGAACAGCTATTTCCTGACAACCATCAGGTCCCACACCACCAGATTCAGGAACAGTTATTACCCTACAACCATCAGGTCCCACATAAGCAGGTTAAGGAACAGCTGTATCCTAACAAATATCAGGTCTCACTCCACCAGATTCAGGAACATCTATTTCCCTACAACCTTCAGGACCGACATAACCAAGTTGAGGAACAGACATTTCCTTACAACCATCAGATCCCTCATCACCAGTCAGGGGAACAGCTATTTCCCTACAACCATACAGATCCCACACCACCAGGTTCCGGAACAGCTATATCTCTGCTGCTATCAGATCACACAGCAGCAGGTTCAGGAACAACTGTATCACTACAACCATCAGGTTTTACACAGCCAAGATGAGGAGTAGACATTTCCCTACAACTGATAGGTCCCTCACCACCAGTTTCAGGACCAACCATTATCCTTATGCCATCTGGTCCTCTAGCACGAGGTTCAGGATTAGCCATTTCCCTACAACTATGATATCCCACACAACCAGATTCAGGAACAGACTACAACCATCGGGATCCACAACAACAGGTTCAGGAATAGATATAATTCTACAGCCATCATGTTCCACAACACCAATTTCAGGAACAGCTATATCCCAATCATAATCAGGTCACACACAACCAGATTCAGGAACAGCCATTTCACTGTAACCATCAGGTGCCACACAACCATGTTAAGGAACAGCTGTATCCCATCAACTATCAAGTCTCAATCCACCAGATTCAGGAACAGTTATTTCCCTACAACCTTCAGTTCGCACATCACCAAGCAGAGGAACAGACATTTCCCTACAACCATCAGCTCCCTCATCACGAGGTTCAGGAACAGCTATTTCCCTACACCCATCAGGTCCCAAACCAAAAGATGAGGAACAGCTGCATTGCAACAACCATCATTTTCCACACCACCAAGTTGAGGATCATCTATTTCCCTACACGCATCAGGTCCCACAACACGAGGTTCAAGAACAGCTATTTCCCTACAACCATCAGATCCCACACCACCAGTTTCAGTAACAGTTAGTTCCCTAAATGCATCATGTCCTACAACACCAGTTTCAGGAACAGCTATTAGCCTACAACCATCAGGTCCCACACCACCAGTTTCAGGAACTACTATATCCCTATAACAATCAGGTCACACACAACCAGAATCTGGAACAGCCATTTCACTATTACCATGAGGTGCCACACAGCCAGGACCAGCAACAGACATGCCCTACAACCATCAGGTCTCATACCAATAGGCTGAGGGACAGCCATGTCCCTACATGCATCAGGTCACACACAAGCAGGCTCAGGATCAGCAATTTCCTGACAACCATCAGGTCCCACACCACCAGATTCAGGAACAGTTATTACCCTACAACCATCAGGTCCCACACAAGCATGTTAAGGAACAGCTGTATCCTAACAACTATCAGGTCTCACTCCACCAGATTCAAGAACATCTATTTCCCTACAACCTTCAGGTCCCACATCACCAAATTGAGGAACAGACATTTCCCTACAACCATCAGCTCCCTCATCACCTGTCTGAGGAACAGCTATTTCCCTACAACCATCCAGATCCCACACGACCAGGTTCAGGACCAGCTATATCTCTGCAACTATCAGGTCCCACACCACCAGTTTCAGGAACAGTTATTTCCCTACAACCATCAGGTCCCACATCACCAGGTTCAAGAACGGCGTTATGTCTGCAAATATCAGGTCTCACAGCAGCAGGTTCAGAATCAGCTACTTCCCTACAGCCATCAGGCCTCACACCACCAGTTTCAGGAACATTTATTTCTCTACAACCAGCAGTTTTCATACCAGCATTTGAGGGACTACTATTTCCCTACGACCAACATGTTCCACAACACCTGGTTCAGGAACAGCTGTTCCACTACAACCTTCAGCTTGCACACCACCAAGATGAGGAATAGACATTTCCCCACAACTGTCAGGCCCCTCATCACCAAGTTCAGGAACAACCATTATCCTAATGCAATCTGGTCCTCCAGCACCAGTTTCAGAATCAGCTATTTCCCTACAACTATGATGTCCCACACAACCAGGGTCAGGAGCAGGCATTTCTCTGCATCCATCAGATTCCACACCAGCAGGTTCAGGAACAGATGCATTTCTACAACCATCATGTTCCAGAACACCAGTTTCAGAAAGAGCTACATCCCAATAACAATCAGGTCACACACAACCAGATTCAAGAACATCCATTTCACTATAACCAACAGGTGCTTCGTAACCAGGTTCAGCAACAGACATTTCTCTAGAACCATCAGGTCTCATACCAATAGGTTGAGGAACAGCCATGTCGCGACATCCATCAGGACCCACACCACCAGGCTCAGGAACAGCTATTTCCTGACAACCATCAGGTCCCACACCACCAGATTCAGGAACAGTTATTACCCTACAACCATCAGGTCCCACATAAGCAGGTTAAGGAACAGCTGTATCCTAACAAATATCAGGTCTCACTCCACCAGATTCAGGAACATCTATTTCCCTACAACCTTCAGGACCGACATAACCAAGTTGAGGAACAGACATTTCCTTACAACCATCAGATCCCTCATCACCAGTCAGGGGAACAGCTATTTCCCTACAACCATACAGATCCCACACCACCAGGTTCCGGAACAGCTATATCTCTGCTGCTATCAGATCACACAGCAGCAGGTTCAGGAACAACTGTATCACTACAACCATCAGGTTTTACACAGCCAAGATGAGGAGTAGACATTTCCCTACAACTGATAGGTCCCTCACCACCAGTTTCAGGACCAACCATTATCCTTATGCCATCTGGTCCTCTAGCACGAGGTTCAGGATTAGCCATTTCCCTACAACTATGATATCCCACACAACCAGATTCAGGAACAGACTACAACCATCGGGATCCACAACAACAGGTTCAGGAATAGATATAATTCTACAGCCATCATGTTCCACAACACCAATTTCAGGAACAGCTATATCCCAATCATAATCAGGTCACACACAACCAGATTCAGGAACAGCCATTTCACTGTAACCATCAGGTGCCACACAACCATGTTAAGGAACAGCTGTATCCCATCAACTATCAAGTCTCAATCCACCAGATTCAGGAACAGTTATTTCCCTACAACCTTCAGTTCGCACATCACCAAGCAGAGGAACAGACATTTCCCTACAACCATCAGCTCCCTCATCACGAGGTTCAGGAACAGCTATTTCCCTACACCCATCAGGTCCCAAACCAAAAGATGAGGAACAGCTGCATTGCAACAACCATCATTTTCCACACCACCAAGTTGAGGATCATCTATTTCCCTACACGCATCAGGTCCCACAACACGAGGTTCAAGAACAGCTATTTCCCTACAACCATCAGATCCCACACCACCAGTTTCAGTAACAGTTAGTTCCCTAAATGCATCATGTCCTACAACACCAGTTTCAGGAACAGCTATTAGCCTACAACCATCAGGTCCCACACCACCAGTTTCAGGAACTACTATATCCCTATAACAATCAGGTCACACACAACCAGAATCTGGAACAGCCATTTCACTATTACCATGAGGTGCCACACAGCCAGGACCAGCAACAGACATGCCCTACAACCATCAGGTCTCATACCAATAGGCTGAGGGACAGCCATGTCCCTACATGCATCAGGTCACACACAGCCAGATTCAGGAACAGTTATTACCCTACAACCATCAGGTCCCACACAAGCATGTTAAGGAACAGCTGTATCCTAACAACTATCAGGTCACTCCACCAGATTCAAGAACATCTATTTCCCTACAACCTTCAGGTCCCACATCACCAAATTGAGGAACAGACATTTCCCTACAACCATCAGCTCCCTCATCACCAGTCTGAGGAACAGCTATTTCCCTACAACCATCCAAATCCCACACGACCAGGTTCAGGACCAGCTATATCTCTGCAACTATCAGGTCCCACACCACCAGGTTCAAGAACGGCGTTATGTCTGCAAATATCAGGTCTCACAGCAGCAGGTTCAGAATCAGCTACTTCCCTACAGCCATCAGGCCTCACACCACCAGTTTCAGGAACATTTATTTCTCTACAACCAGCAGTTTTCATACCAGCATTTGAGGGACTACTATTTCCCTACGACCAACATGTTCCACAACACCTGGTTCAGGAACAGCTGTTTCACTGCAACCTTCAGCTTGCACACTACCAAGATGAGGAATAGACATTTCCCAACAACTGTCAGGCCCCTCACCACCAAGTTCAGGAACAACTGTTATCCCAATGCCATCTGGTCCTCCAGTATTTGGTACAGGATTAGCTATTTCCATACACCTATAATGTCCCTCACAATCAGGGTCAGGAACAGACATTTCTCTACAACCATCAGATTCCACACCAGCAGGTTCAGGAACAGATATATTTCTACAACCATCATGTTGCACAAAACCAGTTTCAGGAACAGCTATATCCCGATAACAATCAGGTCACACTCAACCAGATTCAAAAACAGCCATTTCACTACAACCATCAGGTGCCACAAAGCCTTGTTCAGACATTTCCCTACAAACATCAGATCTCATACCAATAGGTTGAGGAACAACCACGTCCCTACATGCATCAGGTCCCGCACTGCCAGGCTCAGGAACAGATATTTACGAACAAACATCAGGTCCCACAACGCCAGATTCAGGAACAGTTATTACCCTACAACCATCAGGTCCCACACAACCAGGCTGAGGAACAGCTGTATCCTAACAACTGTCTGGTCTCACTCCACCAGATTCAGGAACATCTATTTCCCTACAACCCTCAGGTCCCAAATCACCAAGTTGATGAACAGACATTTCCCTACAAACAGCAGTTCCCTCATCACCAGGCTGAGGAACAGCTATTTCCCTTCAACCATCAGATCCCACACCACTAGATTCAGGAATAGCCATTTTGCTACCCCCATCAGGTCCCACACCACCAGGTTCAGGAACAGATAGTTCACTAAAAGCATCATGTCCAACAACAGCAGTTTCAGGAACAGCTCTTTCCCTACAGCCATCACGACCCACACCACGAGGTTCAGGAACAGATATAACTGCAACTATCCGGTCTCACAGCAGCTGGTTCAGGAACAGCTACTTCCCTACAGCCATCAGGTCTCACACCACCACTTTCAGGAACAGTTATTTCCTTACAACCAGCAGCTTTCATACCAGCTGGTTCAGGGACAACTATTTCCCTACAACCAACATGATCCACAACACCTGGTTCAGGAACAGCTGTTTCACTACAACCAGCAGGTTGCACACCACCAAGAGGAGGAATAGACATTTCCCTGCAACCATCAGATTCCACACCAGCAGGTTCAGGAATGATACATTTCTACAACCATCATGTTCCATAACACCAGTTTCAGGAACGGCCATATCCCTATAACCATCACGTCACACACAACCAGATACAGGAACAGACATTTCCCTACAACAATCAGGTCTCAAACCAATAGGCTGAGGAACAGCCATGTCCTTACATGCATCAGGTCCCACACCACCAGATTCACAAACAGTTTCTACCCTACAAACATCAAATCCCACACAACCATGTAAAGGAACAGCTGTATCCTAACAACTATCAGGTCTCACTCCACCAGATTCAGGAACAGCTAATTCCCTATAACCTTCAGGTCCCACAACACCAAGTTGAGGAACAGACATTTCCCTAAAACCATCAGGCCCCTCATCACCAGGTTCAGGAACAGCTATTTCCCTACAACCATCAGATCACACACCACAAGGTTCAGGAATAGCCATTTTGCTACCCCCATCAGGTCCCACACCACCAGGTTCAGGAGCAGATAGTTCCCTAAAAGCATCATGTCCCACAACATCAGTTTCAGGAACAGCTATTTCCCTATAACAATCAGCTCACACACAACCAGAATCTGGAACATCCATTTCACTATGACTATCAGGTACCACAAAACCAGGTTCAGCAACAGACATTTCTCTAGAACCATCAGGTCTCATACCAATAGGTTGAGGAACAGCCATGTCGCGACATCCATCAGGACCCACACCACCAGGCTCAGGAACAGCTATTTCCTGACAACCATCAGGTCCCACACCACCAGATTCAGGAACAGTTATTACCCTACAACCATCAGGTCCCACACAAGCAGGTTAAGGAACAGCTGTATCCTAACAAATATCAGGTCTCACTCCACCAGATTCAGGAACATCTATTTCCCTACAACCTTCAGGACCGACATAACCAAGTTGAGGAACAGACATTTCCTTACAACCATCAGATCCCTCATCACCAGTTAGGGGAACAGCTATTTCCCTACAACCATACAGATCCCACACCGCCAGGATCAGGAACAGCTATATCTCTGCTACTATCAGGTCAGACAGCAGCAGGTTCAGGAACAACTGTCTCACTACAACCATCAGGTTTTACACAACCAAGATGAGGAGTAGACATTTCCCTACAACTGACAGCTCCCTCACCACCAGTTTCAGGACCAACCATTATCCTTATGCCACCTGGTTCTCTAGCACGAGGTTCAGGATTAGCCATTTCCCTACAACTATGATATCCCACACAACCAGATTCAGGAACAGACATTTCCCTACAACCATCGGGATCCACACCAGCTGGTTCAGGAATAGATATAATTCTACAGCCATCATGTTCCACAACACCAGTTTCAGGAACAGCTATATCCCAATCATAATCAGGTCACACAGAACCAGATTCAGGAACAGCCATTTCACTGTAACCATCAGGTGCCACACAACCAGGTTCAGCAACAGACATTTCCCTACCGCCATCATGTCTCCTACCAATAGTTTGAGAAACAGCCATGTCCCTACATGCATCAGGTCCCACACCAACAGGCTCAGCAACAGCTATTTCCTGACAACCATCAGGTCCCACACAACCATGTTAAGGAACAGCTGTATCCCATCAACTATCAAGTCTCAATCCACCAGATTCAGGAACAGCTATTTCCCTACAACCATCAGCTCCCTCATCACGAGGTTCAGGAACAGCTATTTCCCTACACCCATCAGGTCCCAAACCAAAAGATGAGGAACAGCTGCATTGCAACAACCATCATTTTCCACACCACCAAGTTGAGGATCATCCATTTCCCTGCACGCATCAGGTCCCACAACACGAGGTTCAAGAACAGTTATTTCCCTACAACCATCAGATCTCACACCACCAGTTTCAGTAACAGATAGTTTCCTAAATGCATCATGTCCCACAACACCAGTTTCAGGAACAGCTATTAGCCTACAACCATCAGGTCCCACACCACCAGTTTCAGGAACTACTATATCCCTATAACAATCAGGTCACACACAACCAGAATCTGGAACAGCCATTTCACTATTACCATGAGGTGCCACACAGCCAGGACCAGCAACAGACATGCCCTACAACCATCAGGTCTCATACCAATAGGCTGAGGGACAGCCATGTCCCTACATGCATCAGGTCACACACAAGCAGGCTCAGGATCAGCAATTTCCTGACAACCATCAGGTCCCACACCACCAGATTCAGGAACAGTTATTACCCTACAACCATCAGGTCCCACACAAGCATGTTAAGGAACAGCTGTATCCTAACAACTATCAGGTCTCACTCCACCAGATTCAAGAACATCTATTTCCCTACAACCTTCAAGTCCCACATCACCAAATTGAGGAACAGACATTTCCCTACAACCATCAGCTCCCTCATCACCTGTCTGAGGAACAGCTATTTCCCTACAACCATCCAGATCCCACACGACCAGGTTCAGGACCAGCTATATCTCTGCAACTATCAGGTCCCACACCACCAGTTTCAGGAACAGTTATTTCCCTACAACCATCAGGCCCCACACAACAAGGTTCAGGAACAGCTATATCCCTACAACCATCAGGTCCCACATCACCAGGTTCAAGAACGGCGTTATGTCTGCAAATATCAGGTCTCACAGCAGCAGGTTCAGAATCAGCTACTTCCCTACAGCCATCAGGCCTCACACCACCAGTTTCAGGAACATTTATTTCTCTACAACCAGCAGTTTTCATACCAGCATTTGAGGGACTACTATTTCCCTACGACCAACATGTTCCACAACACCTGGTTCAGGAACAGCTGTTCCACTACAACCTTCAGCTTGCACACCACCAAGATGAGGAATAGACATTTCCCCACAACTGTCAGGCCCCTCATCACCAAGTTCAGGAACAACCATTATCCCAATGCCATCTGGTCCTCCAGTACTTGGTACAGGATCAGCTATTTCCATACACCTATGATGTCCCTCACAATCAGGGTCAGGAACAGCCATTTCTCTACAACCATCAGATTCCACACCAGCAGGTTCAGGAACAGATATATTTCTACAACCATCATGTTGCACAAAACCAGTTTCCGGAACAGCTATATCCCTATAACAATCAGGTCACACACAACCAGATTCAAAAACAGCCATTTCACTACAACCATCAGGTGCCACAAAGCCTTGTTCAGACATTTCCCTACAAACATCAGATCTCATACCAATAGGTTGAGGAACAACCACGTCCCTACATGCATCAGGTCCCGCACTGCCAGGCTCAGGAACAGATATTTACTAACAAACATCAGGTCCCACAACGCCAGATTCAGGAACAGTTATTACCCTACAACCATCAGGTCCCACACAACCAGGCTGAGGAACAGCTGTATCCTAACAACTGTCTGGTCTCACTCCACCAGATTCAGGAACATCTATTTCCGTACAACCCTCAGGTCCCAAATCACCAAGTTGATGAACAGACATTTCCCTACAAACAGCAGTTCCCTCATCACCAGGCTGAGGAACAGCTATTTCCCTTCAACCATCAGATCCCACACCACCAGATTCAGGAATAGCCATTTTGCTACCCCCATCAGGTCCCACACCACCGGGCTCAGGAACAGATAGTTCCCTAAATGGATCATGTGCAACAACAGCAGTTTCAGGAACAGCTCTTTCCCTACAGCCATCACGACCCACACCACGAGGTTCAGGAACAGATATATCTGCAACTATCAGGTCTCACAGCAGCTGGTTCAGGAACAGCTACTTCCCTCCAGCCATCAGGTCTCACACCACCACTTTCAGGAACAGTTATTTCCCTACAACCAGCAGCAGTCATACCAGCTGGTTCAGGGACAACTATTTCCCTACAACCAACATGTTCCATAACACCTGGTTCAGGAATAGCTGCTTCACCACAACCAGCAGGTTGCACACCACCAAGAGGAGGAATAGACATTTCCCTACAACTATCAGGCCCCTCACCACCTGGTTCAGGAACAGCCATCATCCTAAAGCCATCTGGTCCTCCAGCACCATGTTCAGAATCAGCTATTTCCCTACACCTATGAGGTCCCACACAACCAGGGTCAGGAGCAGGCATTTCTCTGCATCCATCAGATTCCACACCAGCAGGTTCAGGAACAGATACATTTCTACAACCATCAGGTTCCAGAACACCAGTTTCAGGAAGAGCTACATCCCGATAACAATCAGGTCACACACAACCAGATTCAAGAACAGCCATTTCACTACAACCATCAGATGCCACATAACCAGGTTCAGCAACAGACAATTTCCTTACAACCATCTGCTCTCATACCAATAGGCTGAGGAACAGCCATGTTCCTACATGCATCAAGTCCCACACCACTATATTCAGGAACAGTTATTTCCCTACAAACATCAGGTCCCACACAAACATCGAAATGAACAGCTGTATCCTAACAACTATCCGGTCTCACTCCACAAGATTCAGGAACAGCTATTTCCCTACAAACTTCAGGTCCCACATCACCAAGTTGCGGAACAGCTATTTCCCTAAATCCATCAGGTCCCACACCACCAGGTTCAGGAACATATAGTTCCCTAAAAGTATCATGTCCCACAACACCAGTTTCAGGAACAGCTATTTCCCTACAACCATCAGGTGCCACACCACCAGGTTCAGGAACAGCTACATCTCTGCAAGAATCAGGTCTTACAGCGGCAGGTTCATGAACAGCTACTTCCCTACAACCATTAGGTCCCACACCACTAGTTTCAGGAGCAGTTATTTTCCCTACAACCAGCAGATTTCATACCAGCTGGTTCAGTAGCAACTATTTCCTACAACTAACATGTTCCACACCATCTGGTTCAGGAACAGCTGTTTAACTACACCCATCAGTTTGCACACCACAGTGATGAGGAATAGACATTTCCCTACAACTCTCAGGGCCCTCATCACCACGTTCAGGAACAGCTATTTCCCTACAACCATCAGATCCCACACCAGCAGGTTCAGGAATAGCCATTTTGCTACCCCCATCAGGTCCCGCACCAACTGGTTCAGGAATAGATAATTCCATAAATGCATCATGTCCCACAACACCAGTTACAGGAGCAGCTATTCCCCTACAACCATCAGGTCCCACACCACCATGTTCAGGAACAGCTATATCCCTACAACCATCAAGTCCTACACCACCAGGTTCAGGAACAGCTATATATCTGCAACTACCAAGTCTCACAGCAGCAGCGTCAGGCACAACTACTTCCCTACAACCAACCGGTCTCATACCAGCAGTTTCAGGAACAGTTAATTCCCTACAACCAGCAGGTTTCATACCAGCTGGTTTAGGGCCAACTATTTCCCTGCGACCAACATGTTCCACACCACCCGATTCAGGAACAGTTATTACCCTACAACCATCAGGTCCCACACAACCAGGTTAAGGAACAGCTGTATCCTAACAACTATCAACTCTCACTCCACCAGGTTCAGGATCAGCTATTTCCCGACAACTATGATGTCCCACACAACCAGGGTCAGGAACAGACATTTCCCTGGAACCATTAGGTTCCACAACACCAGTTTCAGGAACAGCTATATCCTTATAACCAAGTTGAGGAACAGACATTTCCCTATAACCATCCAGATCCCACACCACCAGGTTCAGGAACAGACATTTCCCTGGAACCATCAGGTTCCACACCAGCAGATTCAGGAACAGATACATTTCTATAACCATTATGTTCCACAACACCAGTTTCAGGAACAGCTATATCCTTATAACCAAGTTGAGGAACAGACATTTCCCTATAACCATCCAGATCCCACACCACCAGATTCAGGAACAGCTATATCTCTGCTACTATCAGGTCACACAGCAGCAGGTTCAGGAACAGCTGTCTCACGACAACCATCAGGTTGTACACAACCAAGATGAGGAGTAGACATTTCCCTACAACTGACTGGTCCCTCACCACCAGTTTCAGGACCAGCCATCATCCTATTGCGATCTGGTCCTCTAGCACGAGGTTCAGGATCAGCTATTTCCCTACAACTATGATATCCCGTACAACCAGGTTCAGGAACATACATTTCCCTGCAACCATCAGGATCCACACCAGCAGGTTCAGGAACAGGTATATTTCTACAGCCATCATGTTCCACAACACCAGTTTCAGGAACAGCTATATCCCTATAATAATCAGGTCACAGACAACCAGATTCAGGAACAGCCATTTCACTGTAACCATCGGCTGCCACACAACCAGGTTCAGCAACAGACATTTCCCTACAACCATCAGGTCTCCTACCAATAGGTTGAGGAACAGCCATGTCCCTACTTGCATCAGGTCCCACATTAACAGGCTCAGGGACAGCTATTTCCCTACACCCATCAGGTCCCAAACCAAAAGTTGAAGAACCGCTGTATTGCAACAACCATCATTTTCCACACCAACAAGTTGAGGAACATCTATTTCCCTACACCCATCAGGTCCCACAACACGATGTTCAAGAACAGCTATTTCCCTACAACCATCAGATCCCACAACAACAGGTTTACGAATAGACATTTGGCTACACCCATCAGGTCCCACATCACCACGTTGAGGAACAGACATTTCCCTATAACCATCAGATCCCTCAGCACCAGGTTCAAGAACAACTATGCCCTTACAACCATCAGATCCCACACCACGAGGTTCAGGAATGGCTATTTTGCTACCCA
Source organism: Mobula hypostoma (assembly GCF_963921235.1). NCBI lineage: Eukaryota > Metazoa > Chordata > Chondrichthyes > Myliobatiformes > Myliobatidae > Mobula > Mobula hypostoma. Next base: position 153,222,817 of record NC_086098.1, on the reverse strand, counting down.
CATCAGGTCCCACACCACAAGGTTCAGGAACAGATTGTTCCCTAAAAGCATCATGTTCCACAACACCAATATCAGGAACAGCTATTAACCTACAACCATCAGGTCCCACACCACCAGTTTCAGGAACAGCCATTATCCAAGTGCCATCTGGTCCTCCAGCACCAGGTTCAGGATCAGCTAGTTCCCTACAACTATAATATCCCACACAACCAGGTTCAGGAACAGACATTTCCCTGGAACCATCTGGTTCCACACCAGCAGGTTCAGGAGCAGATACATTTCTACAACTATCATGTTCCACAACACCAGTTACAGGAACAGCTATATCCTTATAACAATCAGCTCACACACAAACAGATTCAGAAACAGCCATTTCACTATGACCATCAGGTGCCACACAGCCAGGTTCAGCAACAGACATTTCTCTAGAACCATCAGGTCTCATACCAATAGGCAGAGGAACAGCCATGACCCTACATGCATCAGGTCCCACACCACGATGCTCAGGAACAGCTATTTCCTGACAACTATCAGGTCTCACTCTACCAGATTCAGGAACATCTATTCCCCTACAAACTTCAGGTCCCACATCACCAAGTTGAGGAACAGACATTTCTCTACAACCATCAGCTCCCTGATCACCAGTCTGAGGAACTGCTAATTCCCTACAACCATCCATATCTCATACCACCAGGTTCAGGAACAGCTATACCTCTGCAACTATCAGGTCCCACACAACCAGTTTCAAGAACAGCTATATCCCTATAACCATCAGATCCCACACCACCAGGTTCAGGAACAGCTATATATTAGCAAATATCAGGTCTCACAGCAGCAGGTTCAGGAACAGCTACTTCCCTACAGCCATCAGGTCTCACACCACCTGCTTCAGGAACAGTTATTTCCCTACAACCAGCAGCTTTCATACCAGCTGGTTCAGGGACAACTATTTCCCTATAACCAACATGATCCACAACACCTGGTTCAGGAACAGCTTTTTCACTACAACCAGTAGGTTGCACACCACCAAGAGGAGGAATAGACATTTCCCTACAACTGTCAGGCCTCTCACCACCTGGTTCAGGAACAGCCATTATCCTAATGCCATCTGGTCCTCCAGCACCATGTTCAGGATCAGCTATTTCCCGACACCTATGATGTCCTACACAGCCAGGGTCAGGAGCAGGCATTTCTCTGCATTCATCAGATTCCACACCAGCAGGTTCAGGAACAGATGCATTTCTACAACCATTATGTTCCAGAACACCAGTTTCATGAAGAGGTACATCCCTATAACAATCAGGTGACACACAACCAGATTCAAGAACAGCCATTTCACTATAACCAACAGGTGCTTCATAACCAGGTTCAGCAACAGACAATTTCCCTACAACCATCTGCTCTCGTACCAATAGGTTGAGGAACAGCCATGTTCCTACATGCATCAGGTCCCACACCACCAGATTCAGGAACAGTTATTTCCCTACAAACATCAGTTCCGACACAACAACGTAAAGGAACAGCTGTATCCTAACAACTATCAGGTCTCACTCCACCAGATTCAGGAACCGCTATTTCCCTGCAAACTTCAGGTCCCACACCGCCATGTTCAGGAACAGCTATATCCCTACAACCATCAAGCCCTACACCACCAGGTTCAGGAACAGCTATATCTCTGCAACCATCAGGTCTCACAGCAGCAGGGTCAGGCCCATCTACTTCCCTACAACCAACAGGTCTCACACCAGCAGTTTCAGGAACAGTTAATTCCCTACAACCAGCAGTTTTCATACCAACTGGTTTAGGGCTAACTATTTCCCTGCAACCAACATGTTCCACACCACCTGGTTAAGGAACAGCTGTTTCACTACAAACATCAGCTTGCACATCACCGAGATGAGGAATAGATATTTCCCTACAACTGTTAGGTCCCTCACCACCAGTTTCATGAACAGCCATTAATCGAATGCCATTTTGTCCTCCAGCACCAGGTTCAGGATCAGCTATTTCCCTACAACTATGATTTCCCACACTACCACGTTCAGGAACAGACATTTCTCTGCAACCATCAGGTTCCACACTACCAGTCTCAGGAACTGCTATTTCCTGACAACCATCAGGTCCCATACTACCCGATTCAGGAACAGTTATTATCCTACAACTATCAGGTCCCACACAACCAGGTTAAGGAACAGCTGTATCCTAACAACTATCAACTCTCACTCCACCAGATTCAGGAACATCTATTTCCTCATCTTGGTGCCACATCACCAAGTTGAGGAAGAGACATTTCCCTACAACCATCAGCTCCCTCATCACCAGTCTGAGGAACAGATATTTCCCTACAACCATCCGGATTCCACACCACCAGGTTCAGGAACAGCTATATCTCTGCAACTATCAGGTCCCACAACACCAGTTTCGGGAACAGTTATTTCCCTACAACCATCAGGTCCCACACAACCAGGTACAGGAACAGCTATATCCCTACAACCATATGGTCCCACACCACCAGGTTCAAGAACAGCGATATATCTGCAGCTATCAGGTCTCACAGCAGCAGGTTCAGGAACAGTTACTCCCTACAGCCATCAAGTCTCACACCACCAGTTTCAGGAACATTTATTTTTCTACAACCTGCAGCTTTCATACCAGCATTTGAGGGACTACTATTTCCCTATGACCAACATGTTCCACAACACCTGGTTCAGGAACAGCTGTTTCACTGCAACCTTCAGCTTGCACACCACCAAGATGAGGAATATACATTTCCCAACAACTGTCAGGCCCCTCATCACCAAGTTCATGAGCAGCCATTATCCCAATGCCATCTGGTCCTCCAGTACTTGGTTCAGGATCAGCTATTTCCATACTCCTATGATGTCCCTCACAATCAGGGTGAGGAACAGACATTTCTCTACAACCATCAGATTCCACACTAGCAGATTGAGGAACAGATATATTTCTACAACCATCATGTTGCACAAAACCAGTTTCAGGAACAGCTATATCCCTATAACAATCAGGTCACACACAACCAGATTCAAGAACAGCCATTTCACTACAACCATCAGGTGCCACAAAGCCAGGTTCAGACATTTCCCTACAAACATCAGATCTCATACCAATTGGTTGAGGAACAACCACATCCCTACATGCATCAGGTCCCACACCGCGAGGCTCAGGAACAGCTATTTCCTGACAACCATCAGGTCCCACAATGCCAGATTCAGGAACAGTTATTACGCTACAACCATCAGGTCCCACACAACCAGGCTAAGGAACAGCTGTATCCTAACAACTATCTGGTCTCACTCCACCAGATTCAGGAACATCTATTTCCCTACAACCTTCAGATCCCAAATCACCAAGTTGAGGAACAGACATTCCCCTACAAACAGCAGTTCCCTCATCACCAGGCTGAGGAACAGCTATTTCCCTACAACCATCAGATCCCACACAACCAGGTTCAGGAATAGCCATTTTGCTACCCCCATCAGGTCCCACACCACCAGGTTCAGGAACAGATAGTTCACTAAAAGCATCATGTCCCACAACAGCAGTTTCAGGAACAGCTATTTCCCTACACCCATAAGCTCCCACACCACCAGATTCAGGAACAGTTATTACCGTACAACCATCAGATCCCACACAACCAGCTTAAGGAACAGCTATAGCCTAACAACTATCAGGTCTCACTCCACCAGATTCAGGAACTGCTATTTCCCTACACCCATCAGGTCCCAAACCAAAAGTTCAGGAACAGCTACACTGCAACAAGTATAATGTTCCACACCACCAAGTTGAGGAAAAGCCATTTCCCTACACCCATCAGGTCCCACAACACAAGGTTCAAAAACAGCTATTTCCCGACAGCCATCAGGTCCAACACCACCGGTTTCAGGAACAGCTATTTCCCTATATATATCAGGTCCCACACCACCAGGTTCAGGAACAGCTGTATCTCTGCAACTATCAGGTCTCACAGCAGCAGGTTCAGGAACAGCTATTTCCCTACACTCATCAGCTCCCGCACAAAAGCGTTCAGTAACCTCTATTTCACTAAAAGCATAATGCCCCACACCACCAGGTTCAGAAACAGCTATTTCCCTACAACCATCAAAATCCACAACCCAAAGTTCAGGAACAGCTATTTCCCTGAACCCATTAGGTCCGAGAAAACCAGGATCAGGATCAGCTATTTACTTACAACCATCAAGTCACACACCAGCAGGTCAGGAACAGCAATTTCCCTGCAAACGCAAGGTCCCACACCACCAGGTTCAGGAACAACTACATTGCTACAACCATCATTTTCCACAACACCAGTATCAGGAATAGCTAAATCCCTATAACTATCAGGTCCGACACCATCAGGTTCCGGAGCAGCCATTTCCCATACCATCAGGTCCCACACCACCAGTTTCAGGAACAGCTATATGTCTGCAACCATCAGGTCCCACACCACGAGGTTCAGGAACAGCTATATATCTGCAACTATCAGGTCTCACAGCAGCAGGTTCAGGAACAGCTACTTCCCTACAGCCATCAGGTCTCACACCATCAGTTTCAGGAACAGTTATTTCCTTACAACCAGCAGATTTCATACCAGCTGGTTCAGGGACAACTATTTCCCTATGACCAACATGTTCCACAACACCTGGTTCAGGAACAGCTGTTTCACTACAACCTTCAGGTTGCACACCACCAAGATGAGGGATAGACATTTCCCAACAATTGTCAGGCCCCTCATCACCAAGTTCAGGAACAGCCATTATCCCAATGCCATCTGGTCCTCCAGTACTTGGTTCAGGATCAGCTATTTCCGTACACCTAAGATGTCCCACACAATCAGGGTCAGGAACAGACATTTCTCTACAACTATCATATTCCACACCAGCAGGTTCAGGAATAGATACATTTCTACAACCATCATGTTGCACAAAACTAGTTTCAGGAACAGCTATATCCCTATAACAATCAGGTCACACGCAGCCAGGTTCAAGAACAGCCATTTCACTACAACCATCAGGTGCCACAAAGCCAAGTTCAGACATTTCCCTACAAACATCAGATCTCATACTAATAGGTTGAGGAACAACCACGTCCCTACATGCATCAGGTCCCACACCGCGAGGCTCAGGAACAGCTATTTCCTGACAACCATCAGGTCCCACAACACCAGATTCAGGAACAGTTATTACCCTACAACAATCAGGTCCCACACCCCATGTCCAGGAAAAGCCATTTCCCTACATCCGTCAGGTCCCACGTCAGCTGGTTCAGGAACAGCCATTTCGCTACAAACATCAGGTCCCACACCACCTGGCTCAAGAACAGCTACATTGCTGCAACCATCAGGTCCCACACCACCAGGTTCAGGGCCAACCATTTTGCTACAAACATCAGGTCCCACGCCACCTGGTTCAGGAACAGCTACATTGCTGCAACCATCATGATCCACAACACCAGGTTCAGGAGCAGCTATATTCCTACAAACATCAGGTGCCACACCACCACGTTCTGGAACTGCCTTTTCCCTATAACCACCAGGTCTCACACCACCACGTTCAGGAACAGTTATTAACCAACAGCCATCAAGTCCCAAAGCACCAGATTCAGGAACAGCCATTTCCCTACAATCATCAGGTCCCATACCACCAAGTTCAGGAACAGGCTATTTCCCAACAAGCATCCAGTGACACACCACCAGATTAAGGATCAATGATTTCCTTTCAACCATCAGGTCCCAAATCACCAGTTTCTGGAACAGCTATATTCCTACAATCAGCAGATCTCACACCACCAGGATCAGGAACAGCCTTTTCCCTATACCAATCAGTTTCCACTCCACCAAGTTCAGTAACAGCTATTTCCCTGCAACCATAAGGTACAACACCACAATGGTCAGAAAACGCCTTTTCCCTACAACCATCAATTGTCACAACACCAGGTTCAGGATCCGTCATTTCTCAACAATCATGAGGTCCCACACCACCAGGCTCAGGAACAGCCATTTCCCAAATCCATCAGGTCTCACACCACCAGGTTCAGGAACAGCCATTTCTCTACAGCCATCAGGTCCCACAACACCAAGTTGTGGAACAGCCATTTCCCTGCAGCCATAAGTTCCCTCACCACCAGGTTCAGGAACAGCTACATTGCTAGAACCATCAGTTCCCACTCCACCAAGTTCAGGGACAAACATTTCCCTACGTCATCAGGTCCTACACCACCAGGTTCAGGATCAGCTAGTTCCCTAAAACCATTAAGTTCCACACTACCAGGTTCAGGAACAGCTATTTCCCCACAACCATCATGTTTCACAACACCAGATTCAGGAACAGTTTTACCTTACAACAATCAGGTCCCACAGCACCGGGTTCAGGAACAGCCATTTCCCTACAACCATCAGGTCCCACACCACCAGGTTCAGGAACAGCCATTTCCCTGCACCCATCAGGTCCCTCACCACCAGGTTCAGGAACAAGTATTTGCCTACAACCATCAGGTCACACACCACCAGGTTCAGGAACAGCCATTTCAATACACTCATCAGGTCCCACACCACCAGGTTCAAGCTAGGCCTTTTCCCTACAACCATCTGGTCCCACAGCACCAAGCTGAGGAGCAGCCATTTCCCTACACCCATGAGGTCCCTCATCACCAAGTTCAGGAACAGTTATTTCCCTACAACCATCAGGTCACACACCACCAGATTCAGGAACAGCCATTTCAATACACTCATCAGGTCCCACACCACCAGGTTCAGGCTAGGCCTTTTCCCTATAACCATCAGGTCTCATACCACTAGGTTCAGGAACAGTCATTTCCCTACATACATCAGGTCCCACACCACCAGGTTCAGGAACATCTAGCTCCCTATAACCAGGAGGTCCCACACCGCCAAGTTGAGGAACAGCCATTTACCTACACCCATCAGGTCACTCACCACCAGGTTCTGGAAGTGCCTATTTTCTACAACCATCAGGTCCAACACCACCAAGCTGAGGAACACCTACATTGCTGCAACCATCTTGTCCCACACCACCAGGTTCAGGAACAGCTACTTCTCTACAACCATCAGATCCCTGACTACCATCTTCAGGAAAAGCTATATCCCTACAATCATCAGGTTCCTGAAGCCACCTGCACAATCCCAGCCCTGCCTCAGCAACAGAGACTGCAGACCATCTCTGCGCTACCATGGACTTGTGTCTTCCTTTTGCACTGATGTCTTGTTTTTTTTCACCATCCTGTCCTGCCCTCCTGCACAGCCCATATTCCTCCATTTTCTCTTCCATTCATATGCCTATCTAAGAATGTCTTAAATGTCCCTAATATATTGCCTCTACCACTACCCCGGCAGGGTGTTCCACGCATCCAGCACTGACTGTGTAAATACCCTGTGTTGTATCATCATTTATGTTCTGTGTGTTGTCTGTATGTGGATGTCTGCGATGCTGCTGCGAGTGAGGTTCTCATTGGACCTGTACCTCTCTGTACTTGTGCACATGACAGTAAACTCCACTTGGCCAGCCTGTGCCACCTTCTCTCAACCAGCTCCACTATCGTCCACAGACACAGAGATTCTGCAGATGCTGGAAATCTTGAGCATCTCACATTAAAGTTCAGCAGGTCAGGCAGCATCGATGGAAAGGAGGAAACAGTTAGTGTTTGGGCTGAGTCCCAATGTCATGATGAAGAACCTCAGCCCGAAATGCTTACTGTTCTTTCCTCTCCATAACGGATGCCTGACCTGCTAAGTTCCTCCAGCATTCTGTGCGTGATCCACAGTCAACCATGACTCTTGGTTTCTCCCATTCTCCACACTCTGACAGCATCCCCTGTCACCCACACCCTTTGGAGTCTCCACCAATCCCCCTCTTTTTCCACAAACTTAAATCTTTCTTCATCTACTTCTTTGGCCTGCAGGATAACAAATCTGAACACTAGTTCCTGTTTCTCTCTTTCCAGGTGCTGCCTGACCTGAAGAATATCACCAGCACTCCCACTTTACTTCTGACTTCCAACTTTGATTTCTGCTTTTCTGTTATTCTCAGCGTTCTGAGGGTTTCTATGAAATTGACAAAGAGAGTGCTGTCCTGGGGTTACGGAGATTTCAGCAGCCTGACATGTGAAGCGCTTAGTCAAGGCAATGGGAGAAAGCCTACTATTTTTGTCCCTGTCTATTAAAGCATTCTGCAACGTTATAAATTCACTTTCTGGCACATTGATGCTGATTCAGCCAAGTCAGCTTTCTGCAGCGATGCCGTGCATTTTTAAACCCGGCATTCCTGCTGTTATTGACTGCTCTACAAAATGGAAAAAGCATTGAGATATTATTCAATCGCAAAGAAAGATGTTGAAGTTATTCAAATTATTACCTGGACATTAAAGTTGCAATCACTCAATAAACTCTTAGAATGGATTGAAGAGTTGAATATTATTGAACTGAAATTTTATAAATCGTAGTTTTTAAGTCATTCCCTGTTAATTCACAATTAATCCCTTTGTTTCTCATCAATACATTTTTCAGGTTGAAGATGTTTCTGTCAAATTCTGCATTTATTGTCCATATTCAATTGTCCTTGAAAGGTAGTGGTGAGCTGCCCATCTGAATCAATGCATCCTTCGGGGAAAGGTGTCTCAATGTTACTGTTGGGGAGGGAACTCCAGGAATCTTAGACCCAGTGACCGTGAAGGACCGACACTGTAACGTGCTGTAAGGTTTCACTGCTAATGTGATGGCCTCTCCATACTGCTTCACTGCTAATATAATGGTTTCTCTGTAGCAGCAATGTTTGGGTTATGGCTAGAGATAATGGGGCTTTGGAATGTATGCCATCCAATGAGAGGCATGTTGTTTCTTTCTTGTGGGGTTGAGAGAAAGGATTCGCAGTCTTTTGTCGGCAAGAGATGAAGAGAGAAGACGCAAGGGGAGGGAGTTGGTAGACGACTGGACGGAGTGGACTTGGAGTGAGGGTCTGAGGGTCAGCAACACTTAGAGGAGGTCGATGGGGGATGACTGGATGGAACCATGAGCTCCAATGCGCATATTAGACTGTTTCATTAAAATGGGCCCTTTTTCTTTTTGTTTTCTTTACTAACCCTATACTGTAGTCAGATGAAGTTTTATAGATTTCAATTGTTTAATTGCATATGGTGTACTGTCAGATATTTTGTGGTATGGATTTGCAACCGGGCAACACATCATGCAGCATCCACACAAACAAGATTTCCCAGGTCGGCTGGGCCAGAGGTTGTCTTCCCCTAGACGAACGCATGCTGGCCAAACCTCAGGGTTACAATTGTGGGGGCATCATTCCAGGATTGATTCCGTTGGATGCTGTGTGATTGCCCTGGGCATTGAATAGTGGGTTGTGTGTTTAAGTCTGTGCTGGTATGGATGCTGCCTGGGTAGAGCGGTGGTGTGCCTCCCTGGGATTACCGGTAACTAATATGTGCATGTTGAGTGGGGTGGATATTCGTACCCCAGATGAGTTGTTAATTCGATTTTTGAGTACTGTTAAAGCTGTTGGTAAAGTTGAGGTTGTAGGACCGAGATCTGATAAAATGGCATGTTTTAGTTCAGACTAGCGTTGACGTAATGGTGGTGAAACTGCTAGCTTCTATAGGTGCCCCAGGTGAGGCAGGGCCATGGCCTATCCATACTGTCAGGGAGGAGGGGAGTATAGCCGGGCAGGCCGAGTCACAAGTCAAGCTTCCCGTAGCTGGGGGCGGAGTCTTCAAAGACAGGGTACTATTGCTTCTGAGGAGTGAGGGCAAGGAGTGGTCGGATTTGGAATGCCCAATTAGTCCCCGTCCCCCAGTGAAGAGTGAGAGCTCTGAGTTGACATCAGCCCTTACCTCTCTGGCAAATAAGTGGCCCAGTGCACAGGCAGAGGGTCCCCACCGGAAGCAAAGAATATTCACTGGAATGACGCCTACCCCTGAGGGGGAAGAGAAGTATGAGAGAGGGGTCCTTGTGGTGAAGTGACGACGGCCAGCCCAACCCAGGGAATGGTAAAGGAGATGGTGGCAGAGCTGAGAACTGAGATGTCCTGGGTGTTAACCCTACCCCCCCCCGCCGTACGATAGGACTGGAAGAAAGGTGGACTGGGCTTCCGCGAGAAGGGGGGCAGCCAGGTATCATCTGCTATAACTGTGCTGTAACTGTGGGGAAGAGGGACACTTCCGGTAGGAATGTGAGCAGCAGGAAGCCCCTCGGAGAGTGAGCCCACGGGTATCTAAGCAGGGCGAGGTGTCAGGAACCTTAGAGGAGATCCCGTGAGGAAATGGCCTGGTGTCTCTAAGGGAACACGATCCCAGCAATGTACCCCGAAAGCGAAAGACCAAATTCCTGAAGGCTTAGTGGGACCACGCTCCAGTGTGTCGCTACGGATAGCGGGTATTTACACTAAAGCCATACTCGACGCTGGGTCACAGGTCACGTTGTTGTACCGTTTGTTTTACAACCGGTATCTGACGCATTTACCCTCGACACCTTTCAGTGCACTGGAGATTTGAGGTCTCAGTGCTGGTGATTATCCATATGACAGTTATTTGTCAGTGAAAATGGAGTTCTCGGAGGCCGATGTGGGAGTGTCTGAGGCCCTTGATATATTGGTGCTGGTTTGTCCGGACCCCGCTGAGAAGGACAGAGTTTCAGTTCTGGTGGGGACCAGCACCCCTCTTGTGAGGAGACTCATTGGGGTCTGCAAGGAGAAGGCTGGCGAGAGCTTTCTGGGAATGTTGCCTGTACACCCAGTGTTTGGAGCGGCTTTTGAGAAGTGCATGACTGCATTGGGTCGGATACCAAATTTAGACAAGGGACTGTGTGGTTCACCCAGTCAAAGCCAATGATGGTACGGCCCGGGGAAGTAGTGAGAGTGATGGGGACCCCGAAATTTCCCAGAGTGCCTGAGGGTGAGGCTCTCTTAGTGGACGCTCCGGAAGACAACGAGGGGGAGTCGGGATTTCCGGCTGGGGTACTGGTGAGGTCCGAACTGCAGAAGCACTCGAGGCAAGCAAGATGTCAGTGATTGTCAGGAACACTATGAAGGGGGAGGTCACCTTCAGGCAGGGGATGCCCCTGGCGCATTTGTTTCCGGTGACGGTAATGTCCGGCGTCCCTGTGAGACGCGCCGGGGAGAAGCTATTGGAAAAAGGGCTTATGAGTTAGTTGGGGTCGCGGTTGCCAAGCAGAATCGAGGACATAAGAGGAGGTTCTCCCAACTCCTGCCGGGAGACCGAGTCCTCATAAGGAATTTGGGGCTACATGGAAAGTGTAAGTTGGCTAACCGCTGGGCATCTATGCCCTATGTAGTGGAGAGTCAGATACAAAACCTACCAGTTTTCCAGGTGAAACCAGAGGATGAGAATGGGCCAGTCAAGATTCTCCATCAGAACCACCTGCTGCCCCTGGGACAAGAGGAGCATGTAGACCCAGAGCCCAACTTGGAGCCTGCACCAAGTAAGAAGACTCTGCGGAGATGCAGGGCGACTGCAGGCCCCATGACAGGAGAGGCTGGGCCGGGCCCTGCCCCTGAGAGGCATACTGATTCAGAGGATCTGGATGTGTGGTACATGCTGCCTTTCATTAACTCCCATTGATTGAGGAAGAGACTCCCAGCCCCTCTCCCCGCTGAGTCAGGTGAAGTGGGGAGACAGCTTGGGTTGCAGCGGGACCCTGCAGGAGATGAAATGGGGCTTGGCCTCGGGACAGAGGGGTCTAAGTTGCAGGTGGAAACGAGTTATAGACCTGGGGAGGCCTCGCCAGGTAGACCAGAGTATCCCCAGTTGTGTCAGAACCTGAAGGGGAAGGTGAGGGGGAACAGAAGTCTCAGAGAATTACGACACCACCGGTTAGGCTGGCCTATGTAGCACTGGAGGAACAGTGTGACCCCTACTGTGTTGGGGAGCTATGTCACTGCCTTTTACACATGGGTTGGACTTTGTGCTTTGCAGGAAGGGTTGACGAATTATCTCAATGTCATGAGGACATGACTAAATTTGGTGGGGAGAGTGTAACGTGCTGTAAGGTTTCACTGATAATGTAATGGCTTCTCTGTAATGTTCCACTGCTGAGGTAATGGTTTCTCTGCAGCAGCAATGTTTGGGTTATGAATAGAGATAACAAGCCTTTGGAATGTGTGCACGTTTCTTTCTTGTGGGTCTGAAGGAAGGTATTCACAATCTTTTGTTAGTGAGAGATGAAGAGAGAAGACACGAGTGGAGAGAGTTGGTAGACTGCCGGACGGAATGAACTTGGAGTGAGGGTCCGAGGGTCGGTGATGCTCGGAAGAGGTTGATGGGGGATGACTGGACAGAACCATGAGGTCCAACTTGCTCATTAGACTGTTTCATTAAAATGGGCCCTTTTTCTTTTTATTTTCTTTACTACCACTATAGTCAGATTAAGATTTATAAAGTTCAATCAGTTAATTGCATATGGCGTACTGTCTGATATTTTGCAGTTCGGATTAGTAACTGGGCAACACATCATGCAGCATCCACACAAACGAGATTTCTCAGTTTTGCTGGGCCAGAGGCTGTCTTCCCCAAGACAAAGGCAGGCAGGCCAAACCTGAGAGTTACATTTCTATGTCAGGTTGGTGAGCGACTTGGAGGGACCCTATGGAGTCCTACGGTCTGGGTTTGTAAAGGACTTTGGGTGGAGTTTTACAGTTTTCTTACAATTTGGTTCCAAAATCCCTTTGTAATGCTGAAGTTTTGAAGAAGCTCCATCTTTCACCAAGACAAAGGGGCAGGGTCTTGGCTTCTATAGGGAGAAGCTTGGACTCCTTTTGTATGAAATCATGCTTAGAGTAAGTTACATGGTCTATGATTCCTGGGATTTTCCCTTGTTCCTTTTTCAAATCGAGGTACAACATTAGCCACTCACCGGTCCTTCAGGTCCTCACCTGTGGCTACAGAGGACACGAAGATACTGGTCAAGCACCCAGCAATTTTGTCTCTTGCCTCCTTCACTTCCACCTTAGTACTCATTAGGAGGACCAACACTTCCTCCTCCTTGACCTTTAAGTGGCCTAACGTATTTATACACTCATCTCCTGGTCCTCCATTATCTTTTCCTTAGTAAGTACTGGAGCAAAGACCTCATTAAGCACCTCACTCACATTATCTGCATCAAAACAAATGTCTTTATCTTTGAGTGGACCGACCTTCTCCCTAGTTATCATCTTGCTCTTGGTGTATGTATAGAAAGCATTAGGGTTCACCTTAATCCAGCTTGCCAAGGAACTTTCAAGGCTCCTCCCTGGCTTTCCTAGTTCCCTTCTTTAGTTCTTTTCTGGTTTCTTTATGCTCCTCATGTGCACCATTTGGTCCTGAGTTCTGAAGCTTTACATACTTTTCCCTTTTCTTTTTGACTAAATTCATCACCTCTCTGGACATCTAATGTTCTTATTTTTCCATTCCTGTCCTTCCTTCTAACAGGAACATACTTTCCCTGTACTCTGTGCAATTGATCTTTAAACAACCTCACATGTCTGATGTAGACTTGCCAGGAAGAAAAGGTGTTCCCAATTAATGCTTTTTAGTTCCTGCCAAATGCCCTCGTAATTTGCCCAACTCCAGTTTCAAACTCTTCTGCAAGGACCATACCTATTCTTATTTGTAGCTATTCTGAACGACAAGGAACTGTGGTCACTGCTCACCCACTGAGAGGTCAGTCACCTGGCCTGGCTCATTACCTAACACCAGGTCCATTACAGCACCTCATGTTGTTGGACTGTCCACATATTGATTTAATAAGCCTTCCTGAATACACTTAACAAATTCAGCCCCATCTAAACCACTTGCACTAAGTACATCCCAGTTTATATTAGAGAGTGGTAGTAGATAGTTGCCTCTCATACTGGAGCCCTGTGACTAGTGGAGTGCTACAGGGATCGGTGCTGGGTGCTTTGTTGTTTGTCATCTATATCAACAATCTGGATGATCATGTGGTTAACTGAATCAACAAATTTGTGGATGACACTGTGATTGGGGGTGTAGTGGTCAGCGAGGAAGGCTTACAGAGGGATCTGGATCAGCTGGAAAAATGGGCTGAGAAATGGCAGACGGAATTTAATGCTGACAAGTGTGAGGTGTTGCACTTCAGTAGGACCAACCAGGGTAGGTCTTACAGTGTGAACAGTAGGACACTGAGGAGTGTGTAGAACAAAGGGATTTGGTATCCAGGTCTAGAATTCATTAAGAATGGCATCACAGGTAGATAGGGTCGTTAAGAAAGCTTTTGACACATTGGCCTTCATAGGCAAAAATATTGAATACAGGAGATGGGATGTTATGTTGAAGTTATATAAGACATTGATAAGGCCTAATTTGGAGTATTGTGTGCAGTTTTGGTGACGTACATACAGGAAAGATGTAAACAAGTTTGAAAGAGTACAGAGAAAACTTACAAGGATGTTGCCACATCTGGAGGACCTAAGTTATAAGGAAAGATTGAATAGGTTAGGGCTGTGTTCCTTTGAAAATAAAGTTTGAAAGGAGATTTGATATGGGTATTCAAAATTATGAGGGGTGGCAGATGGAGTTCAATCCAGGTAAGTGTGTAGTGGTTCATTTCGGTAGGTCAAATTTGAAGACAGAATATAATATTAATGGTAAGACCCATGGTAGTGTGGAGGATCGGTGAGATCTTGGGGTCCGTCTCCATAGGACACTCAAAGCTGATGTGCAGGTTGACTGTGTTGTTAAGAAGGCATATGGTATGTTGACCTTCATCAATCGTGGGATTGAGTTCAAGAGCTGTTAGGTAATGTTACAGCTATACAAGAACTTAGTTAGACCCCACTTGAGTACAGTGTTAAGTTCTGGTCACCTCACTACAGGAAGAATGTGGAAACCATAGAAAGGGTGCAGAGGAGATTTACAAGGATGTTGCCTGAATTGGGGAGCATGCTTTATGAGAATAGGTTGAGTGAACTTGGCCTTTTCTTCTTGGAGTGACTGAGGATGAGAGGTGACCTGATAGAGGTGTATAAGATGATGAGAGGCATTGATCGTGTGGATAGCAAGAGGCTTTTTCCCAGGGCTGAAATGGCTAGCATGAGGGGGCATAGTTTTAAGGTGGTTGGAAGTAAGTACAAGGGGGTTGTCGGAGGTAGATTTTTCACACAGTGAGTGGAATGCACTGCCAGCAAGATGGTAGAGGCGGATGCAACAGGGTCTTTTAAGAGACTCTTGAATTGGTACATGGAGTGTAGAAAAATGGAGGGCTAAGCAGCAGGGAAATTCTAGGCAGTTTCTAGAGTAAGTTACATGGTCAGCACAACATTGTGGGCTGAAGGGCCTGTAATGTGCTGTACATTTGTGTTTCTATGATTCTATGTGTAGATGGGGAACAAGCTCCCTGCACAGGTGGGGCATGCAAACTTAATTATAACATTTAAGCAATGTTTGGATAGTTACATGGATGGTAGGGGCATGGAGGGCTGTAGTCCCAGTGCAGGCCAAATGGAGTAGGCAGATTAAATGGTTTCAGTATGCACTAGATGGGTTGAAGAGCCTGTTTCTGTGCTGTGCTTTTTTATGACTCTATAACTCTAATCAATGTAAAACTACATACAAATACTAACAAATTAATGTGAAAGAAGACAAGCCGTGCAAATAAATATAGACAGATAGAAAAATAAATATACAAATAAACAAAGAAATGCAGATATAAATAATACTGAACATGTGTTGCAGAGTCCTCACATAGCTCAATATTTTGTCTGATAAAATTCACAGAAGCCACCTTGTCCCAATTATAAATGAAAACAGTTGTTACCAGATCCTGTTGTTACAGTGATGCAGGAGCTGTTGTTGTGTTGGTTATTTTTCCAGAAGCTTAAAAGGAATCATGTACTGTACCGTGTTAATCAGTTATGCTGAGAATAATCTTGATTTAATTTATAATGATCCAACAAAGTGATGTTTTTAAATGGTTTTCAACTGAGGAATATGATTAATAGTTGAAGCTTATCCCTGTTGAGTCAATATCATCTGTTTCATGTCTATCCATCAGTAGATGTGCAAACTGGCAATGGATTTCCACGTCGTCCTTGTCAGAAAAAATATCTTGTCTTGTAGATATGAAAGACTAAGCTAAGAATCGTAGCTGTGAGTTGGGCAGTTGGCTCTTGGGAGAGGAAGGCTGGAGAGAACTGGGTGTTAGACATTAAAGAATTTGAGGCAGAGTGTGAAAGAAAAAGTGACAGTAGTGAGTGACCAAGGGCTGAAGTGTTTTTTTTTGTCAGCACATTTGGGGGAATAAACATGGACTGCTGACATAAGTTGATAGTACTGGGAAATTAAAATTAGGCTCAATGCAGTGTCAGCAGTGTAAATAATGGCAGCGGCGAAACTAATGGGTTGTCATCTAAAAATCAAGTCAGACTCTCCGGGGAAGAGAATCTTCCCAATTTTGTTCCCAGTTTGGAACCTACTTAAGAATTCAGACCCACACAGCAGATTCTGATGTGGTCAAAAGTGGTACCTTGGCCAAGGGTTAATAACTGTAGAGCTTACTGGTGATCCCCAGATCTAATCAAAATCAATACGTACCTACTGGAGGATGTTCCGGAGATGAGAAGGTATAGGTTTAAGGTGAGATGGGAAAGGATCCTGAGGAGCAACTTATTCATGCAGAGGATGGAATGAGCTGTCAGAGTGAGTGATAGAACCAGGTGCAAAAACAACATTTATAAAACACTTGGACAGGTACTTGGAGCCAGGTATGATTACAACATTTACAAAACACTAGGACAGGGACAGGTGCCTGGATAGGAAAGGTTCAGAGGGAAGTGGTCCAACTGTGAGGAAATGGGACCAGCTTCAATGGGCATTCTGGTCAGCATGGATGAGTTGGGCCAAAGGGCCTATTTCCGTGGCGGTTTACTCAGTGACTCTGAAAAGCATTAAACAGACAGAGGTTGTTGTGTATTACAAATCGGATAGGGTGAGCAATTTTGGTCAGAAATGATCAATTTAATGTAATCACTGGAAGGCACGAAGGGTACGTTCAGGAAGATGCTTCTGCCCAAGACATGGTGGTGCTCTGGGTCTTATTGTTTCCATGGGCTGTTGAGTCAGGAATCCTGTCATATTTAAAATGAATCTAGTTTTCTACTTGAAGTTTGGTAATGCATGAGCTCAGGGACAGGGGTCTGGAAGATGGACTGTTCTCAGTAGCTCGATTGTGGTCAAATGTTGGAAGTTCATTGGTTTTTCATGATCTGACTTTGTAATATCCAGCAAGTTGCATTGAAACCTCGTCCCTGTGCTGAAGACGCCGCGCCCCAGCGGCCTCGATGACTACAGACTGGTGGTATTGACCTCCCACATCATGAAGACCCTGGAGAGACTTGTTCTGGAGCTGCTCCGGCCTATGGTCAGGCCACACTTAGATCCCCTCCAGTTCGCCTACCAGCCCCGACTAGGAGTTGAGGGTGCCATCGACTATCTGCTGAACCGTGTCTACGCCCACCTGGACAAGCCAGCGAGCACTGTGAGGGTCATATTTTTTGACTTCTCCAGTGTGTTCAACACCATCCACCCTGCTCTGCTGGGGGAGAAGCTGACAGCGATGCAGGTGGATGCTTTCCTGGTGTCATGGATTCTTGATTACCTGACTGGCAGACCACAGTATGTGTGCTTGCAACACTGTGTGTCCGACAGAGTGATCAGCAGCACTGGGACTCCACAGGGGACTGTCTTGTCTCCCTTTCTCTTCACCATTTACACCTCGGACTTCAACTACTGCACAGAGTCTTGTCATCTTCAGAAGTTTTCGGATGACTCTGCCATAGTTGGATGCATCAGCAAGGGAGATGAGGCTGCGTACAGGGCTACGGTAGGAAACTTTGTCACATGGTGTGAGCAGAATTATCTGCAGCTTAATGTGAAAAAGACTAAGGTGCTAGTGGTAGACCTGAGGAGGGCTAAGGTACCGGTGACCCCTGTTTCCATCGAGGGGGCCAGCGTGGATATGGTGGAGTATTACAAATACCTGGGGATACGAATTGACAATAAACTGGACTGGTCAAAGAACACTGAGGCTGTCTACAAGAAGGGTCAGAGCTGTCTCTATTTCCTGAAGAGACTGAGGTCCTTTAACATCTGTCGAACAATGCTGAGGATGTTCTACGAGCCTGTGGAGGGTAGTGCTATCATGTTTGCTGTTGTGTGCTGGGGCAGCAGTCTGAGGGTAGTAGACACCAACAGAATCAACAAACTCATTCTTAAGGCCAGTAATGTTGTGGGGATGGAACTGGACTCTCTCACGGTGGTGTCTGAAAAGAGGATGCTGTCCAAGTTGCATGCCATCTTTGACAATGTCTCCCATTCACTACATAATGTACTGGTTGGGCACAGAGTACATTCAGCCAGAGACTCATTCCACCGAGATGCAGCACAGAGCGTCATAGGAAGTCATTCCTGCCTGTGGCCATCAAACTTTACAACTCCTCCCTTGGAGGGTCAGACACCCTGAGCCAATAGGTTGGTCCTGGACTTATTTCCTGGCATAATTTACATATTACTATTTAATTATTTATGGTTTTATTATTATTTAATTATTTTTGGTGCAACTGTAACAAAAACCAATTTCCCTCGGGATCAGTAAAGTATGATTATGACTATGACTATTTTAGAGTCTGTGGTTCAGATCCCATTGCAAGTGCTCAGTTCACAATGAGGCAAGAAGAACAGCAGGGTTTACTCTGATAATAAATTTTACTTCGAACTTAGAATTTTGAAATATCTTTTTCTCGAATACAGAGGCTCCGATCAATTTTTAGCAGAGTTGTCCAAATGTCATTCCTTCTCAAGTTCAAGTTCAGCTTATTGTCAATCACCGTACACATGTATACCACCAAACAAAACAATGTTTCTCCTGACCAAGGCACACAACACAGTATCTACAACTCATAAACAACACATACAGTCACATTAGCACAATACATTAACAAATAAGGTGTATTTATGACAAAAGTCAAAGAGTAAACAGTATACAGTTCTGGGGCTTCATATGTGATGAGACCTTGGTGGTAGTGGTGAGGTCAGAAGTTTCATGGCCTGGGGAAAGAAACTATTTCCCATCCTAACAGTCCTGTGCTAATGATATGGTACCTCCTGCCTGATGGTAGGGGGGGGGGGTCAAAGATATTTGAATGGATGGGAGGGATCATTGACAATGCTAAGGACCCTACACACAAGCCCAGTGCTATTCTGAAGTGAAGATAACAAATATGAGCAGCTAATGCTGAAAACACTCACCAGGTCAGGCAGCATCTGTGAATACAGAAACAAAGTGCATATCTCACTCAGTGATGCTTGGTTCACTTTTAACTACTAGCCAAGGATAGGTTCTGATCATTGTGACAATGGAAAGACCATCTAACTGGGTTAAGACATCCTGGGATTTTTGGTTTCTACATCTCTGTAAACTTTTATTATTTTTCAACTTCATATTCAGTGGAACATATGACTGAAATCATCATCTATCCTTCATATTTAATCCGCTTACATCACCTAAGGAAGCGAAAGGAACTAAAGGTGTGGCTCAAAGTGCTTTATGTAACAAAGTTATGCAACCAGTATCCCTTCCTGACATGATGAATGAATCAATTTGTCCTCTCTCTATATCTGAAGAGCTGAATTCATGGTATGCTCTTTATGGCTACTGAACATTTTGAATACCGGTCTCTGTTGAGAACACAAATTTTCTCTCTTTCTCCTCTACACTTCAAATTTCTTCTCCTAAAAGAAGTCTTGGGAATACAGGAAGGAGTCCAGAGAAAGTTGAGGATGCAGCCCAGTCCATCAGAGGCAAAGACCTGTCCATCACTGACATCAGAAAGCAGTAGCCGTCATCAAGGACCCCTGCCATCCAGTCCATGCTCTCTTCATGACTTTCATGGGGAAGAATATACAGCAATGTAGTTCCCACACCACCAGGGTCAGGAATAGTTATTACTCTAACATCCATCAGGCTCCTGAACCAGAATGGATAACTTCACTCACCTCAGCTCTGATCAGAATCTATAACCTACAGACACACAGCTCATGTTCTTGGTTGTTTTAATGAATCTGCAAAGTTTGTCTTTTGTACATTGGTTGTTTGTCAGACTTCGTTATTTTAGTTGTTCATAAATTCTATTGTATTTCTTTATTTTGGAAACATAGAAAATCTACAACACAATACAGGCCCTTTGGCCCACAAAGCCGTGACAAACATGTCCTTACCTTAGAACAACCTTGGCTTACCCATAGCCCTCTATTTTTCTAAGCTCCATGTATCCATCTGGGGGTCTCTTAAAAGACCCTATCATTTCCACCTCCACCCTGGCTGCCAGCAGCCCATTCCACGCTCTCACCACTCTCTGCAAAATAAAAAAAAACACAGGGAAAAAGCCTCTGACTATCCACACGATCAATGCCTCTCATTATCTTTTTCACCTCGATCAAGTTACCTTTCATCCTCGGTCACTCTAAGGAGAAAAGGCTGAGTTCACTCAATCTATTCTCATAAGGCATGCTCTCCAATCCAGGCAACAGCCTTGTAAATCCCTTCTGCACCCTTTCTATGGTTTCCATGTCATTCCTGTAGTGAGGTGACCAGAATTGAGCACAGTACTCCAAGTGGGGTCTGACCTGGGTCCTGTATAGCTGCAACATTACCTCTCAGCTCTTAAACTCAATCCCACAGTTGATGAAGGTCAATGCACCATATGCCTTCTTAATCACAGAGTCAACCTGCACAGCACCTTTGAGTGTCCTATGGACTCGGCCCCTAGATCCCTCTGATCCTCCACACTGCCAAGAGTCTCACCACTAATGCTATATTCTGCCATCATATATAACCTACAAAATGAACCATCTCACACTTATCTGTGTTGAACTCCATCTGCCACTTCTCAGCCCAGTTTTGCAACCTATCAATGCCCCACCGTAACCTCTGACAGCCCTCCACACTATCCACAGCACCCTCAACCTTTGTGTCATCAGCAAATTTACTAACCCATTCCTCCACATCCTCATCCAGGTCATTTATAAAAATCACAAAGAGTAGAGGTCCCAGAACAGATCCCTGAGGCACACCATTGGTCACTGGCCTCCATGTAGAATATGACCCATCTACAACCACTCTTTGCCTTCTGTGGGCAAGCCATTTCTAGATCCACAAAGCAATGTCCCCTTGGATCCCATGCCTCCTTATTTTCTCAGTAAGCCTTGCATGGGGTACCTTATCAAATGCCTTGCTAAAATCCATATACACTTCACCTACAGCTCTACCTTCAACAATGTGTTTTGTCACAGCCTCAAAAAATTCAATCAGGCTCGTAAGGCACGACTTGCTTTTGACAAAGCCATGCTGACTATTCCTAATCATATTATGCCTCTCCTAGTGTTCATAAATCCTGCCTCTCAGGATCTTCTCCGTCAACTTACCAACCACTAAAGTAAGACTCACTGGTCTATAATTTGCTGGGCTATCCCTACTCCCTTTCTTGAATAAGAAAACAATATCCACAACTGTCCAATCCTCTGAAACCTCTCCCATCCACATTGATGATGCAATGATCATCACCAGAAGCTTGGCAATCTCCTCCCTTACTTCCCACAGTAGCCTGGGGTACATCCTGTCCGGTCCCGGTGACTTATCCAACTTGATGTTTTCCAAAAGCTCCAGAACATCCTCTTCCTTTATATCTACATGCTCAAGCTTTTCAATCCATTGTAAGTCATCCCTACAATCGCCAAGATAGTAGTGAATATTCCGTAGTGAATACTGAAGCAAAGTATTCATTAAGTACTGCTGCCATCTCCTCCGGTTCCATACACACTTTTCCACTGCCACACATGATTGGTCCTATTCTCTCACATCTTATCCTCTTGCTCTTAGCATACTTGTAGAATGCCTTGGAGTTTTCCTTAAGCCTGTCTGCCAAGGTTCTCATGGATCCTTCTGGCTCTTCCGATTTCATTCTTAAGCTCCTTCCTGCTAGCCTTATAATCTTCTAGATCTCATTCATTACCTAGCTTTTTGAACCTTTTGTAAGCTCTTCTTTTCTTCTTGACTGGATTTACAACACCCTTTGTACACCACAGTTCCTGTACTCTACCATCCTTTCCCTATCTCATTTGAATGTACCTATGCAGAATCCCACACAAATAGCCCCTGAACATTTGCTACATTCTTTTCGTACATTTCCCTGAGAACATCTGTTTCCAATTTATGCTTCCAAGTTTCTGTTTGATAGCCACATATTTCCCCTTACTCCAATTAAATGTTTGCCTAACTTGTTTGTTCCTATCCCTCGCCAATGCTATGTTAAAGGAGATAGAATTATGATCATTATCTCCAAAATGCTCTCCCACTGAGAGACCTGACACCTGACCAGGTTCATTTCCCAATACCAGATCAAGTACAGCCTCTCCTCTTGTAGGCTTATCTACATATTGTGTCAGGAAATCTTCCTGAACACACCCAACAAACTCCACTCCTTGTAAACCCCTCACTCTAGGGAGATCCCATCAATATTTGGGAAATTAAAATCTCCCACCACAACTACCCTATTATTATTACTCCTTTCCAGAATCTGTTTCCCTATCTGCTCCTTGATGTCCCAGTTACTGTTGGGTGGTCTATAAAAAACATCGGGTAGAGTTATTGGCCCCTTCCTATTCCTGTAAATGCCTGCAAGACAATAAATCTCAAGGTAGTGTATGTCATGGTCCAGATCGGGTTCTGTTTAAATTTCCTTTGTTTGTGTTACGATCGGGACCATTGACTCCTTGTTCCCCTTTAATTCCCTGTTTTCCCACATCCCGCGGGCTAGGTGATTAAAGGCAATTTACTCTTGACTGAACCGGCAGTTTATAAGTTTCTGGCTTTCAGCCGTTCGGCACGAGAGCATAATGGAATGTTAACAAAGTCACTGCAGCTACTGCGGGCCAATGTCATCTTGCTGGAGCCAACTAAGTTTCTTGCCGGAGCAAGCCTAGTCTCCTCCCAAAGCAAGAGCCAGCAAGCCACCTTCCCTTGCCAGAGCAGATCCGTCAAAGTTAACCCACCGGGGTGAGTCAAGAGCTCGCCGCTGCTTGGAGCATACTTGCACTGTCCATCGTTGTGTGGTCTTCGTATCCATGTCCTGTGTCTAAAAGGGGTACGGCCCTGTACCCTGGAAGGGTCCTGAACCTGTGTCAAGAAGAGTCCCGAATCCGTCCTGGGTCTAAGGAGGATTCCCGGCTCAATGTTTTCTGTCCTGTGTCTGAGTCTGTCCCGTGAATACGACAAGTCCCAGCCTAAGTCCAGGGCCTGAGTCCTAGTCCATTACGCTTATTCCCGCTTCCGCTTTGCTCTCTCCTTGATTCCTCGCTCTTCTATCCTTGCATCATGGCTTTCCTTGTAATTATTAATAAACTTTATTTAGTTAACCCAACAAAACGTATTTGTGTCCTGCATTTGGGTCCACCCTTGCTCCGCACTTGTGGCAGTGTAAGGGGTTTCTTCTTTCATGTTATTTGCTAAGGCTAATAAAATGGTTTCTTTGTTATGTTATAATAAAATGGCTTCTCTGTAATGTTAACTGCTGAGTTAATGGTAGCAGCTTGTTTGGGTTATAATTACTGATAACAGGAATTGTATTCATTTGCTAACTAATTGGGGCAGATGTTATTCTTCCTTGTGTGTCTGTGAGCTATTGTTTTCGCGGGCTTTGGGTAGAAGGTGCGATGGGGACAGAGAGAGGAGATGCTGTAAGCTGGGCAAGGATCGGACCCAAAAGGGAGTTCGAGGCCCAGGGCTTTTCTGGAGGAGAACCGAAGAGGAAGGACGTGCTGGACACGCTCTAGTCGACCACCATGGTTGGTCCCAGGTGGCGGGTTGAGGAGGTAGGAGGAGATCGACTGGTGGACAGAAGACCCCGTTAATTGAGATCCAACAGTTGTGCAGGAAGTAGTTGAACTTTGATTAGTTTGGCACCTGTTACTTTCTTTTTATGTTGTATCTCTATTAATTACATATTTCCAGTAAGGTCTATAAAGTGTAATCTGTAAATCATACATTGTGTGCTGTCTGTTAATTCACAGTGTGAGGTACATCACACGGCTCCCACACAAACTTGATTACCCAGATTGGCGGGGCAGAAGGCTGCTCCCCCTAGACGAGAGTCAGCTGAGCGAGCCTGAGGCTTACCAGGAAGCTACATTGTGGGGGCCATCGTCCAGGTTTAGATTATGTGGAAACTGTGTGATCGCCCTGTTTAAATTATGCATGCTGCAGTGACGGAAAGCTGGTGTGCCTCGGTGGAATTGTTGGTTATTACTGCATGTGTGTTGGGTTGGGTGGCTGTTGTTACCCAGGAGTTCTTTGTTCGAGTTCAGACTAGCGCTGACGAGATGGTAGTGGGACTGCCAGTGTCTATTGGTTCCCCAGGTGGGGCGGGGCCATGGGCTGTCCATAACCATATAACCATATAACCATAGAACAATTACAGCATGAAAACAGACCATCTCGGCCCTTCTAGTCCGTGCCAAACTCTTACTCTCACCTAGTCCCACCAACCTGCACTCAGCCCATAACCTTCCATTCCTTTCCTGTCATATATATCTATCCAATTTAACTTTAAATGACAACATCGAACCTGACCCAACCACTTCTGCTGGAAGCTCGTTCCACATTGCTGCCACTCTCTGAGTAAAGAAGTTCCCCCTCATGTTACCCCTAAACTTTTGCCATTTAAGTCTTAACTCATGTCCTCTTGTTTGAATCTTTCCCACTCTCAATGGAAAAAGCCTATCCACGTCAACTCTATCTATTCCCCTCATAATTTTAAATACGTCTATCAAGCCCCCCTCAACTTTCTACGTTCTAAAGAATAAAGACCCAACTTGTTCAACCTTTCTCTGTAACCTAGGTGATGAAATCCAGGTCCAGTAAGTCTTCTCTGTACTCTCTCTATTTTGTTGACATCTTTCTTATAATTCAGTGACCAAAACTGGACTCAATACTCCTAATTTGGCCTCACCAATGCCTTGTATAATTTCAACATTACATCCCAACTCCTATACTCAATGCTCTGATTTATAAAGGCCAGGCGGTGAAAAAGGCGAACAGTATGCTGGCATTTATAGCGAGAGGATTCGAGTACAGGAGCAGGGAGGTACTACTGCAGTTGTACAAGGCCTTGGTGAGACCACACCTGGAGTATTGTGTGCAGTTTTGGTCCCCTAATCTGAGGAAAGACATCTTTGCCATAGAGGGAGTACAAAGAAGGTTCACCAGATTGATTCCTGGGATGGCAGGTCTTTCATATGAAGAAAGACTGGATGAACTGGGCTTGTACTCGTTGGAATTTAGAAGATTGAGGGGGGATCTGATTGAAACGTATAAGATCCTAAAGGGATTGGACAGGCTAGATGCAGGAAGATTGTTCCCGATGTTGGGGAGGTCTAGAACGAGGGGTCACAGTTTGAGGATAGAGGGGAAGCCTTTTAGGACCGAGGTTAGGAAAAACTTCTTCACACAGAGAGTGGTGAATCTGTGGAATTCTCTGCCACAGCAAACTGTTGAGGCCAGTTCATTAGCTATGTTTAAAAGGAAGTTAGATATGGCCCTTGTGGCTACAGGGGTCAGGGGGTATGGAGGGAAGGCTGGGTTCTGAGTTGGATGATCAGCCATGATCATAATAAATGGCGGTGCAGGCTCGAAGGACCGAATGGCCTACTCCTGCACCTATTTTCTATGTTTCTATGTTTCTAACATGAGATTCCACCTTCAGGGAACTATGCACCATTATTCCTAGATCCCTCTGTTTTACAGCATTCTTCAATTCCCTACCATTTACCATGTATGTCCTATTTTGATTAGTCCTACCAAAATGTAGCACCTCACAATTTTCAGCATTAATCTCCATCTGCCATCTTTCAGCCCACTCTTCTAACTGGCCTAAATCTCTCTGCAAACTTTGAAAACCTACTTCATTATCCACAACTCCACCTTTCTTAGTATCATCTGCATACTTACTCATCCAATTTACCACCCCATCATCCAGATCATTAATGTATATGACAAATAACATTGGACCCAGTACAGATCCCTGAGGTACACCACTAGTCACTGGCCTCCAATCTGACAAAACAGTTATCCAGCATCACTCTCTATCACCTCCCATCCAGCCACTGCTGCATCCATTTTACTACTTCAATATTAATACCTAATGATTGAACCTTCCTAACCAACCTTCTGTGTGGGACCTTGTCAAAGGCCTTACTGAAGGCCAGATAGACAATATCCACCGCTTTACCCTCGTCAACTTTCCTAGTAACCGCTTCAAAAAATTCAATAAGATTTGTCAAACATGACCTTCCACACACAAATCCATGTTGACTGTTCCTAATCAGACCCTGTCCATTCAGATAATTATATGTACCATCTCTAAGAATACTTTCCATCAATTTACCCACCACTGATGTCAAATTCACAGGCTGATAATTGCTAGGTTTACCTAGAACCCTTTTTAAACAATGGAACAACATGAGCCATACGCCAATCCTCCGGCACCATCCCCATTTCTGACATTTGAAGTATTTCTGTCAGAGCCCCTGTTATTTCCACACTAACTTCCCTCAAGGTCCTAGGGAATATCCTGTCAGGACCCAGAGACTTATCTGCTTTTATATTCTTTAAAAACTCCAGTACTTCCTCTTCTTTAATCATCATAATTGCCATAACTTCCCTACCTGCTTCTTTTATCTTACACAATTCAATATTCTTCTCCTTAGTGAATACCGAAGAACAGAAATTGTTCAGAATTTCTCCCATCTCTTCTGGCTCCACACATAGCTGTCTACTCTGCTTCTCTAAAGGACCAATTTTATCCCCGACTATCCTATTGCTATTAATATAACGGCAGAAACCCTTAGGATTTATTTTCACCTTACTTGCCAAAGCAACCTCATATCTTCTTTTAGCTTTTCCAATTTCTTTCTTAAGATTCTTTTCATACTCTTTATATTCCTGGAGCAGCTCATTTACTCCATGCTGCCTATATTTATTGTAGATATCTCTCTTTTTCTGAACCAAGTTTCCAATATCCCTTGAAAACATGGTTCTCTCAAACTTTTAACCTTTCCTTTCATCCTAACAGCAACATAAAGATTCTGTACTCTCAAAATTTCACCTTTAAATGACCTCCATTTCTCTATTACATTCTTCCCATAAAACAAATTGTCCCATTCCACTCCTTCTAAATCCTTTTGTATCTCCTCAAAGTTAGCCTTTCTCCAATCAAAAATCTCAACCCTGGGTCCAGACCTATCCTTTTCCATAATTATATTGAAACTAATACACTGGGCCCGAAGTTCTCTACAACACAAACCTCCATCACCCGTCCTATCTCATTCCCTAACAGGAGATCCAACACTGCCCCTTCTCTAGTTGGTACCTCTACGCATCACTGCAAAAAACTATCCTGCACACATTTTACAAACTCCAAATCATCCATCCCTTTCACAGTATGGGCTTCCCAGTCTATGTGTGGAAAATTAAAATCTCCCACAATCACAAATTTGTGCTTACCACAAATTTCCTTACAAATTTGCTCCTCCAATTCTTGCTCCCTATTTGGTGGTCTATAAGACACCCCCATAAGAGTTACTACACCTTTCCCATTCCTCAATTCCACCCAAATAGCCTCCCTAGACAAGCCCTAGACATACCGTTAGGAGAGAGAGGAAAGAGTGGTCTGATTTGGAGGTAGTGTTTGCAAATATATGTTCCAGCTATGGCAGGCTCCGCCTGGTTTCTGGGATAATGTCCGCCCCTAATGGGGCGGAAGCGTGGGTGGAACGGACCTCTCAGTTGTTAGATGAGTGGCAGTGCTCGGCGGAGGGAAAGCGACCGGGATTGGTTGGAAGTTTGAGTAGGCGGGCTGTGGACTTTGTCAGAACTGTCAGGTTCAATTATCCCATAGTGACAGCTGCCAGTTATCTGAAAGCGGGGAAAAATGCATTTGGTTCAACTGCAGCACCTAGGGGGCTTTCCATACCTGTGTCAGGAGATTGGTAGAAAGTTTTCAGAGTATCTCCTCTGGCTAGGGGGGCAGATAAATTGCTTGCGGTGCCAGGGGTATCAGCCCCTCCCTCAGTTGTTCAGCTGATCAGAGAGGTGTCGAGAAACTTAGTAGAGCCCCAGTGGGGGAATGGCTTGGGGTCTCTGGGGGAACACATTCCCAGCAATGTATCAAGGAACTCCCGAAAGGAAAAGACCCTATTCCTGAAGGCTTAGAGGGACCACGCACCAGGGCGTCGTTACGGATGGAGGAAAGCTATGCTAAGGCCATCCTTGACACTGGGGCGCAGGTCAAGTTGTTGTACAGTTCGTTTTACAACTAGTTTCTGAAGTATGTACCCTTAACAACATTAAGGGCACTGGAGATTTGAGGTACCAGTGCCAGTGATTATCCAGATGACAGTTATTGGTCGGTGAAACTGGAGTTCTCGGAGGCCAATGTGTGGGTGTCAGAGGGTCGTGAATCATTAATGCTAATGTGTCTGGACCCTGGTGCAACAGGCTGTGTTTCGATTCTAGAGGGGACCAGCACCCCGCTGATGAGGAGGCACATGGGGGCCTGCCAGGAGGAGGAGGGTGAGAGCTGTTTGGGGGCATTATCTGTGCACCCAGTGTTTCAAGCTGCTTAGCTCATGTGCAGCAGGATTGAGCCGGTACCGAAGTTAAACAAGAGCCAATGGTGGTACGGCCTGGTGGAAGTATCTGAGGGTGAGATCCTCTCAGTGAACACTCCGAAATACCATGAGGGAGGGGAGTTGACCGCTGAAGACACCTCGGTGAGAGAGAGGTCACGGCGACTGGCCCCTGCAGCCATGGAAGACGTAGGCAGCGTGTGTGTGGATTATAGGACTCTGAACAGGCGCACTGTCATTGACCAGAATATGGTCCTGAGGGCCGAAGACGCAATGGTGTGTCTGAGTGGTGCGATATGGTTTAATGTGCTGGATCTGAGGAATGGACGCTGCCAGATCCTGATGAGTGAGGCTGACAAGGAGAAGACAGCTGTTATAGGTCCCCTAGGATTCTTCTGGTCTAAAAAGATGCCACAGGGCCTATCTGGAGCCCCTGCAACCATCCCGCGGGGTATTGGGAAGACCATGGGGGATGTGCACGTTTGGTGTTTTGGCGTATGTGGATGACCTCCTAGCATTGGGATTCGCTTTGGAAGACTATGAAGCGAGGTGAGTGAGGGATCCCGGGCCACAAAGAAGTAATGAAGTAAAACTTTCTTTGGACGAGTGCCAGGTCTGGAGAAGGATGCAGCTCCTGAGTGTTTGGCTGAGAGAGGAGATTTGTACCGCTGAAGTGAACGCTCAGAAATGCAGGCTGGAGACTGAGTGCTGCAATTTTGGGACAACCATTGAAAAATCAGAGTCCACGCTCGTCAAGGTGAAGATGGGGAAAGGGAATTCTAAGCCGAAACTGCGGTCATTTACTGATGAATTAATCCAGAGAGATGAAACAATGACCAACCTTCGAAAGGATCAGCAAAAACTCAAGAAATCAACCTAGAAAAGATTGGAAGAAGCTGGTGGTGTACTTGCGTCCCAGATGGAGATGAACGCGAAGCTTGAGTCAGGCGAGAGTTGGAGGAGTCCAAGAAGAAGCTGACGTCTCGATTGCTGGAGGCTGAAAAGGCTGCAGAGGCAGCCCAGTTGGGAGAAAATCAAACAGCAGCTTTTCGATGGATGATGAGATGCGGTACATGCTGCCTTTCACTAACTTCCCCTTGCTGGATGAAGAGACTTTTGGCCCTTCTCCCACTGAGTCAGGGGTAGTGAGGAGTGCTATCTGTGGGCAGCCAGGGTTACAGCAGGACCCTGAAGGAAAAGAAGCGGGGCCCCGGACACGGGACGGGGGCTCCGAGTTGCAGTGGGGGCATGAGTGAGAAATTGAGAGAGGAGTTGGCAAGCAGACCCGAGGTATCCTCAGTAGCGTCCGAGCCTGAAGGGTTTAGGTGAGCGGGTACAGAGGTCTCAGAGGATTAGGAAACTCCCAGATAAGTTGGCCTATGTAGCGCCCATGGAACAGGGACATAAGGTCTACTGTTTGGGGAGCCATGTGACTGTTTGTACCTGGATTGGGTTTTTGCGTCTGCAGGAAGGGTTAGCGAGTTATTTAGAAGTCATGAGGACATGACTAAATTTGGTGGGGGGAGAGTGTAAGGGGTTTCTTCTTTCATGTTATTTGCTAAGGCTAATAAATGGCTGCTTTGTTATGTTATAATAAAATGGCTTCTCTGTAACATTAACTGCTGAGTTAACAGTAGCAGCTTGTTTGGGTTATAATTACTGATAACAGGAATTGTATTCATTTGCTAACCAATTGGGACAGATGTTATTCTTTCTTGTGTGTCTGTAAGCTATTGTTTTCGCGGGCTTTGGGCAGAAGGCGCAACGGGTCAGGGAGAGGAGACATGATAAGAGAGATGCTGTAATATGGGCTAGGATCGGACAGAAGGGGGAGTCCAAGGCCCAGGGCTTTTCAGGAGGAGAACTGAAGAGGAAGGACATGCTGGACACTCTCTGGTCGACCACCGTGTTTGGTACCAGGTGGCAGGTCGAGGAGGTTGGAGGAGATTGACTGGTGGACAGAAGACCCCGTTAATTGAGCTCCAATGGTTGTGCATGAAGTGATTGAACTTTGATAAGATTGGCACCTTTTACTTTCTTTTTATATTGTATCTCTATTAATTCTATAGTTCGACTAGAATCTAGAAAGTGTAATCTGTAAATCATACATTGTGTACTGTCTGTTAATTGTCAGTGTGGGGTACATCACACAGCATCCACACATACTTGATTACCCAGTTTGGTGGGGCCGAAGGCTGCTCCCCCTAGACAAAAGCGAGTTGAGTCAGCCTGAGGCTTACCAGGAGACTACAGTAATAATTTGATATTAAATTTTACTTTGACTTTGACTTACAAAGGGAAGAATATCTGAAGGCCAAGATAGAGGAAGTTGAGAGGATGTTTCCTATAGTGGGGAAGTTTTGAACCAGTGGGCACACCCACAGAATAGAAGAACGTCCTTTTAGAACAAAGATGAGGTGGAATTTCTTTAAGCAGAGGGTGGTAAATCTGTGCAGTTCATTGTCACAGCTGGCTGTGGAGGCCAAATCATTGGGTATATTGAAAATGGAGGTTGATAGGTTCTTGATTAGTCAGGGCTTCAGGGGCTTCAGGATGAAGGCTGGAGAATGAGGTTGAGAGGGATAATGAATCAGCCATGATGAAATGGTGGAGCAGAGTCGATGAGCCGAATGGCCTAATTCTGCTCCTTTGTCTTATAGACTCATAGTCTAAGAATAGGATGAGTGTACATGGGAGCTCGAAATCCGTCTCAGGCACGGTGGGTCAAAGGGGACTGTTCCTGCGAATGTGATATATGTACATGTTCATGACTGTTTTCACTTCCCATTTCACTCATTGCCCATTTCCAAACCTAGCCTGTACTCAACAAGTTGACATCTAACACACGGCTCTACCCAGGCATTAAAATAACCTACTTTATTGCTCCTTAGGAAAATTTATTAACTTTGTTTCCACTGGATCACAAGACTATATTTCAAAACACTAGAAAACACCTTTCATGCCACTAAGATTAAGCCTGATCTACAAAGGTGAAGCGCTGTCATAATAGCACAGGCTTCTCCTGACATTAATGTTTAATGAATCCGTGTCCCTTGCTGCCAGGCATTCAGCAAATGATAGTGCCTGACAATTTGTGAGACACATTAAATTCTGACAGTTTCATAGCCACACAAAGAGAAATTGTTAAGATTCACTGACAATGTTTCTCTGAGTAGTTATTTTCACCCACCCCTGGGGGCTCCAATTTAATCAACCAATGGAGCAGTAAGCTGAGATAAGCTCCTAATAAAGTGCTTTCTTTTAAAGATTGCTGCAAGTTTATGCACGGCAGCCTTTCCCTGCACCAGTCGTTCAGCTCGCATACTTACTGAGAAATTAAGACAGTTTAAAAATGGAAATAAGCCTTTTAGACCATTAGTCCCAACCTGTGTTTGATTCATCTTCCCCAACATTAGTTACCTCTTCAATACTGTATCCAAGTAACTGTGCTCTTACCCAGTGGCCACTTTATTAGGGACAAATGTACACCTGCTCGTTAATGCATGTATCTAATCAGCCAATCATGTGGCTGCAACTTAAATGCATCAAAGAATGCTGAAATGGTCAAGAGGTTCAGTTGTTGTTCAGACCAAACACCAGAATGGAGAAGAAATGTGATCTAAGTGACTTTGACTGTGGAATGATTGTTGGTGCCAGACAGGGAGGCTTGAGTATCTCAGACACTGCTGATCTGGGATTTTTACATACAACAGTCTTTAGGGTTTACAGAGAATAGTGTGAAGAACAAAAACAATACATCCAGTAAGCAGCAGTTCTGTGGGTGAAAATGTTAGTGAGAGAGATCAGACTGGGTCAAGCCGGCAAGAAGGTGAGAGTAACCCAAATGGCCATGCATTACAACAGTAGCATCCAGAAGAGCATATCTGAATGCATAACATATTGGACCTTGTAGTGGACAGTCTACAGCAGCCGAAGACCACGCTGGGTTCTACTCCTGTTCCTAATAAAGAGGCCGTTGAGTGTGCAACTGATTTGACTTCTGTTGCAATAGATCCCTTTCCAGAGTGTTATTTGGATGGCAGGTAACATTAGATTTCCCTGTTAACTTCCACTCTCCTGACATTCAATTATCAATTATTGATGACAGAGTACAACTCCAGCTGTTGGAAGTCAGCTAAAAACCTAGAGAATACTGGAGCAGCAGATAATACGCTGAAGGATATCAGCAGGCCAGTCAGCCTCCCTGATGGGAAATGGAGATTTGCCTTTTTGTGGGGAGACCTTTCACTAGCACTTGAAAAGAAGAGAGGGGGAGTAACCAGTATAAAAAGATGGAAAACAGTTGGAGCAATAGCTGGCAGGTGATGTTATGTTGAAGTCGTGTAAGGCCAAATCTAGAGTACTGTGTGCCTTTCTAGTCACCTACCTGCAGGAAGGAATTATCAATGAGATTGAAAGAGTAGAGAGACAGTTTACAAGGATGTTGCTGGGGCTTGCGGATGATTATAGGAAAATAGGTTAGGACTTCATTACCTGGCATGTAGAAGGAGGGGAGATTTGATAGAGCTATATAAAATTATGTTCTGTATAGACAGAGCAAATGCCAACAGGCTTTTTGCACTGAGTTTGGTGAGACTAAAAGTCATTAGTTAAGGATGAAAGGTGAAATGGTTAAGGGGAGCCTGAGGGGGATCTTCTTCCTAGCGTGCCAGCGGGAGTTGTGGATGCAGGTTCGATTTCGATAAGTTTGGATAAGTACATGGATGGGAGGGGTATGAAGGATTATGGTCCAGGTGCAGATCAATTAGACCAGGCAGAAAACAGTTCAGCATGGACTAGATGGGCTGAAGGGCCTGTTTCTGTGCTCTGGGGTTCTATGACTCTTTGGCTCTATGTGTTAGGTGGCTCCATGTTGGGTGGGTGGGGGTGTATCAGACAGTAAATGGAGTGGGAAGAGTCTGAGTGATGTAAGAAGGCAGGAGTGACAAGGGGCTGAAGAAGATGGAACCTGGCAGGAAAGGACAGTGGATGATGGAATGGAGGGAAGGAGATAGGGAAGACAAGCAATCAGAGGAATGTGTAAGTGACAGACAGATGGAGAGCGTGAGATTTTTCCAGAATGTATTGGGAAAAGCCTGCAGGTCATGCAGTGTCTGTAGAAAGAGAATTGGTTACTGTTTCAGGAGTGTATTCCTTGGTCAACAACAGGAGAGGAGGAAACAAATTAGCAATGAAAATGAAGGAGGGGGAAATTCTCTGATAGGGCAACACTGGGTGAGGTGATGAGGAACAAAATCCCATCTTCTATCTAAGCACCTTGCAGAACTCAAGATCAAATTGTTAACTTCAGGTAAGGTCCCTCTTTCCTTATCTAAATCAGAACTAACCATTTTTTTTTGCATCATCTTCCTCCATTTTTCTTTGATTAATTTCTGCCCGTCTGACTAACTCTGCATGTCCCTCTACCTTACTACTTGCATCACACTGCACAGATAAAGAAGTTTAATCTAATCCATATTAGGCTTCTGAGTTCACCCTATCAGCAATATTTCCTTTGTTCCACCCAACCTCTCTCCCAGTGTCTTTGTTATCTGAACCAACTCATGTTCCTCTCTCCCCCACTACTGATGCAGGGTACAGAACATGAAACATTAATTATTTCCCTCTCTACGTATGTTGCATGGCCTGCTGAGTGTTCCAGTGTGTTTTAAATTTTGTTTCAGGTTTCCAGCATTTGAAATATCTTTGTTTGCTTTCAATCAGCAACATTAAGTATTGGGGTTGCTCTGTCAAACACGCTTTGAAGTTTTAGTGGGCAAAGTAATCTCCTTCAAAGCATAAGAACTTGATGCAGTAATGATTTGAGCTTCTCCACCTTGCAATAACTTCATGGTTGTTATTTGTCAGTCGCTGTTCTCTCTAAGTTGCACAGGTGCACAGCCACACAGTAACTGAAATGCTCCCGCACACACACCCTTTGTTGTTGCACAGCTGGAATTTCCTTTTAAATAAATGTAATCATACTGATTATACTTGCTAATAATACAAATTTGAAATTATGCTAACATAATTTTGAAATCTGTTACTGTAATTGTGAAATACCCAGTAATTAATTATTTGTTAATAAATGTAATCCCTAAATTTCCAAAATAATAGATGTACCACAACCTTCACTTTGCAACATTTTAGAGTTTCGAAGTACTTACATTGTCGATTTCCAATTACAACATTATTACATTTGTAACAATAAGCAGAATGGAATTCAGTAGCTCATTGCAAATAACTACCGACCTGCTGAATGCCGACGCCATCTAGTCAAAACGTTTTATTTTTGCCATTGTGCCTGGCAGTGGTTTTGATTGCTTAATGTTCTTTACTTGTGCTGTGAATTGTCTGTGTTTGTTTGATATGCATATTACAGTAAGAGCATTTAAAGTGCCATGCAGTTTTCAGACCATGTAAAAAATTTCCTGCTCAGAGCAAAGGTTGGTCTATGCAGCTGTAAAAAAAAATTAGAAGGAACATTTTTCTTGAGTAGCATCTAGTCTATAATATACTGTACAATGATGGTGGATTAGAGTAATCTTGGCTACCTTGTTCCTTTAACATGGATGACCTAGAGGTGTAGGGATCCGTAATACTTGATCTTTAGGATTCTCTTTTCCTTTTTCCTATCTCCATTCTGGCCAATACTTTTTTTTAATGCAGGTACGTCAAACAGAACGAGCCAGTGCTTACTGTTCCCAAAAGTTTGTGTCAAAGTTGAAGCTCTCCAGAGATTTTATAAGAGGGTCTTTGAATCTCTGTTTACTGTTCACTGTATGATTGCTCTTAGTCAGTTCTCCATAAAGTATTCTGTCATCAGTCATTCTTCAGACATGGCCCGCCTACCCGATCTTCTAACAATGTGTAAAAAATATGCAGATCCTATGTTTTAAGACCTTTCCCTTTTCCATCTTGGAAGCTGCTCTCAGCCTAGAATATACTTAATAAATAACCATGCATTGTCCTCTGAGATGGACTTTCAACCTTCAGAGGGAAGAAATCTCTCTTCATCTCAGTCCAAGATGCCCATACCCTTTTCCCAAGACTCTCCAGATTGAGGAGGCAGCACCCAGCATCTATTTATGCATCTCCCTCAGAACCTTCAATGCTTTAGTTCTTTACATCTTGACTGACACTCAAGGTCTAGCTGTGTTGGAATCAAAAGCTCAAATAGCCCCCGAGATAGTATGATCATCTACTGCAGTTGAAGTGAGATCTGTACTATTTTAAAAAATTATAAGTTAGTTCAAAGTAAATTTATTATCAAAGTACCTAGGTCCCCTGCAGACAGAAACAGGTGAATTGATTATGGGGAGCAAGGACATGGCAGACCAATTGAGTAATTACTTTGGTTCTGTCTTCACTAAGGAGGACATAAATAATCTTCCAGAAATAGTAAGGGACAGAGGGTCCAGTGAGATGGAGGAACTGAGTGAAATACATGTTAGTAGGGAAGTGGTGTTAGGTAAATTGAAGGGATTGAAGGCAGATAAATCCCCAGGGCCAGATGGTCTGCATCCTAGAGTGCTTAAGGAAGTAGCCCAAGAAATAGTGGATGCATTAGTGATAATTTTTCAAAACTCGTTAGATTCTGGATTAGTTCCCGAGGATTGGAGGGTGGCTAATGTAACCCCACATTTTAAAAAAGGAGGGAGAGAGAAACCGGGGAATTATAGACCGGTTAGCCTAACGTCGGTGGTGGGGAAACTGCTGGAGTCAGTTATCAAGGATGTGATAACAGCACATTTGGAAAGCGGTGAAATGATCGGACGAGGTCAGCATGGATTTGTGAAAGGAAAATCATGTCTGACGAATCCCATAGAATTTTTTGAGGGTGTAACTAGTAGAGTGGATAGGGGAGAACCAGTGGATGTGGTATATTTGGATTTTCAAAAGGCTTTTGACAAGGTCCCACACAGGAGATTAGTGTGCAAACTTAAAGCACATGGTATTGGGGGTAAGGTATTGGTATGGGTGGAGAATTGGTTAGCAGACAGGAAGCAAAGAGTGGGAATAAACGGGACCTTTTCAGAATGGCAGGCGGTGACTAGTGGGGTACCGCAAGGCTCAGTGCTGGGACCCCAGTTGTTTACAATATATATTAATGACTTGGATGAGGGAAATAAATGCAGCATCTCCAAGTTTGCGGATGACACGAAGCTGGGTGGCAGTGTTAGCAGTGAGGAGGATGCTAAGAGGATGCAGGGTGACTTGGATAGGTTGGGTGAGTGGGCAAACTCATGGCAGATGCAATTTAATGTGGATAAATGTGAAGTTATCCACTTTGGTGGCAAAAATAGGAAAACAGATTATTATCTGAATGGTGGCCGATTAGGAAAAGGGGAGGTGCAACGAGACCTGGGTGTCATTATACACCAGTCATTGAAAGTGGGCATGCAGGTACAGCAGGCGGTGAAAAAGGCGAATGGTATGCTGGCATTTATAGCGAGAGGATTCGAGTACAGGAGCAGGGAGGTACTACTGCAGTTGTACAAGGCCTTGGTGAGACCACACCTGGAGTATTGTGTGCAGTTTTGGTCCCCTAATCTGAGGAAAGACATCTTTTCCATAGAGGGAGTACAAAGAAGGTTCACCAGATTGATTCCTGGGATGGCAGGACTTTCATATGAAGAAAGACTGGATGAACTGGGCTTGTACTCGTTGGAATTTAGAAGATTGAGGGGGGATCTGATTGAAACGTATAAGATCCTAAAGGGGTTGGACAGGCTAGATGCAGGAAGATTGTTCCCGATGTTGGGGAAGTCCAGAACGAGGGGTCACAGTTTGAGGATAGAGGGGAAGCCTTTTAGGACCGAGATTAGGAAAAACTTCTTCACACAGAGAGTGGTGAATCTGTGGAATTCTCTGCCACAGGAAACTGTTGAGGCCAGTTCATTGGCTATGTTTAAGAGGGAGTTAGATATGGCCCTTGTGGCTACGGGGGTCAGGGGGTATGGAGGGAAGGCTGGGGCGGGGTTCTGAGTTGGATGATCAGCCATGATCATAATAAATGGCGGTGCAGGCTCGAAGGGCCGAATGGCCTACTCCTGCACCTATTTTCTATGTTTCTATGTTTCTATGTTTCTATGTCACCATATACTACGCTGAGATTCATTTTCTGCAGGCATTCACATTAAATACAAAGGAACGCAACAGAATCAGTGTAAAACCGATCATACAAACAGTCAATGTGCAAAAGACAATTTGTGCAAATAAAGAAGCAAATAAATAAAACAATAATAATAAATAACTAAGTAATAAATATTGAGAACGTGAACTGTAGAGTTCCTGAAAATGATGTTGGTGGTGATTAATACCCAAAAAAGGAATAACAGTGGCCTCCAGGAGAAATGATACCTGCACTACAGGATGCTATTGGTCAGAGGAACTGGCAGAGTCTGTTTATGTGAGTAAACTATAGAAGTATTATACTTTCAGCCCTGCACACAGACAGTTCTCTTTTATAGGTCCAGTCTTTTAGGATCCAAGGTCTTTCTAATTTCAGCCTATCAGGATGCTGCCAAGCAACCATGTGAAATCCCTGTCAAATCTTCACTAACCTTTTAATGTCCAGGTGAGTTACATGCCTGCAAACACACCTGCATATCAAAAAGTAAATTCAATGCCACTGATCAAGTACCCTCAGTGGCCACTTTATTAGCTACACCTGTACACCAGCTCACTCGTGCAAATAGCTAATCAGTCAATCATGTGGCAGCAACCCAATGCATAAAAGCATGTAGACATGGTCGAGAGGTTCAGTTGTTGTTCAGTCCAAACATCAGAATGCACAAAATGCATAAAAACATGCAGACATGGTCAAGAGGTTCAGTTGTTGTTCAGACCAAACATTAGAACGGGGAAGAAATGTGATCTAAAGTGACTTTGACCATGGAATTATTGTTGGTGCCAGATGGGATGGTTTGAGTATCTCAGAAACTACTGATCTGGAATGTTCACACACAAACATTTACAGAGATGGTGTGAAATACAAAAGAGTGTTCAGTGAGCGGCAATTCTGTTGGAAAAAAGCACTTTGTCAGTAAGAGAGGTCAGAGGAGAATGACCAGACTAGTTCAAGCTGAGAGGAAGGTGACTGTAACTCAAATATGTTACAACAGTGGTGTGCAGAAGATAATCTCTGAACACACAACACATCAAACCTTGAGGTAATTGAGCTTCAGCAGCAGAAGACCATGAGCAGGAGGTATCTGATACCACCGAGAGTATCTAGGTATTGAAAACTGACCTGTCTGTAGAAGTTGTTAACTTCTCAACAACAAACACAAAATGCTGGACGAACTCAGCAGGCCAGGCAGCAAAACTGGAATAAAAGTACAGTTGATGTCTCAGCCCGAAACGTTGACTGAGTTCCTCCAGCATTTTGTGGGTGCTGCTCCGATTTCCAGCATCTGCAGATTTTCTCTTGTTTGTGACTTCTCGACAACTTTATTTTACTCGTATAGGTGGTTAAAGATACTGTGTACATTAATGTGATAAAGCAGATTTAATGTACAAACAGCAAAGCAAAATCAAATCAGAAAATATTTGAGATTATTTGGGAGTGATAGAAAAAAAGTTAAGATTCCAATTCAACCTTCCATGAGAATCAGAAACACAAAATACTCTGCAGATGCTGGGATCAAAGCAACATGCATATCACACTGGAGGAACTCAGCAGGTCGGGCAGCATCCGTGGAAACGATCAGTCGACGTTTCGGGCCGGAACCCTTTGTCAAGACTGAAGAGGGAAGGGGCAGAGGCCCTATAAAGAAGGTGGGGGGAGGGTGGGAAGGAGAAGGCTGGTAGGTACCAGGTGAAAAACCAGTAAGGGGAAAGATAAAGGGGTGGGGGACGGGAAGCAGGGAGGTGATAGGCAGGAAAGGTGAAGAAGGAATAGGGGAAAACACAATGGACAGTAGAGGGAGGCGGAACCATGAGGGAGGTGATAGGCAGCTGGGGGAGGGGGCAGTGTGAAACTGGGATGGGTGAAAGAAGGGGGAGGGAATTACCAGAAGTTGGAGAATTCAATGTTCATGCCAAGGGGAGGGAGACTACCCAGACGGTATATGAGGTGTTGCTCCTCCAGCCTGAGTTTGGCCTCATTATGGCAGTAGAGGCGGCCATGTATGGACATATCCGAATGGGAATGGGAAGCAGAGTTGAAGTGGGTGGCAACCGGGATATCCTGTCTGTTGTGGCGGATGGAGCAGAGGTGCTCAACAAAGCAGTCCCCCAATCTGTGTTGGGTTTCACCGATGGCCATCTCTGGAGACAGACTGTCCACTGACATCTTCTATAAGCCCACTGATTCTCAAAACTACCTGGACTATACCTCTTCCCACCCTACCACATGCAAAAATGACCGAGAGATCGAGAAAGGGGAGAGAAGTGTCCGAGATGGACCAAGTGAACTTGAGGGCTGGGTGGAAGCTTGAAGTAAAGTCGATGAAATTGATGAGCTCAGTATGGGTGCAGGAAGCAGCACCAATGTAATCATCAAAGTAGAGAAGGAACAGTTGGGGAGCAGTACCAATATAGGTTTGGAGCACAGACTGTTCCACATAACCAACGAAGAGGCAGGCATAGCTGAGGCCCATGCGAGTGCCCAGAGCTACACACTTGGTCTAAAGAAAGTGGGAAGAGCCAAAAAAGAGAAGTTATTAAGTGTGAGTACCAGTTCCGCCAACTGAAGGAGGGTGATAGTGGTGGGGAACTGGTGAGGTCTCCATCTCTGGAGACAGACTGTCCACTGACGTCTTCTATAAGCTCACTGACTCTCAAAACTACCTCGACTATACCTCTTCCCCATCCTGCCACATGCAAAAATGCTATTGCCTATTCCCAGTTCTTCTGTCTCCGCCGCATCTGCTCCCAGGATGAGGCTTTCTGTTCCAGGACATCTCAAATGTCCCCTTGCTTTAAGAATCGTGGTTTCCCTTCTGCCGTCATCAATGATGCCCTCACCCGCATCTTCTCCATTTCCCACACTTTAGCCCTCACCCCATCCTCCCGTCACCACAACAGGGCCAGAGTTCCCCTTCTCCTCACCTACTCGCCACCTTCAACAGGACCCCACCACTAAGCACATCTTTTCCTCTCCACCCCTCTCCGCTTTCCACAGGGATCATTCCTTCCGCGACTCCCTGGTCCACATGTCCCTCCCCATGAATATCCCACCCGGCACTTATCCCTGTAAGTGTAAGTGCTACACTTGTCCCTACACCTCCTCTCTTGCCATCATTCAGGGCCCCAACAGTCCTTCCAGGTGAGGAAACACTTCATTTGTGAGTCTGTTGGGGTCATCTATTGCATCCGGTGCTCCCGGTGCGGCCTCCTCTACATCAGTGAAACCCGACGCGGATTGGGGGACCGCTTCGTCGAGCACCTCCGCTCCATCCGCCACAACAGACAGGATCTCCCGGTTGGCACTCACTTCAACTCTGCTTCACATTCCCATTCAGATATGTCCATACACGGCCTCCTCTACTGCCATGATGAGGCTAAATTCAGGCTGGAGGAGCAACATCTCATATACCGTCTAGGTAGTCTCCAGCCCCTTGGTATGAACATAGAATTCTCCAACTTCCGGTAATTCCCTCCCCCTCCCTTCCCCTATCCCTATTTCACTCTTCCCCCTCTCCCAGCTGCCTATCACCTCCCTCATGGTTCTGCCTCCTTCTACGACCCATTGTGTTTCCCCTTTTCCTTCTTCACCTTTCCTGCCTATCACCTCCCTGCTTCCCCTCCCCCACCCCTTTATCTTTCCCTTTACTGGTTTTTCACCTGGCACCTACCAGCCTTCTCCTTCCCACCCTCCCCCCACCTTCTTTATAGGGCCTCTGCCCCTTCCCTCTTCAGTCCTGACAAAGGGTCTCAGCCCAAAACGTTGACTGATCATTTCCACGGATGCTGCCCGACCCGCTGAGTCCCTCCAGCGTGTTGTGAGAATCAGAATCAGGTTTATTATTGTCACTGTCATAAGTTGTGATATATGTTCTTTTGGGGCAGGTGTAACAAATAACAACAAGAAGTCACAATGAAAATAAATAAATAATGCAAAAGAGGATTAGTGAGGTGGTGTTCATGGACCTTCCAGAAATCTGATGGAGGAGTGGAAGAAGCTGTCTCTAAAATGTTGAGTATGAGTATTCAGTCTCCTGTACCTCTTCCCAGAGGGTAGTAATGAAAAGAAGATATGATAAAGACAATGAGGGTCCTTAATGATGGATCCTGACTTCTTGAGACAACACCTCTCGAGGGTGTTCTTGATGGTGGAGAGGGTTGTACCTGTGGTGGAACTAGCCGAGTCTATAACCCTCAGCAGGCTCTTGCAGTCTTGTGCATTGGTGCCTCCATACCAAACCACAATGCAACCAGTCAGAATTCTCTCCATTATACATCTATAGAAACCTGCAAGAGTCCTTGGTGAAATATTCCTCAATCTCGTAACAACGTACATCTGCTGGCATGCCTTTTTCATGATTGCATCAATCTGTTGGACCCCAAATAGTTCCTCTGAGATATTGATGCCTAGGAACTTGAAGCAGCTCATCCTTTCCACCAGTAACCCCTCAGTAAAGACTGGTGTGTGTTCTCCTGTTGTCCCATCCTGAAGTCCTCAAGCAGTTCCCTGGTTTTGTTGACATTGAGTGTGAGGTTATTGTTGAAACACCACTCAACCAACTGATCTAGTTCATTCCTGTACGCCTTCTCATCACAAATTTACAGATGGCATTTGAGTTGTGCTTAGCTACAGAGTCGTGAAGGAAGATTGAATAGAGCAATGGGCTGAGCACACATTCCAAAGGTAGGTTAGTGCAGGTTGGTAGGCTGGGTGGTCATGGAAAATTGCTCCAGATGTGTAGATAAGGTGTCTGCTCTGGCAAGAGTTGCTGGGAATGTGTGGAGAATGAAAATGAGAGTAGTGTAGTGTAAATGGTTGTTTGATATGCAGTCAGTGGGTTGAAGGTCTTGGTTCCTCATTGTAACATTCTCTGACTCTGTAAGGGAGCACAAAGAAAGGTTTTTATTGGGTAGAAAAAGATTAAACATCATGAGGCAAATGATGAGTAGCTAGAAAGTAGCTATAAATGTGAATAGCAGAAATGTTACTGAAATTAATAAGTCCAGTAGGCTGCTATTTTGAGCTTCATTGGAAATGTGCAAATTGATGAGATGATCCCTTTGGGTGAGTTGGATGCATTGATTTGATGGGATTAAGTACAGTTTGATAGAATGAACTGACTGGACATTTAATGTGATGATCTGATTAGATGGTTTAATGTGATGATTTGATTGGAGAGTTTAATGTGATGATTTGATTGGACAGTTTGATGCAACTGTCTGATGGAATGGTTTAATTTTCTTTCAATATAGTAATTTTGATGTGGTGGTTTCCTGGGATAATTAACTCAGGCTTGCTGGCAGAACATCCAACGATATTTGTCTAGGTCTGCGGATTCCACCACCCTTGACTTGTTTGTCTTGAGTGCAGGGAAAGAAGAGCCTAATGGGAAGTAAACAATTGGGTTCCCGACTCACATGCACAGGGTCATTTGCAGGGGAAAGGTCAAACAGTTTACTTGTTCCTTACATCCACATGCAGCGCTGAACACGATTCAGAGTGAAAAGAATTAATGCAGCAAGAGAGAGACAGGGGAATATATTATTAGATACAGAGGCTGAGTGTTTGACGGACCTGTAATACCAATGAGAACAGTGGAAGACTCTCTCACTGTAATGATATTCACAGGCAGACAATTTATAACCAGATGTACTTGGTGTTGTTTATTGAACAGTTAAAGGCACTGACGTTCAAGGCATAAATGTAGGCAGGTCCTCCGAGAGCAAGGAGAATGAGAAAGAGCAAGGGAGCAATGTGGAGATCTGATCCACCATTTTAAATCAGCTATTTTTTTGAGATTCTTATCTGATTTATAAGATTAGACCTGACTTTTCCTGTTGAGATGCCTTAATATACGGCTTTCATCATTATAATGTTTTTATCTTGCTTTGAGCCATTGAATTTGAGTTAAATATTGTGATCATATTGAGGATTATTTAGGCCAATGTATTGTGAGTTGAAATTTAAATTTTGGCTAGATTTATTTTGGGAAAAATATATATTTAGAATTTGGGATTGTCATTGGATACAAAAGATGACATGAGGTATTTATCACTGAAATTAGGTTCATCGGGAAATGGGTCTGGATATGTCTGTGTGAACATTTTTCAAGGTTGAGAAAGCAATAACTAGAGCGTATAGGTTCAAGGAGAAAAAAGACAAATTTAATAGGAACCTGAGGGGCAACTGTTTCACTCAGAGTGGTCTGTATATGGAATGAGCTGCCAGATGATATTGTTAACACCATTTTATAGATAATTGTACAAGTACATGGAGAAATGATTAGAAGAATCTAGGGCAAATGTGGGCAAATGGGACTAGTTTAGGTGAGAATGGACCAGATGGGCCAAATGGCCTGTTTCCCTACTGTATTACTCTCTGACTTGATGAGTGTGAATACAAGATTCAAGTACATTTTTAACAAAGAATGTATAAATTATACAGCCTAGAGATTTGCTTGCTCACAGGTAGCCATAAAGCAAGAAACCTGTAAGAACCCAATTAAAGAAAAAAAACACAAATGAAAGACCAACACTGAATATGCAAGAGAAGGAAAAAGATACAAATCATGCAAAGAATTGAAACAAACAACAGCATTCCAAACCAAAATTGAGTCCTCAGATCCAAACCCTGTCTCATTTATCTTGATTATCACTTCATCACACTAGCAGGCATGGAGCACAGCAGCTGGGGCAGCCTTCATAGCCTCAGCAATATGGAGGTGACCATCGCGGAGAATGAGCAAAATTGGTTCTCCCCCGCTCCCTGATCCTGATACCCTGTCTTTTCAGTCTATCAGGGTTGGCGTTTAAATTGACCAAGCAACAGAACGGTAAAAGGCTCTGGCACCCTGGAGAGAGGAGTGAAGATTACGGAGAGCAAGCAAAATCAGCTCTGGCCTCTGATGTGGCCTGGCATTTAAATTGTCCAAACAACAAATTCTACTTCCACCCACCTACATTAGAGATAAGTTA
This sequence comes from Mobula hypostoma, assembly GCF_963921235.1. Classification (NCBI taxonomy): domain Eukaryota; kingdom Metazoa; phylum Chordata; class Chondrichthyes; order Myliobatiformes; family Myliobatidae; genus Mobula; species Mobula hypostoma. The sequence goes on along the minus strand of NC_086098.1, from coordinate 153,177,985 downwards.
CAGTGATTGGAGATAATCTACCAACCTGCAATTCTTTGGGATTCCAAAGTTCAATGTAAATTTTATTATCAAAGTGCATAAACGTCACCATGTATAACTCTGAAGTCCATTTTCTTGAGGCCATTCTCAGCAAATCTATAGAATAGTAATTATAACAGAATCAATGAAAGTCTGCCCACCTAGGGTGTTTGACCAGAGTGCAGAAGACAACAAGTTGTGCAAATCTAAACATGAATAAATAGCAATAAGTATTGAGAACATGAGATGAAGAGTCCTTGAAAGCGAGTCCATGGGTCGTTGAACCTTTCAATGATGGGGCAAGTGAAGTTATCCCCTTTGGTTCAACAGCTTGATGGTTGAGGAGTAGTAACTATTCCTGAACTGAGAGGTGTGAATCCTGAGGCTCTTGTACCTTCTACCTGATGGCAGCAACAAGAAGAGACCATGTCCTGGGTGGTGCAGATCCCTGACGATGGATGCTGCTTTCCTGTGACAGTGTTTCATGTAGAAGTGCTCACTGGTTTGGAGGGCTTTCCCCGTAATGGACTAGGCCGAATCCTCTACTTTTTGTAGGATTTTCCATTCATGGGCATTGGTGTTTCCATACCAGGCTGTGATGCAGCCGGTCAATACACTTTCACTGTACACCTATTGAAGTTTGTCAAAGTTTTAGATGTCACGCCGAATCTCCGCAAACTCCAAAGGAAGTGGAAGCACTGTCGCGCTTTCTTTGTGATGGCGCTTATGAGTTGGGATTTGACAGGAGACCCACATGGTCACAGGGAGAATGTGCAAACTTCATACAGACAGCACTGGTTGGGGATATTAGCGATGTGTGGGATTGTCTGCAGCACAACAGTGCTCAAAATTAGAGCTTTTTAATTCTGGGTAGGGATTTATATAGTTCAGTGTCTGCCGTTATTCCATACACGCTATCTCCCAGATTCTACCTCCCGATAAAACTTGCAGCATGTTTTTGGGATGCAGAAGGAAACCATTGGAAACCATGGATGTGCAGAGAAGGTGCAAGTTACAGACGTCCAGCACCGGAGATATCTGTGGAGGTAACAATGTGATCGACTGCAGAACCATCAGCACATGAGGCACTGCCTCAAGAAGGCAACATCGATCATCAAAGATTTCCACCACCTCAATTACACAATCTCCTCAATTCCTATCGGGCATGAGGCACAGAAGCCAGAAGTCCCGCATCACCAGGTTCAGGAAAAGCTACATCCCTTCAACCATTCAATTCTTGAACCAACTGGCACAATCCTAAACGTTACCACTGTTATGTACCCCGTAACGGGTTATAGAGCCAGCAGCAATGGAATACGCCTGGAGTCTGGTATTGCTATTTACTAAAGCTAGTTTATTAGTAACTACGCAATACAGTAAAAAAAACAGGTTAGCAATGATTATATATATGTGTGGAAATATAGGACTTAAGTTTTTCCATGCTCTGGTGGTAATTGATACAGTCTTACAGCGGTGGGTAAGCGAGGTCAGTTCAGTTCATGATATTGAGTTGAGTAATGTTGGGATGAGAGGAAGAGAGAGAGAGAGGTGTGGTTCATTATCCAAGTAAGCCTTTGCCGTCGATCCTCCATTGTCCTCTGAAATCCTTTAAAGTCACCGAATGTGACCACACTGCGAGTGCCACTGATCGATTTTCCCGATCGATCCTCCAAAAACCCACCTTTCTGTGGGCACAGCAAAGCTCATCCAGTATCCAAAACCATGTGTGTCCGTGTGTCTGGCTAGCAGCCAGCTGACCTTGTATTTATCTCAGCATGTTGAACACCAGCTGTCCATCAATTAACACCGCCCTCGGTCACCATGACGACTCACGAGCTCTCTCTCTGTAAGAACTCGCAAGCAGGCAGTGTCCTTGTATATTCGAAACAAGCTTTAGAGTTCATATGAACACTATCTCAAGGCAGGCTTCATCCCTCTCTCTCTGTAACAGCTCAAACAGTGCCCAAAAGTCAGTCTCATTCTCCCGACGTTTTAAAGTGGCAGTCCACAGAAAATATGAACCCTAGGGGTACATAACACCACAGTATGCTAACATGATAACCATTACACTTTGCACTAAAATTGAATTTTTGTTCTAATTGGGTTCTTTCTTGTAAAAATTGTGATAACTTACATTTAATTTATCATTACTTGTGAAGGTCGTGTGTCTGTGCCTGTGATACTGTTGCAAGAAGGTTTGCATTGCATCTGTGCACACATCAAAGTACCTGTACATATATGTCACTGAAATGTATGGATCTATTTCTTTTAGAGCTATGATTTCCCCTTAGGGCTACATATGATCTGTTGTCTACACATGCTTATTGCTCTCCCTCTCTCTCTCTCTCTACAATGTGAATGCACCAGTTAAAGCCATTTCCCACCTGCATTCTTTTTATTTTAATTGATATACATTTGTGCACAGTCAATTGGCGATGAGGATGAATGTCAGAGAATATCACCAACTGCACTGACAGTTACGGGATGAAACAGGGAGAGGAAAGAGTTAAACAGTACGGAGCTGTCACAGGTGCTAACAAAGAGACTCGTGCATAGTACACAGTGAAAAGCACGACTAGCAAAATTAAAGTGAAAATAACGTGGCAATGGCTTCAGTTGGGAAAGGATGAATTTGGTGGCACTAATGAAGGCTGGAAGCTAGATATGGAGAGGGTTGAACTGTATTGTAAGCCAAATGGCATGGATGAGCCAAAGAAATCCCCCACGTTTCTTAGCTTAATGGGTGCAAAAATATACCGTCTCTTACACAATTAATAACCCCAGAAAAGCCAGCAAGCATGTCTTTCAATGAAATTGTCACAATTTTACAAGATCACTTGAGCCCTAAATTTCTAGTAATAGTTGAGCAATTTAGATTTTACAAAAGGAATTAGTTAAAGGATGAAAGCATTTCCGAATACATCGCAGAACTGCGCAAACTTTCCCAATACTGTGACTTTAGAGCTGGACTTTCTGATGCACTAAGGGACAGGTTTGTATGCAGCATGTATATTCAAAGCACTCAAAAGAGGCTACTGACAGAAAGAGACCTAACCTTAGAACAGGCATTAACCATTGCAATATCATTAGAGACTGCAGCAGCAGATGCAGCAGAACTATGGAAAAGGAGGTTAGAATGTGAAATCGACAAAATGTCCCTAAATAGTCCAAATAGCCAAAAATGTTATTGATGCGGCAAATCCAAAACACGACTGTTGGTTCAGGGAAAAAATTTGCAGAAAGTGTCACAGACAAGGTCAGAAGAGTGTGCAAATCAAATAAAAAGCACAACCAATGAGAAAAAACACACCAAGTGAAAAGCTTCACACATAAAACAAACAAATGCATAAAGTGACTGAATATGAAACAGAATAAGACAACACAGAGTCTGACAAAGGTGAACCATCATGCCTAGAACTGCATAGTATAACTGAAGCAGATCACAAAACCATTTGGATCACAGTAGATGTGCCTGGTGTAAACCTGAAAATGAAACTGGATCCAGCTTTGCCAATAATTCCAGAGGATAATTCTATTTTCTATGTCATCAGATTTCAATGGACAACCGAAGAAGAATCTTAATTTGAAATGCGAAATAATTCTGGCTTGATTATTGCACAGTGTGTTCTGTCGAAGAATAAACTTTTGTAAGTAAGAAAACCATAATTTGCCTCTCTGTCAAATAAATTCTACAAAGTATCCACAGCTCCAGAGATTACTATATCTGTGTTGCTTTAGCAAACTTCAGCTCTCCTGGGTTACCTTGGACAGAAGGTGACGTTGAGGTTGACATAATCTTGTTGAATGGTGGAGCAGCTTCAAGGATACGAGAAAACCTGCTCTTAATCCTATTTCCTATGTTCTTTTCATTTATTCCTGTTCTCCCACTTTTTCACCAATCCCTTCAAGTATCTTTCTTCAAATATTTATACAATTTCCTTTTAAACGTGTCCATTTATTTTACCATCTGTGTTTTCTGAAACACAGTAGGTTGTGAAAATTGTCTCCATTTCTTCCCTCTGGCTCTTTAGTCAAACTCAGTAAATATATTTTTAATCTCACTGGTACAGGCAGCAATGAAACCACAGTGTCACCCAGTAGCACTCACATCTACAGTGATGAAATGCTTTGAGAGGTTGGTCCTGGCTAGAAACAACTTCTGTCTCTGCAATGACCTGGACCCACTGCAATCTGCCTAATGCCACAATAGGTCTACAGGAGAGGTAATCTCATTGGCTCTTCACATGACATTGGATCACCTGGACAATGCAAATACCTATATCAGGATGTTGTTTATTGACTATAGCTCAGCATTTAACATCATTAGTCCCACAATCCGGATTGAAGAGCTACAAAACCTGGGCCTCTTTACTTACCTCTACAACTGAATCCTTGACTTCCTAACTGTGAGACCACAATCTGTGTGGATTGGAAATAACATCTCCACCCCACTGACAATCAAGACTGGCGCACCCCAGGGATGTGTGCTTAGCCCACTGCTCTGCTCTCTCTACACCCATGATTGTGTGGCTAGGCACAGCTCAAGCACCATCTATAAATTTGCAATGATACAACCCTTGTTGGCAGAATCTCAGATGGAGACAAGAGGGTGTACAGGAGAGAGATATACCAACTAGTTGAGTGATGTCACAATAACAACCTTGCACTCAATGTAACTAAGACCAAAGAGCTGATTGTGGACTTCAGCAAGGGTAAGGTGACGGAACACACATCAATCCTCATAGAGGGATCAGAAGTGAAGATAGTGAACAATTTCAAGTTCCTAGGTATCAATATCTCTGAGGAACTAACCTGGACAAAGCATAAAGAAGGCTATAGTTCATTGGGAGCTTGAGCAGATTTGGTTTGTCAACTGAAACACTCAAACTTCTACAAATGGAGGAGGAGGAGCTTAGGAGGAGTCAATGGCACCTAACGGCGACTCCTTTGCTTGCATCTTCAGAAACAGCTCGATTTCCATCTTTAATTTCTCTATTTTTACCTTTCAGAGTTCTTTTGAAGACCTTAACCTGGAGTTACACAGCGACTTCGGTTCTTTGAGGAAATGGGTCCCGCTCTTGGTGTTTCACAATTGGCCATTATTCAATATGCCAAGGATGTGGCCTAAGATATTAGCTCATCTTCGGAATTCCAGGATCTTGTGGCTCTGGAGACGGGTGGACCAAAGGTGGACCAAAGACCAAAGGCCAGCAGGAATCCGGTGTGTCGTGGGAGATGGAAGATCGAAAGCAGCGAGCTGGCTGCTGGATGTGTGCCCAGAGACCCGAGTTGTTTGGGCACCGATCTCGGAAAAAGCGGAGCAACAGACTTTTAGCATCATAAATCAGCAAGTTGCTTGTTATGTCTCCCCTCTCGCTGTGAAACAGAGACATCTCTTTCTCCCTTTCTCACGTTTAACTGTCATTCATTCTTTGGGTGCACTCCTCTGTTTTCGTGGGTGTTTGCGAAGAAAATGTATTTCGGGATGTATATTGTATACATTTCTCTGACATTAAATGTACCTTTGAAACATTTGAAATGTCCTGTGAAAAGCATTCTGACTGGCTTCATCACTGTCTGGTATTGAGAGGATGGGCGGAGGGTGGGGAGTTACTGGACAAGATTGAAGTAAGTTGCAGAAACTTGTCTCTATCTGAGATTCTGCCAGCAATGGTTATATCATCAGCAATTTATAGACGGTATTTGAGCTATGCCTAGCTATGCAGACATAGGTATAGAGAGAGTAAAGCAGTGGGTTAAGCACCAGAGGTGCACCGGTGTTGATCATCAGCGAGGAGGAGATATTATCACCAATCCGCACAGATTGTGGTCTTCTGGTTAGGAAGTCAAGGATCCAGTTGCATAGGGAGATACTGAGGCCCAGGTTCTGTAGCTTATTGATCAGGACTGTGGGAATGATGGTGTTAAACACTAAGCTATAGTCGATGAACAGCATCCTGACGTAGGTGTTTGTATTGTCCAGGTGATCCAAGTGTGAAGAACCATTGAGATTGCATCTGCCGTTGACCTATTGTGGCGATAGGCAAATTGCCTTTTTGAAGCAGGTGGGAACTTCCAACCATAGCAGTAAGAGGTTGAAAATGTCCTTGAGTACTCCTATCAGCTGGATGGTACAAGTTTTCAGAGCCTTACCAGGTACTCCATCGGGACCTTCTGCATTGTGAGGGTTCAACCTCCTGAAAAACAGCCTGACATCGACCTCCGAGACAGTGATAAACGTCCAAACATTTTGAACCTTCTTGCTAAAGAGCTCCAAATAATTGAATTATATGCACTTCTAATTAGTTATTAATTGAATTGATCAGGTGTGACGTCTTGATGCAGGTTTTCAACCCGAACTGTCGCCTTTGCTTCTACCTCCACAGATGCTGCCCATTGAATCTCTTCAGCAACCTTGGAACTGCAATCTGGTCTGGTTTATTATTGTCACGTGTACCAGGAGAGAGTGAACAGCTTGTCTGTACAGATTGAATCATTACACAGAGCATTAACACAGAACAAGGTGAACAGTACAGAATGCAGAATAAAGAGTAGCGGTGATAGTGAAAGGGCAGTGCAGGTAGACAGCAAGGTGCAAGATCATAACGAAGTAGATTGTAAGGTCAGGAGTCCATCTTAGGTGGATGATCTTGTCGTACAGCTACAGATTGGCAGGTATGACATTGTGGCCATCACTGAAACCTGGCTAAAGGATGCATGTCTCCGGGAGCTGAACATCCAAGGATACACGGTGTATCGGAAGGATAGGAAGGTTGGCAGAGGGGGAGGCGTGGCGTTATTAGTAAGAAATGATATTAAATCATTAGAAAGAGGTGATATAGGATCGGAAGGTGCAGAATCTTTATGGGTTGAGCTAAGAAATTGCGGGGGTAAAAGGACCCTGATGGCAGTTATTTATAGCCCTCCAAACAGCTGCAGGGATGTGGACTACAAATTACAACAGGAAATAGAAAAGGCTTGTCAGAAGGGCAATGTTATGATAATTGTGGGGGATTTTAATATGCGAGTGGATTAGGAAAATCAGGTCGGCACTGGATCTCAAGAGAGAGAATTTGTAGAATGTCTGCGAGATGGCTTTTTAGAACAGCTTGTTGTTGAGCCCACTAGGAGATCGGCTGTACTGGATTGGGTATTGTGTAATGAACCGGAGGTGATTAGAGAGATTGAGGTGAAGGAACCCTTAGGAGGCAGTGATCATAACATGATTGAGTTCACTGTGAAATTTGAAAAAGAGAAGCCGAAACCTGATGTGTCGACATTTCAGTGGAGTAAAGGAAATTACAGTGGCATGAGAGAGGAACTGGCCAAAGCTGACTGGAAAGGGACACTGGCAGGAAAGACAGCAGAGCAGCAGTGGCTGGAGTTTATGCGAGAAGTAAGGAAGGTGCAAGACAGGTATATTCCAAAAAAGAAGAAATTTTTGAATAGAAGAAGGATGCAACGGTGGTTGACAAGAGAAGTCAAAGTCAAAGTTAAAGCAAAGGAGAGGGCATACAAGGAAGCAAAAATTAGTGGGAAGACAGAGGATTGGGAAGTTTTTAAAACCTTACAAAAGGAAACCAAGAAGGTCATTAAGAGGGAAAAGATTAACTATGAAAGGAAGCTCGCAAATAATATCGAAGAGGATACTAAAAGCTTTTTCAAGTATATAAAGAGTAAAAGACAGGTGAGAGTAGATATAGGACCGATAGAAAATGATGCTGGAGAAATTGTAATGGGAGATAAGGATATGGCAGAGGAACTGAACGAGTATATTGCATCAGTCTTCACTGAGGAAGACATTAGCAGTATACCAGACACTCAAGGGTGGCAGAGAAGAGAAGTGTGCGCAGTCACAATTACGACAGAGAAAGTACTCAGGAAGCTGAATAGTCTAAAGGTAGATAAATCTCCCGGACCAGATGGAATGCACCAGCGTGTTCTGAAGGAAGTAGCTGTGGAGATTGTGGAGGCATTAGCGATGATCTTTCAAAAGTCGATGGATTCTGGCATGGTTCCGGAGGACTGGAAGATTGCAAATGTCACTCCGCTATTTAAGAAGGAGGCAAGGAAGCAAAAAGGAAATTATAGACCTGTTAGCATGACATCAGTGGTTGGGAAGTTGTTGGAGTCGATTGTCAAGGATGAGGTTACAGAGTACCTGGAGGCATATGACAACATAGACAGAACTCAGCATGGATTCCTTAAAGGAAAATCCTGCCTAACAAACCTATTACAATTTTTTGAGAAAATTACCAGTAGGCTAGACAAGGGAGATGCTGTGGATGTTGTATATTTGGATTTTCAGAAGGCCTTTGACAAGGTGCCACACGTGAGGCTACTTAATAAGATAAGAGCCCATAGAATTACGGGACAGTTACATACGTGGATAGAGCGTTGGCTGTTTGGCAGGAAACAGAGAGTGGGAATAAAGGGATCCTATTCTGGTTGGCTGCCGGTTACCAGTAGTTTTCCACAGGGGTCCGTGTTGGGGCCGCTTCTTTTTACATTGTACATCAACGATTTGGATTATGGAATAGATGGCTTTGTGGCTAAATTTGTTGACGATACGAAGATAGGTGGAGGGGCCGGTAGTGCTGAGGAAACGGAGAGTCTGCAGAGAGACTTGGATAGATTGGAAGAATGGGCAAAGAAGTGGCAAATGAAATACAATGTTGGAAAGTGTATGGTTATGCACTTTGGCAGAAGAAATAAACGGGCAGACTATTATTTAAATGGGGAAAGAATTCAAAGTTCTGAGATGCAACGGGACTTGGGAGTCCTCGTACAGGATACCCTTAAGGTTAACCTCCAGGTTTAGTGGGTAGTGAAGAAGGTGAATGCAATGTTGGCATTCATTTCTGGAGGAATAGAGTATAAGAGCAGGGATGTGATGTTGAGGCTCTATAAGGCGCTGGTGAGACCTCACATGGAGTACTGTGGGCAGTTTTAGTCTCCTTATTTAAATAAGGATGTGCTGACGTTGGAGAGGGTACAGAGAAGATTCACTAGAATGATTCCGGGAATAAGAGGTTTTAACATATGAGGAACGTTTGTCCGCTCATGGACTGTATTCCTTGGAGTTTAGAAGAATGAGGGGAGACCTCATAGAAATATTTCGAATGTTGAAAGGCATGGACAGAGTGGATGTGGCAAAGTTTTTTCCCATGATGGGGGAGTCTAGTACGAGAGGGCATGAATTAAGGATTGAAGGGCACCCATTCAGCACAGAAATGTGAAGAAATTTTTTTAGTCAGAGGGTGGTGAATCTATGGAATTTGTTGCCACGGGCAGCAGTGGAGGCCAAGTCATTGGGTGTATTTAAGGCAGAGACTGATAGGTATCTGAGTAGCCAGGGCATCAAAGGTTATGGTGAGAAGACTGGGGAGTGGGACTAAATGGGAGAATGGATCAGCTCATGATTGAATGGCGGAGCAGACTCGATGGGGCGAATGGCCAACTTCTGCTCCTTTGTCTTGTGGTCTTATGGTCTTATTGTATTATGGAGCCATTTAATTGTCTTCTAACAGTGGGGTAGAAACTGACCTTGAACCTGGTGGTTATTTCCTTTCAGGCTTTTGTATCTTCTGCTCGAATGGAGAACGGAGAGAGAATATTCAGGGGGAGGGTTGGATCTATGATTATAAGACCATAAGACATTCAGTAATATGCAAAAATCTAGAGCTAGGTTGCGTAAGATAGTACTGCATTTATTTATTATTATTATAATAATATATATTTGTATTTGTATAGTTTGTCTTCTTTTACTATCAATTGTTAGTCATTGATTGTGTGTAGTTTCTCATTGTTTCTATTGCATTTCAATGTTCTACTGCGAATATCTACAACAAAATGAAGTGATATATACTCTATGTACTTTGATAATGAACTTACTTTGAATTTTGAACGCTTCCCCGTTGACGTCAGCTTGTAAAAAAGAGAAAGCTTATTCTGGAATTAAGGTCCAGACAGTGTGAATTCTTTCTGTCTACAGTAGCCGTTTGAACCTCGCCAAATCATGCACTCTTCTGACTTGGAAATATCCCATTCATTGGAGAGAAAAGGGACTGCAGGCAGCGGAATCTGGATCTGTCAGTAAACTGCTGGAACCACTCAGGTCAGGCTGCACCTGTGGAATCAGAGAAATGGTCCACATTTCAGGAACTAGGGAGCACTTTATACTCCACTTGGGTAGACTCCTCGTCAGTCGCCCAAACAATGAAGTTTTCACTTTAATGTAACCCACAGCACATCTTCCTTTCTCACACTCACTATCCATCCAATTTCTATCTCCCTTTGTTCTTTTTCTCCGACTCCTCTTCCTACCACTGTCATTACCTGGAGATGTTACCCTCCTCCAACTGGTACTATCCTCCCATCACCCTCGCCCCCACATGTAAATCCACCACCCACCTTCCAGCCTCTCCTTCTCACTCCTCGTGTGCTTCTCATTCTCAGTCCTGATGCAGGGTCTAGAAAAGTCAGCTGGGCCTTCGCCTCCACAGACACTGACTTTCTCCAGCAGTTTGCTGTTTTGCTCCCATTCATTGCTGTTGGGTGGGATCATGCTGCAATTTCTAGAATTAGGAGAATGGACTCGGGCTCCAGGGTCGGGCATTCCACAAACTATGGACTCACTTTCAAGGACTCCACAACTCATGTTCTCGATCTGTATTTATCTGTCTGTATTTTTATTTTATCTTTTTATTGTATTTGCACAGCTTCTTGTCTTTTACACATTGGTTGATAGATAGATACTTTATCGATCCTATAAGAAATTACAGTGTCACAGTAGCATTACATGTACAGAGATATAAATATTAGAAGAGAAATAGAAAGAATTATAAAAAATAAGTTACCACAGACAGTGTAATAAGAGGGTGTCATCACTTCTGCTCTCCTTGTTGTGTGAAGTTTTTAATTGATTCTATTGTCTTTCTTTATATTTGCTGTGAATACCTGCAAGAAAATGAATCATCAGGTAGTATGTGATGACACTTTGATAATAAATTTACTTTAAAATTTGAACTTTTTAGGACTGAGATTCCTTTAGTCTAAGGATTATAAATCTTAGAAATTCCCACATAGATTCATGAACTTGCGCTGATGGTATGATGCTAAGCTCAAGGACACTGAGCAGTTTAAACAACTCAAAAAGGATACCATCAAGTACACAGCTCGCATCAACAAGACCTGACTGCCAGGAAAACTCAAGCTGTGGTGCTTCCAGTTCGGCATACTCCCAAGACTTATGTGGCCTTTAACAGTATATGAAATCCCCATCAGCAAGGTTGAAAAGCTCGAAAGAATGATCAGCACATATGTAAAACAGTGGTTTGAACTTCTGCGATGCTTAAGTCCTGTTGGACTGTATGGGGAAAGCAAATTGGAATTACCAATTGCAAGTCTTGTGGAAGAATTCAAATGCACCAAAGCAAGGTTGGTCATGACCCTCACTGAATATGAAGATACTGTTATTCGAACAGTGGCCCCCCGTGTGGTGACGGGGAGGAAGTGAACCCCATCTGAAGCCGTTCAGAGTGCTACATCTCTTCTTTGCTTCAGGGATGTGGTTGGCCAAGTCCAACATGGGACAGCCGGGCTCGGGCGAATCCCAAAAGCTCCTCAATGGCACAAGGCAATACCAGTGCAGAAGAGACGGCTCATGGTGGAAGAGGTGAGAAGACAGGAAGAGGCAGAGTGAAACACCAGGGCCGTCTCAATGACCAAGCAGGGCCAATGGACTAATTGGGAGAGCCTGGAAAAGAGGAAACTTAGCTGGCGTGACATCTGGGAGATGGAGGGATCTCGGCTAAGTTTTGTCAATAGAGCCACTTATGACCTCTTACCCACACCCCAGAACCTGAACCAGTGGTGGGGAGAGGACCCCGCTTGCTCTCTTTGTCAAGCACCTGGATCACTAAGGCACATTTTAACAGGATGCACCACGAGCCTCACCCAGGGGCGGTACACTTGGCGGCATAACCAAGATCTCAGACAGCTGGCATCAATCTTGGAACAGAGGCGAATCATCACAAATGCTCTCCCACAAATATCGGCAGGAAATATCCACATCACACGAGTTGTACCAGCAGGCCAACCTCCAGAACACCATATAACATCAAAAGAGGTAAGCTTTCTGCAGGTTGCTCGGGATTGGAAAATGGACGTGGACTTGGGAAAAAAAGCTTGTGTTTCCCCCAGACATTGCAGCTACAACACTCTGGCCAGACATGGTCCTGTGGTCCACAACAGCCAAGCTGGCATATGTTGTGGAATTGACAGTACCATGGGAAGATGGTGTCGAAGAAGCTCATGAGAGGAAAAAGACCAAGTACTCTGAACTGGCAACTGAAGCTGCTCAGAATGGCTGGAAGAATAAGATTTTCCCTTTAGAAGGGAGATGCAGGGGATTCGTTGCTACATCTACAACCAGTCTATTGAGGAAGATGGGGGTGAGGGGTCACTCCCTTCAACAAGCAATCAAGTCCTTGTCAAATGCAGCAGAAGAAAGCAGCAATTGGATTTGGATTAAAAGGAAAGACAACAACTGGGCTGCAAGATGAAGAGAGGAGGGTATGGAACTGAGGGGTGTGTATCTGGGATGCCAGGTAGCACCGTTGAGCCCTCTGGAGACGTCGTGGACTTCAACAAAACGTCAAAGAAGGAAGGTGCCCACCTGATGACCCCGATGATGTACCTACCCTACCTCCTTGTCACCACTCCAAGCCCACTGCCAACATCGAGAGTGCCAACTTATCATAGGGATTGAAACATCAAGTCCTAGTAGCTCTACTAATAATCATTCCCTTCCCCATTCCCCTCGCTCACCTTATCTCCTTGCCTTCCCATCGCCTCCTGCTGGTGCTCCTCCCTCTATTTCTTTCTTCCATGGCCTTCCGTCTCTTTCACCTATCAACTTCTAAACTCTTTACTTCATCCCCCGCCCCTCCAGGTTTCACTAATCACCTGGTGTTTCTCTAACCCCTCCCCCGACCTTTTAAATCTACTCCTCAGCCTTTTTTCTCCAGCCCTGCTGAAGGGTCTCGGCCCAAAATGTCGACTGTGCTTTTTTCGCATAGATGCTGCTGCCTGGCCTGCTGAGTTCCTCCAGCAATTTGTCTGTGTTTCTCAGGACAATTGTCCCCCTTCCCTCAGGCACTCTAGTGTAACAATAGAGTGACAGCACATGAGTATTTCAGCCAGACAATTTGTACTTCAAAGCATGTTGCTGAAATATCCCCATCTTCTTTATGAAGTACGCATTAAACCCCACAGTCTCTCCCCGATCTCAATGTGCTGAAGAAGTTCTTAATTTCCATTTACACATCATTTGTCCAAAACTGCCAAGACCATGACCAACATGGGAGATTGAAGACAAGGAGTTTCAGTATCAAATTTGTCATGAAGCGAAATGAAAGCACCAGAGGTTGCAGATACTATAGCCTCAAACAAATAAAACAATCTGCTGCTTTTCTCTCATGGACCCTATCTAAACTTGTCGCCAGCTTGTTAACACAGCCTGCATAACCTTCCCGAAAGGTTAACTTGTAAGTCAATACAGTGGTAAGGAAGGCAAATACAATGTTAGCATTAATTTTTGGGAGGACTAGAATATAAAAGGAAGTATGAAATGCTGAGGCTTTATAAGGGATTGGTCGGACTGCAATTGGAATATTGTGAGCAGTGTTGAACCCCTTATTTAAGAAATGATGTGCTGGCATTGGAGAGGGTCCAGACGGGGTTCATGAGAGTGAACCCAGGAATGAAAAAGTTAATGTACGAGGGGCGCTTGATGGCTCTAGGCCTGTACTTGCTGGAGTTTAGAAGAATGAAGGGGAATTTCATTCAAACCTATCGAAAACTGAAAGACATAAATTGAGTGGCTGTGGTAAAGGTGTTTTCTATATTAGGGGAGTCTAGGACCATTGGACACAGCTTTCGAATAGTAGAATGTCCATTTAGAACAAAGATGAGGAAGAGTTAGCCAGAGGGTGGTTAATCTGTGGAATTTGTTGCCAGAAACGGCAGTGGAGGCCAAATCATTGGGTATATTTAAAGTGGAGGTTTATAGATTCTTGATTAGACCATAAGACCATAAGACATACAAGCAGAAGTAGGCCATTTGGCTATTCGAGTCTGCTCCACCATTCAATCATGGGCTGATCCAATTCTTCCAGTCAACTCCCCTCCCCTGCCTTCTGCCCATACCCTTTGATGCCCTGGCTAATCAAGAACCTATCTATCTCTGCCTTAAATACACCCAATGACTTGGCCTCCACAGCTGCACGTGGCAACAAATTCCACAGACTTGCCACCCTCTGACTAAAGTAATTTTTCTGCATCTCTGTTCTAAATGGACGTCCTTCAATCCTGAAGTCGTGCCCTCTTGTCCTAGATGCCCCTACTATGGGAAATAACTTCGACACATCTAATCTGTTCAGGCCTTTTAACATCCAGAATGTTTCTCTGAGATCCCCACCTCATTCTCCTGAACTCCAGTGAATGCAGCCCAAGAGCTGCCACACGTTTCTCATACGGTAACCCTTTCATTCCAGGAATCATTCTTGTGAATCTTCTCTGAACCCTCTCCAATGTCAGTGTATCCTTTCTAAAATAAGGAACCCAAAACTGCACACAATACTCCAAGTGTGGTTTCATGAGTGCCTTATCGAGCCTCAACTTCACATCCCTGCTCTTATATTCTTTACCTCTAGAAATAAATAACAACATTGCATTTGCCTTCTTCACCACTGACTCAACCTGGAGGTTAACCTTTAGGGTATCCTGCGCAAGGACTCCCAAGTGCCCTTGCATCTCTGCATTTTCAATTCTCTCCCCATCTAAATAATAGTCTGCCAATTTATTTCTTCCACCAAAGCGCATGACCATACACTTCCCAACGCTGTACTTCACTTGTCACTTCTTTGCCCATACCTCAAAACTACCTAAGTCTCTCTGCAGGCTCTCTGTTTCCTCAACACTACCAGCTCCTCCAATTATCTTTATATCCATTTATCCATTAATCCCATAGTCCAAATCAGGGAAATTAGTAAGAACACCAAAGTTTATAGGGATAAGGCAGGAATGATATGGTTGAGAGGGATATTAGGTTGTGTGACCAAGTTATCAGAAGATGCCGATAAGAGAGATAAGCGAGAGACAAATGGGGGAAACATTCAAAATACTAACAAGAAAGAGACGAGAGGGATTAACGAAAAGGAGACACAGTTCCGAGTATTGTCAGAGACCGGTTGCTTTGAACCTGAACTCTTTGAAGTTTGATGGATGGGCGATACCCCAGCAAGGGGATAAGAGGAACAGGTTCGCTAAGGCAACACACACCACAACACCATGAGATAATGAGACCCTGGAAGTGCGGTGTGCCCCCACAAGTTGGTGGGAGTTTTAGAGGTCTGGTCACGGGACCAACCATAGACGCACAGGGTGAGACGGTATGATCGGCGGGAACCTGGTGTGTGTGTCCACCCTTGCCTGGGTGCCGGGTTCACCGCAGAAGGACGATTGTATCCGGAATGGAGGGGTCACAGTCGGTGACCTCAGAAGACATTAAAAAGGGCTCACGCCGAAAGCTAACTGTGAGGAATATCAAAGGTCTATTGAATCTGATTTGAATATCAGCATTCGCTCTCTCTCTCTCTCTCCAATGGCACGACGGCGATTACTGCGAACTGAAACTGAACTGAACTCTGTGTCACTTGAGACTGATCATTTTACCCCTAGCCTGCGATAGAGCTTGATTGATCCTATTATCCTAGTTCTGTGTACATGTGTGTTTATTCATTGCTAACCTGTTGCATTTATATCCTTACTATTAGAGTACTGTGTTACTTATTTCTTTAATAAAACTTTCTTAGTTCCAGTAATCCAGACTCAAACTAAGTGGTCCATTTCTGCTGGTTTGACAACCCAGTTACGGGGTACGTAACATAAGTAGGGTTCTCATCCGCGACTTTGAACGCTAAATTTGGGACTGGGTAAATGGATTGGGTTAAAAATCCCGAAAGAAAGAAAAGGCAAACAGCAGAAATGGAGATTGAGGAATTTCTAAAGGCGCCGACCTTGGAGGCATTAGAGGATGCCAGGAAAGTAGAATTGGCAGCTGTGGCCAAAACGGTTGAATCTTTTTAAGGGGAAGTCGACAATGAGGAGAGAGGAGATGCACAGAGCTATCATAGAGCATTATGTGTCTAAAGGTGTGTTTCCCCAAGGGGAGCTGGAGGTGATATCTATTGGAAAACATGGTAGAGATGCAGTACAGGTGCAGCTTGAAAAATTGAGACTCGAGCACGAGTTCCGGGTACGGCAGCTAGAACACGAAGAGAAACAGAGGGAAGGGGAATTTGAGCTGGAGAGGATAAAAATGAGGGCAGCGCAGGGGCCCATTCCGAACTAAGGTGGAGGGTTCAGGGTGACCCAGGAGGTTAGGCTGGTTCCCCCATTTGACGAGACCGATGTTGATCGGTACTTTCTCCATTTTGAAAAAGTTGCTGTAAGTCAGGACTGGCCAAGGGATAAGTGGGCTGTTTTGCTTCAGAGTGTACTTAAAGGAAAAGCCTAACAAGCTTACTCGGCTTTGTCCGCAGAAGATGCCCAGAGGTATGAGGTGGTGAAAGAGGCCATCCTCAGGATTTATGAATTGGTCCCGGAGGCATACCGGCAGAGGTTCCGGAATGCGAGGAAGCACGTATTTAGAGATTGCCCGTGAGCTGCAGACATATTGTGAACGTTGGTGCACCTCGAAAGCGGTCAATGGGGATTATGACAGACTGCTACAGCTAACCTTAATTGAGCAGTTTAAAGGTTGTGTCCCTGACGGTATGAGACCCTACCTAGATGAGAAAGAGGCAGACACTTTAGCTGCAACTGCTAAGTTAGCGGATGAG
Source organism: Mobula hypostoma (assembly GCF_963921235.1). Taxonomy (NCBI): domain Eukaryota; kingdom Metazoa; phylum Chordata; class Chondrichthyes; order Myliobatiformes; family Myliobatidae; genus Mobula; species Mobula hypostoma. The sequence goes on along the minus strand of NC_086098.1, from coordinate 153,161,060 downwards.
TACGCGTAGACACATAAAACGAAGTTTGCCCCGAGTAAAGGCTACCAGAAGAGTAGTCAGGACGGCAGGGAGAGTCCGCCAGAAAAGTCAGAAAGTAAGCCGGGGACTAGTGAGAAGGATAAGGTAGACCGGGAGCAGTTTGGTAGGAAGTCTCCTGGGGTCGTATGTTATAATTGTGGGAAAGTCGGACACTTTGCGTCCAGGTGCTTTGCCCCAAAGAAGGAGACGGGGAAAGGAAAAACGGCAGTTCCGACTGGCTGTATTGAGCTGGTAAGCAAACCGCTAGGAGAGAAGAGGTCTGACAAAGTTCAGGAAGGGCGAGAGAGGTTTATCTCGGCCGGATTGGTGTCGGTGAAGGAAGGGTTAAACCCAGTTCCAGTACGGATCTAGACAGACCCGGGAATGTGTCAGTCATTTATATTAAAGAGGGTGTTAGACTTTAGTTCAGAGACTGAGACTGGGAAAGTCAGGGTCATAAAAGGCATTGGGAAAGGGACTGAGGCAGTACCTTTGCACCAGATACACCTAAAAAGCGACTTGGTCTCAGGACTGGTCACGATCGGGGTGAGGCCCGAACTACTGATGAAAGACTTGGAAGTCTTACTCGGTAATGATCTCGCCGGCAGAAATGTTTTCTCAGCAGTAAAACTGACAAGCCAGCCTGCCAGGATTGAGGCCCTGCCCATGGACTCACACGTTTATCCCGTTTGCGCAGTGACTCGGCGTGTGTCCAGAAAGGCTGCCGAAGTAACTATAGAATTGGCTGAGACATTTTTTACCAGCCTTGTACTGGGGGGGGGGGGTTAGAAAATGAAAAGAAGGAGCGTAGTGAAACAGGAGGAAGTGAGGGATCTGAGGCAGACTTAGCATTAGCCAGGTAGGAATTTGTACAGGCACAGGAGCAAGACGAGGAGCTGATGGTTTCGGCGGAGACAGCTCTCTCTGAAGCAGAATTAAAAAGGGAGCCAGTGGGCTATTGTGTGGAGAAGGGAGTGCTAAGGAAGAAAGGGAGACCAAGTACCGCGCCCGCAGATGAGGAATGGGGAGTGGTGCCAAAAATTTATGGGGATGAGATTCTTAACCTGGCCCACAAGATACCCCTCGGTGGACATTTTGCGGGGAGGAAAACAGTCGGCGGAATCATGAAAGAGTTTTACTGGCTGCACAAGAGGAAGGATGTTATTGACTATTGTAGATGTGAGTTAACACAGTTAGAGGCTATTAACATGTTAAAAGCTCACCACGATCAGAAAACAGATCTAGCTGGTGATATCATGAAAATTAATGAGGCTAGGGTGCCACCTGATAAGGGGAGGACCCATTTTGAAAAGATAAGTGTGGTGCTGACCAGATGGGAGAACTCTATTGTGTTGACCAACTTTGCTGATGAGTTCTCTTACGTAATCCCCGAACAAAGCGACCTGTTAAGAGAGCTAATTAAACAGCACGCACACTTAGGTCCAGATGTCCCGAGGCGATGCAAAGAGCTGGGACATGGAGTTGTTGTCACATCAGATCAGCCTAGTGAGCAACACCCCTATAGGATGATTAATTCAGTGACAAAAGGGCTAAAGAACACAGAAGCGTATATTGGTGATGTAGTGGTCTGGAGTGATACGTGGGAAGAGCACATTGTGGCACTGTTTAAACAGCTGTCTAAAGCCAGCCTGACAGTGAACCTCGCAAAAAGTGAATTCGGCCACGGAAAAATCACTTATCTGGGATTTGTGGTAAGACAGGGGCAGCTGGCACCGATGCAAGTTAAGGTGCGGGCTATCTCTGACGTCCCAACCCCAACAGACAAGAAAGCCCTGAGAAGGTTCTTGGAGATGGTGGGGTACTATCGGAAGTTTTGCAAAAAAAAACTTTGCAGATATTACCCACCCTCTTACTAAGCTCTTGCCAAAGAATGCTAAGTTGGTATGGGACGACCCTTGTTATCTTGGTCCGGGATGAAAACCCCTGAGAAGTTACCCTGATCACAACTCATTAGTGTTTTGGGTCACTATGAAATTTGCTAAGTTGGAGCCTGGTTTTAGAGGATTATTAAAATAACACATATAAAAGGAACAGAAAATGGGATTGCTGACTGTCTGTCAAGGCGTTGGCAACTTATAATTCCCTGTATTAGCCAAATAGCTGATGAACATGTATATTTGTGTGTATCTAATAATATATTCATGCCTATAATTTTTACCCCGGTAAAAATCCTTTGAAGGGTAGGGGTGTGACCAAGTTATCAGAAGATGCCGATAAGAGAGATAAGCGAGAGACAAATGGGGGAAACATTCAAAATGCTAAGAAGAAAGAGACGAGAGGGATTAATGAAAAGGAGACGCAGTTCCGAGTATTGTCAGAGACCGGTTGCTTTGAACCTGAACTATTTGAAGTTTGATGGACAGGCGATACCCCAGCAGGGGGATAAAAGGAAAAGGTTCGCTAAGGCAAGACACACCACAACACCACGAGATAATGAGACCCTGGAAGTGCGGTGTGCTCCCACAAGTTGGTGGGAGTTTTAGAGGTCTGGTCGCGGGACCAACCATACACGCACGGGGTGAGACGGTATGATCGGCGGGAACCTGCTGTGTGTGTGTCCACCCTTGCCTGGGTGCCGGGTTCACCGCAGAAGGACGATTGTATCCGGAACGGAGGGGTCACAGTCGGTGACCTCAGAAGACATTAAAAAGGGCTCACGCTGAAAGCTAACTGCGAGGAATATCAAAGGTCTGTTGAATCCGATTTGAATATCAGCATTCACTCTCTCTCTCTGCCCAACGGCACAACAGCGATTACTGCGAACTGAAACTGAACTGATCTCTGTGTCACTTGAGACTGATCATTTTACCCCTAGACTGCGATAGAGCTTGATTGATCCTATTATCCTAGTTCTGTGTACATGCGTGTTTATTCATTGCTAACCTGTTGCATTTATATCCTTACTATTAGAGTACTGTGTTACTTATTTCTTTAATAAAACTTTCTTAGTTCCAGCAATCCAGACTCCAACTAAGTGGTCCATTTCTGCTGGTTTGGCAACCCAGTTACGGGGTACGTAACAGTTGACATAATGAAATTTAAAATTCTGCTCCTACAGTACTGTGCAAAAGCCTTAGACACATACAAAGGTTTCAAAGGTACATTTAATGTCAGAGAAATGTATACAACATACATCCTGAAATGATTTTTCTTCACAACCATCCACGAAAACAGAGGAGTGCCCCAAAGAATGAACAACAGTTAAATGTTGGAACCAAAAAAGTATCTCCCCCAGCTCCTCTCCCTCTCGCACGTAAGTGGCAGCGAGCAACATTCGCCCCTCCCCCCACTGGCAAAAAAAACATCGGCACCCGCCACTGAGCACTCAAGTGTAAGCAGAGTAACAGTAAAAACACAGACTTGCAGTACTCCAAAGACTACGCATTCACCCAGTATTTGACATACCACAGGCTCTCTCCCTCTCTCTCTCTCTCTCTCTCTCTCTCAAGGGAGAAAAAGTTGTCGCCATTTCACAGCGAGAGGGGAGGCATAACAAATAGTTCGCTGGTTTACGATGTTAAAAGTCCATTGCGTTAATTTTTTTCGAGCTCACTTATTGCTATGGTGCCTGAGACTTTTGCACAATACTGTCTGTAAATAAATAGTACCGAGAACATGAGTTCTATGTTGAGATGAGTGAAGTTATCCATGCTGGTTCAGCAGCCTGATGGTTGAAAACTAATAACAGTTCCTGAACCTGGTGGTGTGGAGTTTAATGCTTCTGTACCTCCTTTCCGATGGCAGGAGTGAGAAGAGTATGGCCTGGATGGGGATGTCCTTGATAACGGATGCTGCCTTCTTACAGCAGTGCTCCTTGTAGATGTGCTCAATGGTGCTGAGACCTTTTTTCAGTGATGAACTGGGTGGTGCCCCTACATTTTGTAGGCTTTTCCATCTTTGGACAATGGTCTTCCAAAGCAGGTCACGATGCAACCAGTCAGGATACTCTCCACCGTGCATCTATAGAAGTTTGTCAAAGTTTTGAATGACATGTCAAATGGGTGCAACCATGAACAAATGATCCCTGGTCCAAAGTTTTCATTATTTTTATACTATTCATTGACTTTTCCCAACTATCTCTACCTACATGCACTCTGTATAAGAGAATGAGGTAAGACTTAACTACTTAATGAGACTTAACACACCTCTGGCTGAGAGATTGGAGCAGGGGACAGGGATGCAGATTTCTAGATCACTGGGACCTCTTTTAGGGCAGGTGTGACCTGTACAAAAAAGACAGGTTGCACTTGAATCCCAGGGGGACCAATATCCTGGCAGGGAGGATTGCTAAGGCTATTGGGGAGAGTTTAAACTAGAATTGCTGGGGGTTGGGAGCGAAACTGAAGTGACGGAGGAAAGGTAAATTGGCTAACAAATAAAGAAAGCTTGGAGACAGTGTCAGAGGGAGGATAGGCAGGTGATAGAGAAGGGATGCACTCAGACCGATGGATTGAGATGTGTTCTATTTTAATGCAAGAAGCACCATGAAAAAAGTGGATGAGCTTAGAGCGTGGATCAGTACTTGGAGCTATGATGTTGTGGCCAGTGTGTCAGGCTTTAGGTGTTTCAGAAAGGACAGGGAGGGAGGGAAAAGAGGTGGGGTTGTGGCACTGTTGATTAGAGATAGTGTCACGGCTGCAGAAAAGGAGGAAGTCATGGAGGGATTGTCTATTGAGTCTCTGTGTGTGAAAGTTAAGAACAGGACGGGTTCAATAACTCTACTGGATGTGAATTTATAGCCCACCCAATAGTAACAGGGACATCAAGGAGCAGACAGGGAGACAGATTCTGGAGAGGAGTAATAATAACAAGGTTGTTGTGGTGGGAGATTTTAATTTCCCAAGTATTGATTGGCATCTCTCTAGAGCAAGGGGTTTAGATTGGGGTGGAGTTTGTTAGGTGTGTTCAGGAAGGTTTCCTGACACAATATGTAGATAAGCCTACAAGAGGAGAGGCTGTACTTAATTTCATTTTGGGAAGTGAACCTGGTCAAGTGTCGTATCTCTCAGTGGGAGAGCATTTTGGAGATAGTGATCACAATTCTAACTTCTTTACCATAGCATTGGAGAGGGATAGGAACAGACAAGTTAAGAAAACATTTAATTAGAGTAAGGGGAAATATGAAGCTATCAGGCAGGAACTTGGAAGCATACATTGGAAACAGATGTTCTCAGGGAAAAGTACGGCTGAAATGTGGCAAATATTCAGGGGATATTTGCGTGTTACTCTGCATAGGTATGTTCCAATGAGACAGGGAAAGGATGGTAGGGTACAGGAACCATGGTGTACAAAGGCTGTTAAAAATCTAGACAAAAAGAAAGGAAAAGCTTATGAAAGGTTCAAAAACTAGGTAATGATAGATATCTAGAAAATTATAAGGCTAGCAGGAAGGAGCTCAAGAAAGAAATTGGGAGAGCCAGAAGGGGTCATGAGAAGGCCTTGGTGAGCAGGACTAAAGAAAACCCCAAGGCATTCTACAAGTATGTTAAGAGCAAAAGGATAAGATGTGAGAGAATAGGGCCAATCATGTGTGACAGTGGAAATGTTTGTATGGAACTGGAGGAGATGGCAGAGGTACTTAATGAATACTTTGCCTCACTATTCACAACGGAAAAGGATCTTGGCGATTGTAGTGATGACTTACAGCAGACTGAAAAGCTTGTACATATAGACATTAAGAAAGAGGATGTGCTGGAGCTTTTGGAAAGCATCAAGTTGGATAAGTCTCCAGGACCGGACGGGATGTACCCCAGGCTACTGTGGGACTTAAGGGAGGAGATTGCTGAGCCTCTGACAATGATCTTTGCATCATCAATGGAGATAGGAGAGGTTCTGGAGGATTGGAGGGTTGCAGGTGTTGTTCCCTTATTCAAGAAAGAGGATAGATAGAGATAGCCCAGGAAATTATAGACCAGTGAGTCTTACTTCAGCTTTGGTAAGTTGATGGAAAAGATCTCGAGAGGCAGGATTTATGAACATCTGTAGAGGCATAATATGATTAGAAATAGTCAGCATGGTTTTGTCAAAGGCAGGTCGTGCCTTACGAGCCTGACGGAATTTTTTGAGGATGTGACTAAACACGTTGACGAAGGTAGAACAGTAGACGTAGTGTATATGGATTTCAGCAAGGCATTTGATAAGGTACCCCATGCAAGGCTTATTGAGAAAATAAGGAGGCATGGGATCCAAAGGGACATTGCTTTGTGGATCGAGAACTGGCTTGCCCACAAGACAGCAAAGAGTGGTTGTCGATGGGTCATATTCTGCATGGAGGTCAGTCACCAGTGGTGCTCCTCAGCAATCTGTTCTGTGACACCTTGTCTTCGTGAGTTTTATAAATGACCTGGATGAGGAAGTGGAGGGATGGGTTAGTAAATTTGCTGATGACACAATGGTTGGGGGAATGTGGGTAGTGTGGAGGACTGTCAGAGGTTACAGTTGACATTGATAGGATGCAAAACTGGGCTAAGAAGTGGCTGATGGAGTTTGACCCAATTAAGTGTGAGGTGGTTCATTTTGGTAGGTCAAATATGATGGAAGAATATAGTATTAATGGTAAGACTCTTGGCAGTGTGGAGGATCAGAGGGATCTTGGGGTCCGAGTCCATAGGACACTCAAAGCTGCTGCACAGGTTGATTGCGTGATTAAGAAGGCATACGGTGCATTGGCCTTCCTCAACCATTGGATTGGGTTTAGGAGTCAAGACGTAATGTTACGGCTATATAGGACCCTGGTCAGACCCCACGTGGAGTACTGTGTTCAGTTCTGATCACCTCACTACGGGAAGGATGTGGAAACTATATAAAGGGTGTAGAGGAGATTTACAAGGATGTTGCCTGGATTGGGGAGTCATTGAAAGTGGGCATGCAGGTACAGCAGGCGGTGAAAAAGGTGAATGGTATGCCGGCATTTATAGCAAGAGGATTCGAGTACAGGAGCAGGGCGGTACTACTGCAGTTGTACAAGACCTTGGTGAGAACACACCTGGAGTATTGTGTGCAGTTTTGGTCCCCTAATCTGAGGAAAGACATCCTTGCCATAGAGGGAGTACAAAGAAGGTTCATCAGATTGATTCCTGGGATGGCAGAACTTTCGTATGATGAAAGACTGGATGAACTAGGCTTATACTCGTTGGAATTTAGAAGATTGAGGGGGGATCTGATTGAAACGTATAAAATCCTGAAGGGATTGGACAGGCTAGATGCAGGAAGATTGTTGGGGAAGTCCAGTACGAGGGGTCACAGTTTGAGGATAAAGGGGAAGCCTTTTAGGACCGAGATTAGGAAAAACTTCTTCACACAGAGAGTGGTGAATCTGTGGAATTCTCTGCCACAGCAAACTGTTGAGGCTAGTTTATTGGCTATATTTAAGAGGGAGTTAGATATGGCCGTTGTGGCTAAAGGGATCAGAGGGTATGGAGGGAAAGCTGGTACAGGGTTCTGAGTTGGATGATCAGCCATGATCATACTGAATGGCGGTGCAGGCTCGAAGGGCCAAATGGCCTACTCCTGCACCTATTTTTTTATGTTTCTATGCCTTATGAGAATAGGTTGAGTGAACTCAGACTTTTCTCCTCGGAGCGACAGAGGATGAGAGATGATCTGATAGAGGTTTATAAGTCGATGAGAGGCACTGATCGTGTGGATAGTTAGAGGGTTTTTCCCAGGGCTGAAATGACTAGCACAATAGGGCACAGTTTTAGGGTGCTTGGAAGTATGTACAGAGGAGATGTCAGGGGTGTGCTTTTTATGCAGGGATTGGTGAGTGTGTGGAATGCGCTGCCGGCGGCGGTGGTGGAGGTGGATACGATAAGGTCTTTTAAGAGACTCCTGGATAGGTACATGGAGCTTAGAAAAATAGAGGGCTATGGGTAACCCTAGGTAATTTCTATAGTAAGTACATGTTCAGCACAGCATTGTCGGCCAAAGGGCCTGTATTGTGCTGTAGGTTTTCTATATTCCTATTTCTCCCCCACTCTGTCCACCTACATGCACTGTGTATAATAGAGTTAGGTAAGTCAAGCTTCAGCACTTCTGCTCCATGTGAGCTGTGTGTAGTTCCACTTTGAATATATCTGTACAATGGCGAGCTTCTATCCTGGAGTTTGACTCACATCATCAGGAACAGTTATTGCCCCTCAGTCATCAGACTCTTGAACCAGAGGGGTTAACCTCACTCAATTTCACTTGCCCCATCACTGAACTGTTGCCACAACCTACTAACTCACTTTCAAGGACTTGTCATCTCATATTCTTGATATTTATTGCTTATTTATCTATTATTATTATTATTATTATTATTCCTTTATTCTTTTCTTCTGGTATTTGCGGTTTGTTGTCTTCTGTACACATTTATCCGCCCTGTTAATGCAGGCTCTCATTGATCCTATTATGGTTATTGGATTTATTGAGTATGCCCATAAGAAAACAAGTCTCAGGGTTGTATCTGGAGGCATATATATACATTGATAATAAATTTACTTTGAACTTTGAAACTGTTGCTAGGCTGGTAGTCAGGGATGAGGTGACTATAGTTCACTTTCACCTGCAGTTTATGGCTCAGGCGGGTTGAATCTATTGTAGGTGTTCACTGCCTGGTACAAACCTGTTAGATCCCCCTTTATCTCACTACTACATGCTAATCCCACCATCTCTTCCCAACTATGAATTTACTATCCCTTACTATAGCTACCAAACCCAATTTCAAAGCAAAGTTTGTTGCATTAACATAAGGTATTTTACCTCTTGTCTTTTTTAAAATCTTCGTTAGTACAGTGCAGGAAACCTTCTCTCTGTGATAGTCTACACTCAGTGGGCACTTTATTAGCTACACCTGTTCACCTGCTCATTGATGCAAATATCTCATCAGCCAATCATGTGGCAGCAACCCAATGCATAAAAGCATGCAGACATGGTCAAGAGGTCTAGCTGTTGTTCAGACCAAACATCAGAAAGGTGAAGGAATGTGATTTTGACCGTGGAATGATTGTTGATGCCAGAGTACCTAAGAAACGGCCGATCTCCTGGGATTTTCATGCACAACCATCTCTAGAGTTTACAGAGAATGGTGCGAAAAATCTAGTGAGCAGGAGTTCTGTGGGTGAAAATGCCTTGTTAATGAGAGAGGTCAGAGGGGAATGGACAGACTGGTTCAAGCTGATAGGAGGGCAACAGGAACTCAAATAACCATGTTACAATAGTGGTATGCAGACGAGCATCTCTGAATGCACAACGCGTTGAACCATGAGGTGAATGGGCTAGAACAGCAGAAAACCATAAAGATACACTCAGCTGTCTCTTTATTAGGTACAGGAAATAACTAATAAAGGAGCCACTGAGATGCTGAATACAAAGATTAAAAACGATTTTCAATTATTTTAAGATGAAAAGATCATTAATTCAATGCAGAATAAAGGGTCAGCCCTCCAATAATTATCCAGACATATGAATTCCTTACAATTCCAGTGATTAGGATTACTTTGCAACAGCCTTTATCTAATTGGAGCTCAAAGGCTTATTCAGAAATGGCAGATAGATACCGCAGATGGAATTAGTGAGAAGGAGAGATGAAGCTAGATAAGAATTTGAATAACTTTTCCAGCTGCTGGGTGTGTGGGTGGTTAGAAGAGATGAATTGTTCGCTCACAGAAAGAAAAAAAGAGGTAGCGATGGATTTAGTATTGAGTGGCAAACATTTATAATGTCAAGATTTCAATAGTGCATCTTACTATTAAAATGCAATCAGGTTATCAGTCATATAAGAGCATCAAGATATCAATTCTTTAATCACAATACCAGTTCAGATTCCAGTTCTTTGAGAGCTGGTGTCTTAACTCCCCATTATAGTATATCCCACAAGGCAGGCTGGTTTTGTCTTGCAATAAGTTCCAATTACTTCGATAATTTGGAACTCCCAGGACAGATGCAGAAACATTTATTAAAGAAAGCAGTTTAGACAGCCTTGTTTTGCAAGGAGAGAGATGCTGGAGTGAATTTTTGAGATACTCATTGCATCGGACAACTCAGTTTATTTTATTAGTGTCCCGGTCCCAATGACGAGGTGACCTTTGAACCAGTGCACTCATAAGCATAAGAAATAAAAGCAGGAATGGATCATAAAATAAAACAACACCAGATTCTGTGCTTCATCCTCATCCCTGTATCCTCTCATTCTGTGTGGTTTTCGGTCTTCGATATCTTCAACAATTCGCTCTTCACAGCTGGCTCAGCAAGATGTACACCCCACTGTGCAAACAACTCTGCAATTCACGTTCTCGATAACTTTTGCTTGTTTATCAATAATTATTATTACTGTTTTTTTGTATTTGCAGTTTGTTGTCTTTTGCACACTGGTTGTTCGTCAGTCTTTGTTGTTTTTTTTAATTCACTCTGTTGCGTTTTTTTGCATTAATTGTGAATGCCTGCAAGAAAGTGAATCTCAGAGTAGTATATATTGTGACATATACAATATGTACTTTGATAGTAAATTTACTTTGACTTTGATTTTCTCCAGATGTTCATCCAAAATGTTTGTTCCATTACCTGTGTTCCCCGAGCCCTCAGGTTCTAGAGTAGGGGGTCCCGAACTCTTTTTTTTAACCATGAACCAATGCCATTAGCACAGGGCCCTTGGATCCCAGGTTAGGAATCCTTGTTCTAGACTCTTTAGCCAGAGGAAACAATATATCCTCATATACCATTCCACTCCTTCTCAAAATCCAGTACATTTCCACAATAATATAAAGACTTAGGAGCAGAGTTAAACCATTCAGCTCATCAAGTCTGTTCCACAATTTGATCCTGGCTGATTTATTTTCCCTCTCAACCTCACTTTCCTGCCTTCTCCACACAACTTTTGACACCATTATGAATCAAGAACCTATCAGCCCCTGATTTAAATATACTTAATGACTTGGCCTCCATAGCCATCTGTGGTAATACATTTCACAGATGCACCAACTTCTTGCTAAAGAAATACTCTCTTATCTGTGTTCTAAAGGGATGTCCTTCTATTCTGAAGCTATGCCTTCTGGTCCTAGACCAACCACCCCCCCCCCCACCGCATTATTGAAAACATCCTCTCAACATCTACTCCATCTAGACCTTCCAATATTGGGTAGTTTCAAAAAGATGCCCCCTCATTCTTATAAACTCCAGTGATTACAGGTCCAGAGCTATCAAACACTCCTCAGATGTTAATCCTTTCATTATCAGGATCATTCTCATGAATTTCCTCTAGACCCTCTCCAATGGGACATCCTTTAATTCGGAGGCTGTGTCCTGTTTTGTTAGACTCTGTAGCTGTAGGATGCATCCTCTCCACATCCACTCTGTCTATGCATTTCAGTTTTGATAACATCTTCCACTCAGCTTTGTAAATTCCTTTTAATAGAAGAATCTGATCCCTGGGAATCAATGGAGTGAGAAAGGGGTGGATGAGGAACAAGGCTGAGAGATAATGGGGCAGAGCAGATTCAGTGGGTCGACTGGCCAAATTCTACTCCTGCGTTTTATGGAAATTACCTTGTCTAGAGCCAGACAACATTCTGGCAATGTTGGCATTCCTTTCTTTGGAAAAATGATTTGCTGATGATGCACTTGTGGATGACCTGATGAAGAACAGAAGGACCAACACAATAAGGCAAGGATTAGCAGGTTAATTTTAATTATGTATATAAGACTGCAACATTACTTCCCATTTACATAGCACCCTTAACAACAGCGACCATCTGAACACAGATGGCACAGCAGCACAGTTGTTAACACAATACTCTACACTACCAGTGGTCACCAATCCAGGTTCCAGTCCCGCTGCTGTCTGTAAGGAGTTTGTACTTTCTCCCCGTGACCGAATCAGTTTCCTCCAGTGCTCCAGTTTCATCACACACTATAAGACATATGGCTTAGGGTTAAAGAGCTGTGGGCATGCTATGTTGGTGCCAGAAGCATAAAGCTATAAAGGATAGGCTTAAAGAGGGGTGGTTAATGGTCTGCTGGAGAAAGTGGTAGAAGCAGGCAAGGTTACAATGTTTGGGCAGGTACATGGATAGGAAAGTTATAGGGGGCTAAAGGCCAACCACAGGCAAATGGGATTAGCTCAGTAGACAAATAGGTCAGCATGGACAATTTGGGCCAAAGGGCCTGTTTTTATGCTGTATAATTAGGTGACTCCTACTTACCCATCCATGTGTATTTATGATATGAGCAGAGACTGGAGCACCTGGAGGTAACCAACATGGTCACAATGAGAATGAGCAAACACCACATAGGCAGTGCCCGAGGTCAGGATCGAACCCAGATCACTGGAGCTGTAAGGCAAAAGTTCCCTCCTCTTCCCCATTTCTCCACTATCACAACCTCTGAATCTCCTTTCAATAACAGACCCCATCTTGTCTGAGAGTACAGGTAGATCTCCTGTAACAAAGTTGTTCAGTATCCTAGCAACACACACGAAATGCTGGAGGAACTCAGCAAGTCAGGGAGCATCTGTGGAAAAGAGTAAACAGTTGACGCTTTGGGCTGAGACCCTTCATCAGTTCCCAAGAAAGTTTGCAAAGGTAGATAGGTTTAGTTTGACCCTCTGAATCCATCGTTTGTCATAGTCATAGAGCACAGAGAGAAAGGCCCTTTGCACCATCTAGTCCATGCTAACCAAGATATCCTTCCAAGCTAGTCCCTTTTGTCCATGTTAGGCCCACAATGTTCTAAACATTTCTTACCCATGTTCAACTGTCCTTTAAAAATTGTTATTGTACGTTCCTCAACCACTTCCTCTTGCAGATCATTCAGTATATGGATTTTAGTAAGGCATTTGACAAGATCCCACCTGGGAGGTTGGACAAGAAGGTTCAGTCACTCAGCATTCAAGGTGAGGCAATAACTAGGATTAGACATTGGCTTTGAGGGAAAAGCCAGAGAGTGGTAGTAGATGGTTGCCTCTCTGACTGGAGGCCTGTTTCTAGTGGAGTGCCGCAGGGACTGATGCTGGGTCCATTGTTGTTTGTCATCTATATCAACAATCTGGACAATAATGTGGTTAACTGGATCAGCAAATTTGTGGATGACACCAAGAATGAAGGTGTAGTAGAAAGCGAGGAAGGCTATCATGGCTTGCAGAGGGATCAGCATCTGCTGGAAAAATGTGCTAAAAAATGACAGATGGAATTTAATGCAGACAAGTGCAATATATTGCACTTTGGTAGGACCAACCAGAGTAGGTCTTGCATAGTGAGTGGTAGGGCACTGAGCAGTGTGGTAGAACAAATACCAGTACATAATTCATTGTAAGTGGCATCATGTAGATAGGGTCATAAAGAAAGCTTTTGGCACATTTGCCTTCAGAAATCAAAGTACTGAGAACAGGAGACAGAATGCTATGTTGAAGTTGTGTAAGACATTGGTGAGACCTAATTTGGAGTATGGTGTGCAGTTTTGGTTACCTATCCACAGGAAAGATGTAAAAAAGATTGAAAGAGTATAGGGAAAATTTATAAGAATATTGTTGGCTCTGGAGGACATGAGTTATAAGTAAAGATTGAATAGGTCAGGACTTTATTCCTTGGAACATAGAAGATTGAGAGGAGATTTGATAGTGGTATGCAGAATTATGAGGGGTATAGATAATGTCAATGCAAGAGACATTTTCCACTGAGGTTGAGTGGGATAACAACCAGAGGTCATGGGTTAAGGGTGAAAGGTGAACAGTTTAAAGGGAACATGAGTAGAAACCTCTTCACTCAGAAGGTTGTGAGAGTGTGAAATAAGCTAACAATGTAAGAGTTTTTTTTAAATATATGAAGAGTAAAAGAGTAAAAGAGTGACAAGGGTAGATACGGGACCGATTGAAAATGATGCTAGAGAAATTATAATGAATAACAAAGAGATGGCAGAGGAACTGAATGAGTATTTTGCATCAGTCTTCACAGTGGAAGACATGAGCAATATACCTGATAGCCAGAGGTATCAAGGAATAGAAGTAGGTACAGTCAAGATTACTAGAGAGAAAGTGCTTGGGAAGCTAAGTGGACTAAGAATAGATAAGTCTCCTGGTCCGGATGAGGTGCACCCAAGGGTTCTGAAGGAGGTGGCTTTGGAGATTGTGGAAGCATTGGAAATGATCTTCCAGGAATCAATAGACTCTGGCATGGTTCCAGAGGACGGGAAGGTTGCAAATGTAGTTCCGCTATTTAAGAAAGGAAGGAGGCAGCAATAAGAAAATTACAGACCTATTAGTCTGACATCGATAGTTGGAAAGATATTGGAGTCAATCCTCAAGGATGAGGTTATGAAATACCTCGAGCAGCATGACAAGATAGGCCGAAGCCAGCATGGTTTCATGAAGGGAAGATCCTGCCTCACCAAGCAATTGGAATTTTTTGAGGTTATCTCAAATAAGATTGACAAAGGAGAGGCTGTGGATGTTGTGTATTTGCATTTTCAAAAGGCCTTTGATAAGGTGCTGCATATGAGGCTGCTTGATAAGATGAGAGCCCATGGAATTATAGGAAAGATATTGAAATGGGTGGACCATTGGCTGATAGGCAGAAAGCAAAGGGTGGGAATAAGGGGATCCTATTCTGATTGGTTGCCAGTTACTAGTGGTGTTCCACAGGTGTCGGTGTTGGGGCGGCTTCTTTTTATGATGTATATCGATGATTTGGATTATGGATTAAATGGTACTGCAGTTGTACAAGGCCTTGGTGAGACCACACCTGGAGTATTGTGTGCAGTTTTGGTCCCCTAATCTGAGGAAAGACATCTTTGCCATAGAGGGAGTACAAAGAAGGTTCACCAGATTGATTCCTGGGATGGCAGGACTTTCATATGAAGAAAGACTGGATGAACTGGGCTTGTACTCGTTGGAATTTAGAAGATTGAGGGGGGATCTGATTGAAACGTATAAGATCCTAAAGGGATTGGACAGGCTAGATGCGGGAAGATTGTTCCCGATGTTGGGGAGGTCCAGAACGAGGGGTCACAGTTTGAGGATAGAGGGGAAGCCTTTTAGGACCGAGATTAGGAAAAACTTCTTCACACAGAGAGTGGTGAATCTGTGGAATTCTTTGCCACAGCAAACTGTTGAGGCCAGTTCATTGGCTATGTTTAAGAGGGAGTTAGATATGGCCCTTGTGGCTACAGGGGTCAGGGGGTATGGAGGGAAGGCTGGGTTCTGAGTTGGATGATCAGCCATGTTCATAATAAATGGCGGTGCAGGCTCGAAGGGCCGAATGGCCTACTCCTGCACCTATTTTCTATGTTTCTATGTTTCTATGTAAATGGAAAGGTTTCAGAGAGACTTAGTCAGTTTGGGAGAGTAGGCAAAGAAATGGCAGTAGAGATACAACCTTGACAAATGTACGGCTGTACATTTTGGAAGAAGAAATAATCGGGCAGATTATTATTTAGATGGGGAGAAAATTCAAAAATCAGAAGTGCAAAGGGACTTGGGGGTCCTCGTGCAGGAGACCCTAACGGTTAACCACCAAGTTGGATCGGCGGTAAGGAAAGCGAATGCTATGTTGGCATTCATTTCAAGAGGAATAGTGTATAAGAGTAAGGAGGTGTTGATGAGGCTCTATGGGGCATTAGTGAGACCTCATTTGGAATACTGTGTGCAGTTTTGGGCCCCCTATCTTAGAAAGGATGTACTGATGTTGGAGAGAGTTCAGAGATTTACAAGGATGATTCCTGGAATGCAGGGGCTAACATATAAGGAGCATTTGTCGGCTCTTGGACTGTATTCATTAGAGTATAGAAGAATGAGAGGGGATCTCATAGAAACATTTCGAATGTTGAAAGGGTTGGACAGAGTAGATGTGGAAAGGTTGTTTCCCTTGAGTCCAGGACAAGAGGCCATAGTCTTAGAATTAGAGGGTGCCCGGTTAAAACAGAGATGAGGAGAAATTTTTTTAGCCAGAGGGTCGTGGATTTGTGGAATTCGTTGCCACATACAGCTGTGGAGGCCCGATCATTGAGGGTGTTTAAGGAGGAAATTGACAGGTATCTAATTAGTCAGGGTATCAAGGGATATGGGGAAAAAGCCGGAAATTGGAACTAGATGGGTGAATAGTTTAGCTCATGGGGGAGCTGCAGAGCAGACTCCATGGGCCAAATGGCCTACTTCTGCTCCTTTGTCTTGTGATCTTGTGGTGCGTGTGAGCTCGATTTCAACATTCAAGAGAAATTTGGGTAGGTACATAGATGGTAGGCGTATGGAGAGTTATGGTCCCTGTGTAAGTCAATGGGAATAGGCAGATTAAATGGTTCAGCACAGACTAGATGGGCCAAAAAGCCTGGTTCTGTGCTGTATTTTCTATGACTCTATGACCTATGACCCTTTCTCTGGGAACTCATTCCACCTACGTAGCACAAAGTCATCCCTCAGGTTCTTTCTAACCTTGCACCTACCGCCGTAAACCAATGCCTTCCAGGTTTTGTTTCCCTGGGATAAAGGCTGTGTGCCTTCACCCTGTGTGGGGCCGTCACGGTTTTACAAACATTCACAAGGTCACCCCTCAGTCAAGGCCTGCTCAACTGCTCCCTACAACCCAGACCCTGGTGTCCTGGCAACATTCTCAGAGAGGAAATTCTTTGAGAGAAGCTGCTTGTGGAAACCACTGGTCCAGTAAACACTGATGAACTTGACCTAATATGGGGATCAAACCAGAGAACATCTGGATCCCAGCTCATTCCAAGCAATGAAATCACGGACCAAGCACTTTAGATGTAATTTTCCTTTCACATCTAGATGATCAAAGGTGTTGGAGTTATTATTATTTTGAAGCAAGTTTCTCGAGAGTAATAGAATGTCAATTATAAAATGTGTACCATTGGGAAGAAAGTCTATGGCCCAAATATTCACAGTCTGTATTGTCGGTCAGTTTTGTTTTCATCCCATCCAGAAAGATAATTTCTGACAAAAGTCATGAGTCAAGGTCAAATTTATTGTTGGATGGAACAGGGCATCAAATCAGCCACCTCAACAAGAAAAGCATAAATTAAACATAAATTGTACACACTTTTACAAGAACACAATTGGCAGAGAAAGTCCATTTTAGCTCAGAGTTGTCATCCAAGTTGAAAAATTCATTTTGCTTTTTATTCATTTTAAGGATGAAAGGGCTGGTTCACCTGCCCAAATGTTCACTTGCTAGGCCGGATCACTGTCTCCTTGTGAACTTACTAGGCTGGATCAGTGAGAATCCTTTAAGTTACTAGGCTGGTTTGGAGAACTTTTTAAGAGATTCATTGTTCAGTGACTAGTGTGCTGTGGGATCGATGCCGAGGATTGAGTCCTGAGGACAAACTGTTAGTCTGGAAGTTGAGTCTTGTTGCCCAGAACCAATTCTGCAAATCTCTGCAAGTCCACTAGGGACATTGTGTCTACAAGCTCAAGTCTGCCTCCGCAGAGGCTGGAGGTCTGTCAGGTTAAAATACTATATATGCGCGTGTGTGGGAGGGAGGAACAGAGCTTGATTTTGCTGTTGCTCTTTGTTGCTTGTTGTTCAAAGGTACAATTTAATGCCAGAGAAACGTATCCAACATACATCCTCAAATGCTTTCTCTTTGCAAAACAACCACGAAAACAAGGAAGTGCCCCAAAGAATGAGTGACGGTTAAACATGAGAACCCCAAAGAACCCCCCTCCCGCAGGTAAGTGGCAGTGAGCAACAATCCCCCCGTCCTTCCCACCGGCAAAACGAAAAGCGCATCCACTACAGAGCACAAGTGTGAGCTAGGTGATAGCAAAGACACAGACCTTGCAATTACCCCAAAGGCTATCGCAATTCATCCGGCATTCCACAACCCATAAGGGAGAGGGAGGTGTACCCTATTTTCACAGCAAGCGGTAGACATAAGAAAAACCTGCTAGTTTATGATGCTACAAAATCCATCTCATCGCTTTTTACAAGCTCTGTGTCTGAAGATCGCAAAGATCTTGGGTATTCGGGTTCACAGCGAAAGATTTTCTGGCCTCCCCGACAACATAAGAGTCTCCTGCCATGACATCGACCCTCGATCCGCCCGTCTCCAGAGCCCCGAGATCTTAGGCTTCCAATCACTAGGCCGCCTCTCAGGCCAACCCCTTGGTGTGCCGAACAACGGCTGGTCCTGAAATCCCAAGAATGGGTCCCATTCCCACAAAGAACCAAATTCAGCTTGTAACTCCAGGAACACACATCAAAGTTGCTGGTGAACGCAGCAGGCCAGGCAGCATCTCTAGGAAGAGGTACAGTCGATGTTTCGGGCCGAGACTCTTCGTCAGGACTAACTGAAAGAAGAGCTACTTTAAATTCCTCCATATACCTGTCCAGTTGTCTCTTAAACTTCACGAGTGTATTTGCCTCCACCACTGACTCAGGCAGTGCATTCCACGTACCAACTACTCTCTGAGTAAAATACCTTCCTCTAATATCCCCTTTGAACTTCCCACCCCTTACCTTAAAGACATGTCCTCTTGTATTGAGCAGTGGTGCCCTGGGGAAGAGGTGCTGGCTATCCACTCTGTCTATTCCTCTTATTATCTTGTACACCTCTATCATGTCTCCTCTCATCCTCCTTCTCTCCAAAGAGTAAAGCCCTAGCTCCCTTAATCTCTGATCATAATGCATACTCTCTAAACCAGGCAGCATCCTGGTAAATCTCCTCTGTACCCTTTCCAATGCTTCCATATCCTTCCTATAGTGAGGTGACCAGAACTGGATACAGCACTCCAAGTGTGGCCTAACCAGAGTTTTATAGAGCTGCATCATTACATCGTGACTTTTAAACTCTGTCCCTCAACTTATGAAAGCTAACACCCCATAAGCTTTCTTAACTACCCTATCTACCTGTGAGGCAACTTTCAGGGATCTGTGGACATGTACCCCCAGATCCCTCTGCTCCTCCACACTACCAAGTATCCTGCCATTTACTTTGTACTCTGCCTTGCAGTTTGTCCTTCCAAAGTGTACCACCTCACACTTCTCTGGGTTGAACTCCATCTGCCACTTCTCAGCCCACTTCTGCATCCTATTAATGTCTCTCTGCAATCTTCGACAATCCTCTACACTATCTACAACACCACCAACCTTTGTGTCATCTGCAAACTTGCCAACCCACCCTTCTACCCCCACATCCAGGTCGTTAATAAAAATCACGAAAAGTAGAGGTCCCAGAAATGATCCTTTTGGGACACCACTAGTCACAACCCTCCAATCTGAATGTACTCCCTCCACCACGACCCTCTGCCTTCTGCAGGCAAGCCAATTCTGAATCCACCTAGCCAAACTTCCCTGGATCCCATGACTTCTGACTTTCTGAATAAGCCTACCATGTGGAACCTTGTCAAATGCCTTACTAAAATTCATATAGATCACATCCACTGCACTACCCTTATCTATATGCCTGGTCACCTCCTCAAAGAACTCTATCAGGCTTGTTAGACACAATCTGCCCTTCACAAAGCTATGCTGACTGTCCCTGATCAAAGCATGATTCTCTAAATGCCCATAGATCCCATCTCTAAGAAACTTTTCCAAGAGCTTTCCCACCACAGATGTAAGGCTCACTGGTCTATAATTACCTGGACTACCCCTACTACCTTTTTTGAACAAGGGAACAACATTCGCCTCCCTCCAATCCTCTGGTACCCTTCCCATGGACAAGAAGACCATAAAGATCCTAGCCAGAGGCTCAGCAATCTCTTCCCTCACCTCATGGAGCAGGCTGGGGAATATTCCATCAGGCCCCGGGGACTTATCCATCCTAATGTATTTTAACAACTCCAACACCTCCTCTCCCTCCAACGTGCTCCAGAACATCAACCTCACTCATATTGTTCTCACCATCATCAAGTTCCCTCTCATTGGTGAATACCGAAGAGAAGTATTCATTGAGGTCCTTGCTCACTTCCACAGCCTCCAGGCACATCTTCCCACCTTTATCTCTAATCGGTCCTACCTTCACTCCTGTCAACTTTTTTTCTTCACATAATTGAAGAATGCCTTGGGGTTTTCCTTTACCCTACTTGCCAAGGCCTTCTCATGCCCCCTTCTTGCTCTTCTGAGCCCCTTCTTAAGCTCCTTTCTTGCTTCCCTATATTCCTCAATAGACCCATCTGATCCTTGCTTCCTAAACCTCATGTATGCTGCCTTCTTCCACCTGACTAGATTTTCCACCTCACTTGTCACCCATGGTTACTTCACCCTACCATTCTTTATCTTCCTCACCAGGCCAAATTTATCCTTAACATCCTGCAAGAGATCTCGAAACATCGATCATATGTCCATAGTACATTTCCCTGCAAAAACATCATCCCAATTCACACCTGCAAGTTCTCGCCTTGTAGCCTCATAATCTGCCCTTCCCCAATTAAAATTTTCCTGTTTGTTAATGAATTAGATAATGAAATTGATGGCTTTGTGGCAAAGTTTGTGGATGATACGAAGGTAGGTAGAGGGGTAGGTAGTACTGAGAAAGCAATGTGGTTGCAGCAGGACTGAGACAAATTGGAAGAATAGGCAAAAAAGTGGCCGATGGAATATAGTGTTAGGAAATGTGTGATAATGCATTTTGGTAAAAGGAACAATAGTGTGGACTATTATCTAAATGGGGAGAAGGTTCAAACATCAGCGGTGCAGAGGGACTTAGGAGTCCTCGTGCAAGACTCCCAGATGGTTTATTTACAGGTTGAGTTTGTGGTAAAGAAGGCAAATCCAATGTTGGCATTTATTTCAAGGGGAATAGAATATAAAAGCAAGGAGATAATGTCGAGCCTTTATAAGTCAGGCTGCACTTGAAGTATTGTCAACAGTTTTGGGCCCAATATCTCAGGAAGGATGTGTTGTCTTTGGAGAGAGTCCAAAGAAGATTCACAAGGATTATTTCAGGAATGAAGGGGTTAACATATGAGGAGCGTTTGGCAGCTTTGGGCCTGTTCATACTGGAATTTAGAGAATGCATGTAGATCTCATTGAAACCTACTGAATGTTGAAAGGACCAGATCAGGTGGATTTGGAGAGGATGTTTCCTATGGTGGGGGTATCCAGTACTAGAGGGCACAGCCTCAAAATTAAGGGATGACCCGTCAGAACAGAGGTAAGGAGGAATTCTTTTAGCCAGAGAGTGGAACGCTCTGCCACAGATAACTGTGGAGACCAAGACCTTGGGTATACTAAGGCAGAAGTTGATCATTTCTTGATTAGTCAGGGCATCAAAGGACATGGGAAGAAGGCAGGTGTATGGGGCTGAGTGGGATCTGGGATCAGCCATGATGGAATCGTGGAGCGGACTTGATGGGCTGAATAGCCTAATTCTGCTCCTATGTTTTATGGTCTTATGGTCTAAAGGTGTAGGTGAAGCAAAGTGGTTTCTGTGTAAAAATGACAGTTTTGCAGTCAGTGTTATGGATGATCAAAGTCACTTGTTGCATGTGCTGTAAGTAAGTTTTTAAAAAAATTAAGCCAGACCGCTTGCATTTGTAAATACCTGTTTTTGCACGAACTGGAGTAGCACCACAATATTGTGGTGTTGAATAATGACAATAAGTTGATATTCTATGCTATTCTATATGCAGTCAGCAAAGATTACCTTTTATCTTTCAGACCCTGAATTTCAACATGAATGTCATGATTGCTGTGAACTCAAATCTCTGGGCAACTGTCAAAGCTCTGAATGACTGCAGGGAACAACAGCATCACCTTTCATTTCTGCAATCAAATCTCTGAAGCAGGTCTTGAACCCATCACCCTCTGAGCCAGGAACAAGAGCATTGCTACGTGAACCCTTCATGAATCTACAAGTCTTCATTACAAAACACAGAATTTTACATGGCTGCGGAGAACAGTCTATGGATTCTGCCATAACAAAGAAAGGGTAGTATAAATTGGTTGGTCAGTGGGTAATTCTGAACAAATTATCTGTCTGATTATATAAGCACAGTCTATTTCTGCATATAATCATTGAATAAATTAGAATCCAACAAAGAATAATTTTTCTGTCTGAAATTGCCACCACTTACCACTGCTATTTTTTGCCATCTTAAAGTGGTGATAAAAGGCTTCATCTGAGGTATTGTCCGAAATGTGATTATCCTGAAGAAGATCTCCCATTACATAAGAATAATATTGCAGGCTCTTCTGATTTATCTAATGAGGAATATATAAATCAAATGTTGCTGTCGTGTAGCAAGGGGTGACAATTCAGTGCTGAGTATCTTTGACCCAGCTTTTAGGTTAACCATTCGAGTTGAAGTAATGGTTTGAGTTTAAGAGTTCAATCAACATTTAGATGCTTTAGAAAGGACAGGGAGGGAGGAAAAAGAGGTGGGGGTATGGCACTGCTGATTGGAGATAGTGTCACAGCTGCAGAAAAGGAGCAAGTCATAGAGGGATTGTCTACTGAGTCTCTGTGGTGGAAGTTAAGAATAGGAAGGGGTCAATAACTACTGGATGTTTTTTATAGACTACCCAATATCCCATATTTATAGACTACCCATCGAGGAGCAGATAGGGAGACAGATTCTGGAAAGGTAATAATAACCGGGTTGTCATGGTGCGAGATCTTAATTTCCCAAATATTGATTGGCATCTCCCTAGAGCAAAGGGTTTAGATAGGGTGGAGTTTGTTAGGTGTGTTCAGGAAGGTTTCCTGACACAATATGTAGACATGCCTACAAGAGGAGAGGCTGTACTTGATCTGGTATTGAGAAATGAACCTGGTCATGTATCAGGTCTCTCAGTGGGAGAGAATTTTGGAGACAGTGATTACAATTCTATCTCCCTTACCATAGCATTGGAGAGGGATAGGAACAGACAAGTGAGGAAAACCTTTAATTGGAGTAAGGGGAAATATGAAGCTATCAAGCAGGAACTTGGAAACATAAATTGGGAACAGATGTTCTCAGGGAAATGTACGGCAGAAATGTGGCAAATGTTCAGGGGATAGTTGCGTGGGGTTCTGCATAGGTACATTCCAATGAGAAAGGGCAAGGATGGTAGGGTAAGGAACCATGGTGTACAAAGGCTGTTGAAAATCTAGTCAAGAAGAAAAGTTTACGAAAGGTTCAAAAAACTAGGTAATGATAGAGATCTAGAAATTTATAAGGCTAGCAGGAAGGAGCTTAAGAATGAAATTATGAGAGCCTGAAGAGGCCATGAGAAGGCCTTGGTGAGCAGGATTAAGGAAAACCCCAAGGCATTCTACAAGTATGTGAAGAGCAAGAGGATAAGACGTGAGAGAATAGGACCAATCAAGTGTGACAGTATAAAAGTGTGTATGGAACCAGAGGAGGTGGAAGAGGTACTTTAATGAATACTTTGCTTCAGTATTCACTATAGAAAAGGATCTTGGGGATTGTAGGGATGACTTACAGTGGACTGAAAAGGTTGAGCATATAGACATTAAGAAAAAGGATGTGCTGGAGCTTTTGGAAAGCATCAAGTTGGATAAGTCACTGGGACAGATGAGATATACCCCAGGCTACTGTGGGAGGTGAGGGATGAGATTGCTGAATCTTTGGCAATGATCTTTGCATCACCAATGGAGATGGGAGAGGTTCCAGAGGATTGGAAGGTTGCAGATATTGTTCCCTTATTCAGGAAAGGGGGTAGAGATAGCCCAGGAAATTATAGACCAGTGAATCTTACTTCAGTGGTTGGTAAGTTGATGGAGAAGACCCTGAGAGGCAGGATTCATGCACATTTGGAGTGTCATATGGGGGGCTCTGGGAGCGGACCCAAATGCAAGACACAGACACTGAAGTACTAGGAGCAGGACTCGGAGTGTCAAGAAAGCAAGGGAAGTGGGGAAGAAAGGACACTGGACATTGACACAGGCCCTGGACGAGGCTAGAATGCAGGGCCTGGGCTAGTACATGGACAAGAAACATGGAAACTGGACAAGCAACTAGGAACAAGGAGCTTGGACTAGTGACATGGAACTCCGGAACCAGAGCCTGGACAAGGACCCAGAATCTGGGTCTTGACTCGGAACCAGAACCCGGGTCTAGACTAAGACTCGGGACTAGTATCTTGGCAAGGACAGGATGTGGCTACAGAACAGGATGTGGAACTCCTGCACAGGACGAGGCACATGGACTGGATAAGAACACAAAGCCTTGACTTGGTCAAGGGAGAACAGGAATGCAGAGCCTTGGTTGAGGGAGAACAGGAACATGGAACACAGAGCCCTTGGGGCTGGGACTCATACGCAGAACACAGAACGACAGTTCCCAACACAAGGTAGCGGTAAACAGCTGGACCTACCTAGCAAAGGCGTGGACACAGAGATGGTTCCCAACACAAGGTAGCGACAAACGGCCAGACCTACCTAGCGAAGGCGTGGACACAGAGACAGTTCCAAACAACAATAGACAGTTCCTTATCTAGAAACAGCAAGGCTCCGGTCTTGCTCCAGTGATAAAACTTGATAGCGATACAGGCAAGGTTGCAGGCAAGTCTTCAGGTCAAGGCTTCAGGCAGAGACTGCAGGCTTCAGGAGGAAGGTGAAGGGAAGAGAACTGTCCAGCAAATGAAGCTGAACCCAGGAGCTAGTTATGTAGCCAGCCCAAAATCAGAATCATGTGCCTCACATAAGGAACACAGCAAGACGAAGGAAAACCATAAAACCTGGAATACGGATCAATGGACCGGATCGTGAACCAGAATGTGGACTTCACGGACCGGACCACGACATGGAGAGGCATAATATGATTAGGAATAGTCAGCATGGCTTTGTCAAAGACAGGTCGTGCCTTATGAGCCTCATCGAATTTTTTGAGGATGTGACTAAACGCATTGATGAAGATAAAGCAGTAGATGTAGTGTATATGGATTTCAGCAAGGCATTTGACAAGCTACCCCACGCAAGGCTTATTGAGAAAGTAAGGAGGCATGGGATCCAGTGGGACATTGCTTTGTGGATCTGGAACTGGCTTGCCCACAGAAGGCAAAGTGTGTCTGTAGATGGTTCATATTCTGCATGGAGGTCAGTGACCAATGGTGCGCTCAGGGATCTGATCTGGGACCCCTTCTATTCGTGATTTTTATAACTGACCTGGATGAGGAAGTGGAGGGATGAGTTAGTAAATTTGCTGATGACACAAAAGTTCGGGATGTTGTGGATAGTGTGGAGGGCTGTCAGAGGTTACAGTGGGACATTGAAAGTATGCAAAACTGGGCTAAGAACTGGCAGAATGAGTTCAACCCAGGTAAGTGTGAAGTGGTTCATTTTGGTAGTCAAATATGATGTCAGAATATCGTATTAATGGTAAGACTCTTGGCAGTGTGGAGGATCAGAGGGATCTTGGGGTCGAAGTTCATAGGACACCCAAAGCAGCTGTGCAGGTTGACTCTGTGGTTAAGAGGGCATACGGTGCATTGGCCTTCTTCAACCGTGGGATTGAGTTTAAGAGCCAAGAGATAATGTTACAGTTATATAGGACCCTGGTCAGACCCCACTTGGAGCACTGTGCTCAGTTCTGGTCACCTCACTATAGGTAGGATGTGGAAACTATAGAAAGGGTGCAAAGGAAATTTACAAGGATGTTGCCCGGATTGCGGTGCATGCCTTATGAGAATAGGTTGAGTGAACTCCGCCTTTTCTCTTTGGAGTGACAGAGGATGGGAGATGACCTGATAGAGATGTATAAGATGATGAGAGGCATTTATCATGTGGATAGTCAGAGGCTTTTCCCCAGGACTGAAATGGCTAGCACGAGAGGGCACAGTTTTAAGGTACTTGGAATTAGGTACAAAGGAGATGTCAGGGGTAAGTTTTTTTTATGCAGAGTGGTGAGTGCGTGGAATGGGTTCCCCGCGACGGTGGTGGAGGTGGATACGATAGGGTCTTTTAAGAGACTCCTCGGCAGGTACATGGAACTTAGAAAAATAGAGGACTATGAGTAACCCTAGGTAATTTCTAAAGTAAGTACATGTTCGGCACAGCATTGTGGGCCAAAGGGCCTGTATTATGCTGTAGGTTTTCTATGTTTTCCAACATAAAGAAAGCCCTTAATGAAACATAAAGAAAAATCCCATGTGCATCATCAGCAAATTTTAAAAAATGTTAGCGATATTAGGACATTATTGTGTGCAGCTCTGATCACTTACTTGCAGGAAAGATATCAATAAGATGGAGTGAGTGCAGAGAAAATATACAAGGATGTTGACACGACAGGAGGACCTGAGTTATTTGGCAAGATTGAATAGGTTAGGATTTTATTCTCTGGAGTATAGGAGAATGAGGGGAGATTTGATGGAGGTATTTAAAATTATTAGGGGAATAGATAGGGTAACTGCAAGCAAGGTTTTTCCACTAATGTTGGGTGAGACTAGAACTTGAGGTCATAGGTTAAGGGTGAACGGTAAAATATTTGTGGAGAAACTGAGGGGGATCTTCTTCTCTCAGACGGTGGTACGAGTATGCAACCAGCTGCCAACCTAAGTAGTAGATGCAGGTTTGATTTCAATACTTCAGACAAATTTGGTAGCAGAATATTGGACTGCAAAAGAGCAGAAGGAGGTGGGAGAGTCAGGTCCAGTGGTAACAAAAGTATTGGTGAGAGTTCCAGCAACAAATATGCTGAGAAGGTGTCAGAGAAATTTACTATCACCGATTAGACTTAAATAACGTCATAGACCCGCCCAGGCATTCAGTTTAATTACTTTGCTACGTGATCATGGAAAGCCC
This sequence comes from Mobula hypostoma, assembly GCF_963921235.1. Classification (NCBI taxonomy): domain Eukaryota; kingdom Metazoa; phylum Chordata; class Chondrichthyes; order Myliobatiformes; family Myliobatidae; genus Mobula; species Mobula hypostoma. Next base: position 153,134,351 of record NC_086098.1, on the reverse strand, counting down.
CACTAAGAGACTCTGATAAAGAGAACACAACCATAGTCTTTAATACCTTAAACTACACGCAGTTCAGCAGTTTTCAGGGGGTAAGGAGTTCCTGTTTAGATCTCATCGACAAGGTTCAGGATGCTTCTATACCTTACACAAAGTAAGACAGGGTCCCCATGTACACCATCAGTTCCCCATTAATTATAAGAAACCAAGCTGTTAATCATGTAGCCTTGAGGGCTAAGGGTTCCTCCTTACACACACATCCATGGTTTATCAGTTCTTTATTGCCAACGTGATTTACTACAACTGTGCGTCATCAGTTCTTCATTTCTAACAGAACTTATTGTTTAATTAGTATGAGTAGACAGACCCCATCTGCTTCTCACCCTGCTATTTGCGTGATCTTGTTAACCCTTAATTCGCAGGCTTAATTTTCATCCACAGTCACTTCCTTTTTGATCGTCAGATCAAATTTATTCCTCTTCATCTTCTGGATAAGGGGCTTTGGAGGCCGCATGTCTAAACAAGCATCTTCATCATACTCAGGATTAAGGGGTTCCAACTTCACTTTTGGAAACATCCCTATGAGTCCATGCCGGGGCTGGGGTACCAAGGCGCACGTAAATCTAAAGATCGCTACAACCACTATTATCAATCCATAATGCACAACCGTTGTCCACCAGTCTCTTAAGAGATTCCCAAAGGCCAACACCCTCCAGGAGGATTATAGTTGTGGAATTATTCTTCTACCTTACGTATTTGTTTCACACTCTTCTGAATATGGTGACCAAATAGGTTATCTTTTGTCAGGCTCATCGGAGATATAGGTAAAACATTCCTGTCTTACGGCAGCACAGATTCCACCTTTCGCAGCTAGTATGAAGTCCAGAGTCATTCTATTTTTCAGGGTTATTGTTCTAATGGCTACTACTTATCATCCAAAACCTTTCAGTTTCTGAAATGGTCCTCTTGCTTGGAGACCAAAAGAGGTGCTTGGCTATATCCTTCAGGTGATGCATATAGGGTACCACGTTGGCCAAAGACACAACCCTCCCAGTCTGAGGGCAAGCTCACTCCGCAAACCCTGTGTGCTCCATTGAAGGCTGAGGGAAGCGTAGAGAGATGTTATTAATTACTTTGCAGTTACTACTTTTTCTTGCAATCAACCACCCCTTGGCATAGGCGTTGGTCACCCTCCACCAGCTCTGTTGGGGCTCGGAGGGGGTGGGGGGGGCGGGGTTCCCTAGTTCTATTGTAGGCGGACAGGTGCCATGCATCAAAGACAGTAAATGATAAATGAAACCTCCTTAGGCCGTAGGCTCCTACCTTGTCTTCTAACAACATTGATTCCAGAGGTTTTAGCCTTACTGCTCCCAGTCGTCCTATACCCTGACCGTACCATCAGCTTCTGCTAGCTCTTTCCCGTGTTATTATTAAAACGTGGCCATGCCTCCATTTGGGGAAAGGTGAAGGAGGCAAGAACCAAGGGAATGTCTCCCCCGCCCTCCCCATAATGCAGTATATGTGTACAAATCCAGTATGCAGAAGCATTCAAGCATACAGCAAGTTCATAACTAAGAGATAAAAAAGTAAGCAATGATACAACAACTTTCATTCTTCTTTGGTGTCACCGGGCTGTCCTACACCATGATTGAGCTTGCACCGCGTCCCATCAATTCAGTCAGGCTTTCCTTCTACCTTTACTGCCGTCCTTGTCACCAGAATCGAATTATGCGATAGGGGCCCTTCCACCGAGGAGAAGGCCAGGCTTGAGCGTTTTCACATCCACAAATCTGATTCAAAAGGATGAGTATTCCATTCCCCCAGCTGAGGTAATGCAGCAGCTACTTGCCCCGATTCAATCTCATGGCTTCCCCCAAAAAATTAACAATTAAAAATAGTTTTCTCGTCAGTCCAGACCAGAGAGACTTGGGTAGTCAGGATCCGGCTGGCATTGGTTGTCCTATTCATACTTCGAAAGGGGTTAGTTTGGTTAACACACACAAAAAATGCTGGTGAACGCAGCAGGCCAGGCAGCATCTATAGGAAGAGGTACAGTCGACGTTTCGGGCTGAGACCCTTCATCAGGACTAACTGAAGGTAGTAAGAGATTTGAAAATGGGAGGGGGAGAGGGAGATCCAAAATGATAGGAGAAGACAGGAGGTGGAGGGATGGAGCTAAGAGCTGGAAGGTTGATTGGCAAAAGGGTAACAAGGCTGGAGAAGGGAGAAGATCATGGGACAGGAGATCCGGGGAGAAAGACAGGGGGGGGGGAACCCAGAGGATGGGCAAGGGGTATAGTTGTCCCTCTGACTATACCCCTTGCCCATTCTCTGGGTTCCCTCCTGCCTTGTCTTTCTCCGCGGACCTCCTGTCCCATGATCCTCTCATATCCCCTTTGCCAATCACCTGTCCAGCTCTTGGCTCCATCCCTCCCCCTCCTGTCTTCTCCTATCATTTTGGATCTCCCCCTCTCCCTCCCACTTTCAAATCTCTTACTAACTCTTCCTTCAGTTAGTCCTGACGAAGGGTCTCGGCCTGAAACGTCGACTGTACCTCTTCCTAGAGATGCTGCCCGGCCTGCTGCGTTCATCAGTAACTTTGATGTGTGTTGCTTGAATTTCCAGCATCTGCAGAATTCCTGTTGTTTGAGAGAAAAAGACTGTCTGTATATAAATAAATAAATAACAGATGGGGTACAGGGGGGGGGGTGGGGCATTAACGGAAGTTAGAGAAATCAATGTTTATGCCATCAGGTTGGAGGCTACCCAGATGGAATATAAGGTGTTGCTCCTCCAACCTGAGTGTGGCTTCATCTTTACAGTAGAGGCAGCCGTGGATAGACACGTCAGAATGGGAATGGGACATGGAATTAAAATGTGTGGCCACTGGGAGATACTGCTTTCTCTGGCAGACAAAGCGTAGGTGCTCAGCAAAGTGGTCTCCCAGTCTGCGTCGGGTCTCGCCAATATATAGAAGGTCGCATCGGGAGCACTGGATGCAGTATATCACCCCAGCTGACTCACAGGTGAAGTGTCCCCTCACCTGGAAGGACCGTCTGGGGCCCTGAATGGTAGTGAGGGAGGAAGTGTAAGGGCATGTGTAGCACTTGTTCTGCTTACAAGGATAAGTGCCAGAAGGGAGATCAGTGGGGAGGGATGGGGGGGACAAATGGACAAGGGAGTCGCGTAGGGAGCGATCCCTGCAGAAAGCAGAGAGGTGGGGGGGGGGGGAGAAGATGTGCTTAGTGGTGGGATCCCGTTGACGGAAGTTACGGAGAATTATATGTTGGACCCAGAGGCTGGTGGGATGGTAGGTGAGGACAAGGGGAACCCTATTCCTAGTGGGGTGGCGGGAGGATGTGATGAGAGCAGATGTGCGTGAAATGGGAGAGATGCGTTTGAGAGCAGAATTGATGGTGGAGGAAAGGAAGCCTCTTTCTTTAAAAAAGGAAGACATCTCCTTCGTCCTGGAATGAAAAGCCTCATCCTGAGAGCAGATGCAGCAGAGACAGAGGAATTGCGAGAAGGGTATGGCATTTTTGCAAGAGACAGGGTGAGAAGAGGAATAGTCCAGGTAGCTGTGAGAGTCCGTAGGCTTATAGTAGACATCAATAGATAAGTTGTCTCCAGAGATAGAGACAGAAAGATCAAGAAAGGGGAGGGATGTGTCGGAAATGGACCAGGTAAACTTGAGGGCAGGGTGAAAGTTGGAGGCAAAGTTAATGAAGTCAACGAGCTCAGCATGCATGCAGGAAGCAGCGCCAATACAGTCGTCGATGTAGCGAAGGAAAAGTGGGGACAGATACCAGTATAGGCTTGGAACATGGATTATTCCACAAAGCCAACAAAAAGGCAGGCATATCTGGGACCCATGGCTACACCTTTGGTTTGGAGGAAGTGGGAGGAGCCAAAGGAGAATTTATTGAGAGTAAGGACTAATTCTGCTAGATGGAGGAGAGTGGTGGCAGAGGGGAACTGGTTAGGTCTGGAATCCAAAAAGAAGCGGAGAGCTTTGAGACCTTCTTGGTGGAGGTTGGAAGTATATAGGGACTGGACATATATAGTGAAAATAAAGTGGTGGGGGCCAGGGAACTTAAAATCATTGAAAATTTTCAGAGCGTAAGAAGCGTGACGAACATAGGTAGGAAGGGATTGAACAAGGAGGGATAAAACAGTGTCAAGGTATGCAGAAATGAGTTTGGTGGGGCAGCAGCAAGCTGAGACAATGGGTCTACCTGGACAGGCTGTCTTAAGGGGGCATTGGTGACGGACCCAAATGCAAGAAACAGACACTGAAGTACTAGGAACAGGACATGACTAGAGACTAGAGTTAGTGACGTGACAGGATGCAGACTAGGAGCTGGGACAAGAACACAGACTTGGGCTAGGTCATTGGCAAGGCAAGCGGGACCAGGACAAGGAACTGGGAACTAGGAGCCCAGGCTTGGACTCCAAGCCAGAGACTGGACGAGGACCCAGAACCTGGGTCTTGACTCGAGCTCGAACTCCAGGACTAGGCGAGGACATGACGTGGCTACAGGACAGGTCATGGCTTGGGTTCCTCGAGGCTTGGATTCTTCGTGGCTTGGATTCCATGAGGCAAGGATATGATGAGGCTTGGGTTCGGACTCTGAGCCAGAGACTGGACAAGGACCCAGAACCTGGGTCTTGACTCGGGCTTGGACTGCGGAACTAGGTGAAGACATGACGTGGTCTTGGGAGACGGGATTAGGCGAGGCTACAGTACAGAACGAGGGACTCCTGGGCAAGGTGTGGGGACTCCAGCACAGGACAAAGCACATGGACAGGATGAGAACACGAAGCCTTGACTCAGGCTTGGCAGAACAGGAACACAGAGACTTGGTCTTGGCAGAACAGGAACCAGGAACACAGATACTTGGTCTTGGGAGAATAGGAACATGGAACACAGAGCCTTGGTCTTGGGAGAGACAGGAACACAAGTACATGGAACACAGAGCCGGGACTCCTCCTTGGGAACAGGACTTGGGGCCGGAGCTCTACACAGAGTCAGGACTAGGGAGCAGGACGTGGGGCCAGGACTCGTACACAGAACACAGAGAGACAGTTCCCAACACAAGGTAGCAGCAAATGGCCAGACCTACCTAGCGAAGGCGTGGACACAGAGACAGTTCAAAACAACAGTAAACAGTTCCTTATCTTGCTCCAGCAGTTGAACTTGACAGCAGTGCAGGCAAAGGTTGCAGGCAAGGGTTACAGGCGAGGCAAGGCTCCAGACACTGGTTGCAGGGCATGGCTTCAGGAGGAAGGGGCAGAGAAGGGATTCAGACAGGGGGTTATGACGGGAACAATCTAGCAGATGAAGCTGAACCATGGAGCTATTTATGTAGCCAGCCCAAAACGTAAATCAGCTGCCAGATAAAGGAAAAACCAGAAAACCTGGAATAAGGAACATGAATCGGACTGTGAACCGGAATCCGGACTTCATGGACCGGACCATGACAGAAACCGCCCCCCGCCCCCACCACCCCATGGGAGCCTCCTGGCAACCCAAAAGGCTTCCCCAGACTATGGATGACATGGGCGGGTGGCGGGGGGGGGGGGCATTCAACCGGAGGGATCCCAGGATAGCAACAGTTAAACGGCAGTGTCTGTGTCGCTGGGTCCATGTCTGGCTGGACTGTTCTGTCATAAGGGGGCATTGGTGGCGGACTCAAGTGCAAAACACAGACACTGAAGTACTAGGAACAGGACAGGACTAGTGTCTAGAGTTAGGAACGTGACTGGATGCAGACTAGGAGCTGGGGCAAGAACACAGACTTGGGCTAGGACGTTGGCTAGGCAAGCAGGACCAGGATAAGGAACTGGGAACTAGGAGTCTGGGCTTGGACTCTGAGCCAGGGACTGGACAAGGACCCAGAACCTGGGTCTTGACTTGGGCTCGGACCCCGGAACTAGGCGAAGACATGTGGCTACAGGACAGGTCATGCCTTGGGTTCCTTGAGGCTTGGATTCTTCGTGGCTTGGGTTCCTTGAGGAGAGGACATGACGAGGGTTAGGTTCGGACTCCGAGCCAGAGACTGCACAAGGGCCCAGAACCTGGGTCTTGACTCAGGCTCGGACTCCGGAACTAGAGGAAGACATGACGTGGTCTTGGGAGACAGGACTAGGCCAGGCTACAGGACAGAATGAGAGACAGCTGGGCAAGATGACGGAACTCCAGCACAGGACGAAGCACATAGAGAGGATGAGGCACATGGACAGAACAAGAACACAAAGCCTTGACTTGGGCTTGGCAGAACAGGAACGAGGAACACAGATACTTGGTCTTGGCAGAACAGGAACATTAAACACAGAGCCTTGGTCTTGGGAGAGACAGGAACACAGGGACATGGAACACAGAACCAGGACCCCTCCTTGGGAACAGGACTTGGGGCTGGGGCTCTTCACAGAGTCAGGACCCCTCCTAGGGAGTAGGACATAGGGCCAGAACTTGTACACAGAACACAGAGAGACAGTTCCCAACACAAAGTTGCAGCAAATGGCTAGACCTACTTAGCAAAGGCATGGACACAGAGAACAGTACTGTCATGGTCCGGTCCATGAAGTCCATGTTCCGGTCCATCGACCCTTGCTCCAGGTTTTCCTGTCTACCCTTTTTCTGTTCCTATTGAGCACTAATTGAGACAGCTGATTCTCGTTGGGGCTGGCTGCGTAAATACCTCGAGAGACCAGGGCATGGCTGCTGGATTGTTCTTGTCCTTAATCCTTGTATCCCTTCCCCTGCCTTCTGTTTCCTCACCTGAAGTCTCGCCTTTCATTGCCTGAAGCCTTGCCTTATCTTGCCGGTAACTCTCACCTCACCTGAAGACTTGTCTTGGAGCCACCCTGTACCGAGCTCCCTTTCTGTCCCTTGCCTCTGCCGGGTAAGCCAGGCCATCTTGCCGTTACCTATGGTTGGTTCTGTCCCTTGCCTCCGTTGGATAAGCCAGGCCGTATTGCCATTACCCTATGATTGGTTCTGTCCCTTCCCTCCGTCGGGTAAGCAAGGCCATCTTGCCGTTACCTACGGTTGGTTCTGTCCCTTCCTGTCCTTTGCTTCCGTCAGGTAAACCAGGCCGTCTTGCCGTTACCCTGCAGTTGGTTCTATCCCTTGCCTCCATCGGGTGGAGTACCGCGCCCTGCCCAGGAGAAGCTTCAAGACCCCAAGCCTCGCCTCAAGTCTCTGGTCTCCAGCCTCACCTCAAGTCTGAAGACTCCAGCCTCGTCCTGCCTGCTGGCCAAGTCACATCCTTGCCTAGTTCTCGGGTCCGAGCCAGAGGCAAGACCCAGGTTCTGGGTCCTTGTCCAGTCTCTGGCTCGAAGTCCAAGCCTAGGCTCCTAGATCTCTTGTCCAGTCCTGTTCCACGTTCCCAGTTTTCGTGTCCATGTCCTAGCCCTCACCCTGTATCCTAGTCCAGTCCCTAGTACTTCAGGGTCTGTGTCTTGCACTTGGGTCCGTTCCCAGCCACCACCTTATGACAGGTTATCAACGCTAGGTAGCGGCAAACGGCCAGACCTACCTAGTGAAGGCGTGGACACAGAGACAGTTCAGAACAACGACAGACAGTTCCTTACCTTGCTCTGGCAGTTGAACCTGACAGTGGTGTGGGCAAAGGTTACAGGCGAGGCAAGGCTCCAGACACTGGTTGCAGGGCAAGGCTTCAGGAGGAGGGGGCAGAGAAGGGATTCAGACAGGGGGTTTTGATGGGAACCATCCAGCAACTGAAGCTGAACGAAGGAGCTATTTATGTAGCCAGCCCAAAATGTGAATCAGCTGCCTCAATTAGAGCACCCAACAGAAAAAGGAAAAACCGGAAAACCTGGAATAAGGAACGATGGACCGGACCTTGAACCAGAATCCAGACTTCACGGACAGGACCATGACACAGGCAGGCTTGTGGACCTTGAGTAGGAGATAGAAACGGGAAGTGCAGGGTGTGGGAACTATAAGGATGGTGGCAGTAGATGGGAGATCCCCTGAGCTGATGAAGTTGGTGATGGTGTGGGAAACAATGGCCTGGTGCTCCTTAGTGGGGTCATGATCAAGGGGTAAATACGAGGAGGTATCTGCAAGTTGTCGCTGTTCCTCGGTATGGTTGAGGTTAGTACGCCAGACTATAACAGCACCCTTCTTATTGGCGGGTTTAATATTAAGGTCAGGATTAGTACAGAGGGAGTGGAGAGCACAGCGTTCGGAAGGAGTGAGTTTGGAATGGGAACAAGGTGTGATGAAGTCGAGTCGGTTGACGTCCCGTCGGCAGTGAGCAATAAAGAGATCCAGAGCAGGCAGAAGACCAGAGCGAGGTGTCCATGAAGAGCAGGAAGGTTGAAGACGGGAGAAGGGGTCATCGGTGTGGGTGGGAGAGTCCTTGCTGAAGAAGTAGGCTTGAAGACGGAGTCGGTGGAAGAAGAGTTCAGCACAATGGCTAACGAGGAACTCGCTGAGGTGTGGGCGAAGGGGGACAACATATAATTCTCCGTAACTTCCGCCACCTCCAATGGGATCGACCACTAAGCACATCTTTCCCTCCACCCCCCCACTTCTGCTTTCCGCAGGGATTGCTCCCTACGCGACTCCCTTGTCCATTTGTCCCTCCCCACTGATCTCCCTCCTGGTACTTATCCTTGCAAGTGGAACAAGTGTTACACTTGCCCCTACACCCCTCCCTCACTACCATTCAGGGTCCCAAACAGTCCTTCCAGGTGCGGCGACACCTCACCTGTGAGTCTGTTGGGGTTATCTACCGTACCTGGTGCTCCCGGTGTGGTCTCCCGTATATTGGAGAGACCCGATGTAGATTGGGAGACTGCTTCGCCGGACACCGCTGGAAGAAGCGGGATCTCCTAGTGACCATCCATTTTAATTCCACTTCCCATTCCCATATGTCAGTCCAAGGTCTCCTCTACGGTAGCAATGAGGCTACATTTGGAAAAAATCACGTTGCAAAAGGAAAACTTGAAATGTTTCCACTGCTGTTTGGGCTTGAGAGTGAGGAAGGATCAGAAAGTCTGTAGTCTTATTGAAAACCACCTGGAAGCACTGCAGAAAAAAATGAACAGTATTCTTCCTCTCTTTCAACACAAGCGTATGACTGGGCGAGGGGTCCTTTCTCTGAATCTTCGGCTCAGCCCGAGAACTTGACTTTGAGAGAAGAGGAAGAACTTTGTGGGATGCATTCTGATCATACACTCAGGATCAGATTTACTGACCTGCCCCTGGACAAGTTCTGGATTTCTGCCATTCATAGGAATGCAATGACTAATTCATAACCTTTCAACCTCCACTTTAAATATACCCAAAGCCTTGGCCTCCACAGCCATCTGTGGCAATGAATTCCACAGATTTACCATCCTCTGAGTAAGGAAATTCCTCCTCATCTCTGTTCTAAAGGGATCTCCTTCTAAGGTGACATTGGGCCTTTGACTCCCCTGGTGGACTTGCTGAGATTTGCAGATTTGGGGCTCCAGTTCTGTCAGATTACCAAACCTGGGAAAGGCTACTGAATGATGTCTTGTTATGATCAGTGGAGAATTGAGTCACTTCTACAAGCTTCCGTAATAAACTGGACTACTACACTGACTGCTGTAGAGCTTTAGAAAACAGTAGAACATTAAGCTCAACAAAGCATGTTTCTTTCCAATCGATCCACATCCACCCACCAGCCTCTCAATCTCCTACTGTCACTGGGCTCATGTTTAATTGCTGCTCAAATTCCATTCTGTTGGAAGTGAAAAGCTTGAGGATTCAGGCATGTGTATCTTTTACAATGGGTGGTATTCAGTAATCAGCCTCTATTCTAAAGTGTTTCATCCTCATTATATTGAAGAGACACCTCAACACTGAACTGACTTCACAATCTATGGACTCACTTTCCAGGCCTCGACAACTCAGGTTCTCCATGTAATTAATTTCCTATTAATTTATTATTATTATTATTATTTGCTTTTCTTGTATTTTCACAAATGGTCTTCATTTGCACATTGGTTGGTTGTCTGTATTTGTGTGCAGTATTTCATTGATTTCTTTGCTGTACTGTGAATGCTCATGAGAACATGAATCTCAGAGTAGACATACCAGTCTTCCCCCTTTCTTTCCAATCCCGTTGAAGGGTTTCAGCCCAAAACATTGACTCCTTATTCTTTTTCATAGATGCTGCCTGACTTGCTGAGCTCCTCCAGGATATTGTTTGTGTGTGTTACTCTGGATTTGCAGCATCTGCAGAATCTCTTGCGCTTACATCAAATTATGTTCTTCTCTATCCAGTTGCTCAGATTCAGTTGGAAATGTGGGAGCTGTAGATGCTGGAATCTGCAGTAACGATCTGCTGGAGGAACACAATGGGTTAGTCAGCATCTTTGGAGGAAGAAGAACTGGTACACATACTTTAATAATATATTTTGATAAGCACAGCTGAAAAGTAGCTTTGAACATTAAATGCACCTATATTGCAATTCAGCCATTCACAGCATCGTGGATTGTGATGATTCATCGCAGTTGTGTTGTCAGAACTGGAGTAGCCAATTAACATTCAGTAAGATCTCCAAACCAGAAGACAAGGTAAAAACAGGGGGTTAACTAAGAAACACACATCAAAGTTGCTGGTGAACTCAGCAGGCCAAGCAGCATCTATAGGAAGAGGCGCAGTCGACGTTTCAGGCCGAGACCCTTCGCCAGGACTAACTGAAGGAAGAGTGAGTAAGGGATTTGAAAGCTGGAGGGGGAGGGGGAGATGCAAAATGATAGGAGAAGACAGGAGGGGGAGGGATAGAGCCGAGAGCTGGACAGGTGATAGGCAAAAGGGGATATGAGAGGATCATGGGGCAGGAGGTCCGGGAAGAAAGACAATGGGGGGGGGTGACCCAGAGGATGGGCAAGAGGTATACCCAGAGGGACAGAGGGAGATAAAGGAAGCGAGAGAAAGAATGTGTGCATAAAAATGAGTAACAGATGGGGTACGAGGGGGAGGTGGGGCCTAGCGGAAGTTAGAGAAGTCAATGTTCATGCCATCAGGTTGGAGGCTACCCAGACGGAATATAAGGTGTTGTTCCTCCAACCTGAGTGTGGCTTCATCTTCACAGTAGAGGAGGCCGTGGACAGACACGCCAGAATGGGAACGGGACGCGGAACCAAAATGTGTGGCCACTGGGAGATCCTGCCCTCTCCGGCGGACAGAGCGTAGATGTCCAGCAAAGCGGTCTCCCAGTCTGCGTCGGGTCTCACCAATATACAAAAGGCCACATCGGGAGCACCGGACACAGTATATCACCCCAGTCGACTCACAGGTGAAGTGATGCCTCACCTGGAAGGACCGTTTGGGGCCCCGAATGGTGGCAAGGGAGGAAGTGCAAGGGCATGCGCAGCACCCGTTCCGCCCACACGGATAAGTGCCAGGAGGGAGACCAGTGGGGAGGGATGGGGGGTACGAATGGACAAGGGAGTTGTGTAGGGAGCGATCCCTGCGGAATGCAGAGGGGGGGGAGGGAAAGATGTGCTTAGTGGTGGGATCCCGTTGGAGGTGGCGGAAGTTACGGAGAATAATATGTTGGACCCGGAGGCTGGTGGGGTGGTAGGTGAGGACCAGGGGAACCCTATTCCTAGTGGGGTGGTGGGAGGATGGAGTGAGAGCAGATGTACGTGAAATGGGGGAGATGCGTTTAAGAGCAGAGTTGATAGTGGAGGAAGGGAAGCCCCTTTCTTTAAAAAATGAAGACATCTCCCTCGTCCTAGAATGAAAAGCCTCATCCTGAGAGCAGATGCAGCGGAGACGGAGGAATTGCGAGAAGGGGATGGCGTTTTTGCAAGAGACAGGGTGAGAAGAGGAATAGTCCAGATAGCTGTGAGAGTCAGTAGGCTTATAGTAGACATCAGTGGATAAGCTGTCTCCAGAGACAGAGACAGAAAGATCGAGAAAGGGGAGGGAGGTGTCGGAAATGGACCAGGTAAACTTGAGGGCAGGGTGAAAGTTGGAGGCAAAGTTAATAAAGTCAATGAGTTCTGCATGCGTGCAGGAAGCAGCGCCAATGCAGTCGTCGATGTAGCGAAGGAAAAGTGGGGGACAGATACCAGAATAGGCACGGAACATAGATTGTTCCACAAAGCCAACAAAAAGGCAGGCATAGCTAGGACCCATACGGGTGCCCATAGCTACACCTTTAGTTTGGAGGAAATGGGAGGAGCAAAAGGAGAAATTATTAAGAGTAAGGACTAATTCCGCTAGTCGGAGCAGAGTGGTGGTAGAGGGGAACTGATTAGGTCTGGAATCCAAAAAGAAGCGTAGAGCTTTGAGACCTTCCTGATGGGGGATGGAAGTATATAAGGGTTAACTAAGAATTTTATTTTCAAATGATAGTTTATTGTGCTGTAGATTCTGTTCCCTAAAAGGATGATGAAACTTAATCAGACCTTTCCTAGGTGAAGAGGAAGGAATTGTGGGACTCTGAGCAGACAGCTGGGAAGTAAAAAGGTTTATTGGTTGATTCTACACACAAGGACAATGGGAGACATGGTCTCCAACTGTGCTGTGTGCAACAAGGAAGAGAGGGTTTGTTGCAGTAAATAATGAAAATGAAAGTGAATAATGATTTCCCGATCGATCCGGCTTGGTCGGTCCTACCTTTGGGAGAGGCCGAGTGGAAGCGACGGTCTCGACACGTGCGCCGAACTTCCGTGCCCGGCTCGTTACCATCTCCGGAGGTGGGTAGGTGGGTCTGCCGCGGGGCGGCCGACGGAGGCGAGCGGCGACCGTCGACCGTCCTGAGAGCCAGCTCGGCGGAAGGGTGTGGATGCGGACCTCACCCAGCGACGCGGCTCGATAGGGGATGGCGCGGCACTGCGACGACATGGCCCGAGAGAGCAGGGGACGGGCGCGCCGGCCGCAGCAAGGCGAGAGAGGCGAGTTCCATAGGCCAGGGTGGCAGAGAGATGCCCGTTCAGCCTCACGCAACCGAAGCGTTGATCCTCGGTCACGAACAAGAGGAAGGGGAGGCCCTGCGCGTGCGGTGTTACCGACTGACGGCCGGCCGGTGTGCGATTTCCAGAAGGTCGGGCGACACCCGCGCGTCCCCTCCCCGCTCCTCCAGAGGCCGGAGACGTCCGGCCGCCAGAGCGGTCCGCGTGCAGCCTCCGGTTCCGCGAGAAGGCTAGTGTCCTCGGGACGAGGGGAGCCTTGTGAGCGGTCCGGCGGGCGGTGCAGCAAATTGTCGGTACGTTTCTCGGCATTCGCATACGAACCCTGAAGGAGAGAGAAAAAGGGGTGTACGTGGGCCAGGGGCGCGTTAGCGCCGCGACACCCAGCGGATCCCTCGAATCGAGGGGACCGCCGATGACTGAACCGAGCACCAACCTTCCCCGGCGGCGGGGAGGCCACGTGCACGAGCGCGGCAGCTTACCTTGCGCATGACCAATGAAAGTGACTGATTTTCCCTCAGGGGAAAATGTCCTCCTGATAAATGCTAATCACTATCCCGGCTTTCAGATAGGCAACACATTTGAACCTACTTATGTCATCTCTGTAAATCTGGCTGACGTGTGATGTCACTGATATGCAAAGGATTAGGACTTGATTCACTAATCAGAGCTACAACAGCAATATTTATCCTGGCTGGAGTTTTCACTTCTCTGACACAAAATGCAAGAGAGGTGGTTTCAAAGGGATAAACTGCAACAGACTTGAAAGTTACAGGGTTGGAAAATTTGTGAATTCGAACAGAATGAGTAAATCGTGCTTGCAGGAGTTGGATGCATTAAACACTCGAATATAGCTCTCAGTTACACAGTGACCACTTCAATATGCATCAAAGTGATGGCATATGGTTATTCTTATAGAAAAAAATGTATTTTTCACAAAAAGCTGTTCATATGATTGATAGAGAACATGCGAATAAAAGGCATCCTAAATCAGTACACAATGCCAGAAAGCTACAGATGAGTTCAGTCTGCAGAAAAGATGCTGGAATGGGAAACTCCGCAGGCCAACCAGTGTTTAGAATCTGATTCCGATTTATTTCAAAGTTTAAAATAATTTATTATTAAAGTATGTATACGTCGCCATATACAACCCCAAGATTTCTTTTCTTATCAGTATTCACAGAACAATGAAATAAAACAGAATAAAATGAACTACACACATAGACTGACAAATAATCATGGTGCATAAGAAGAACATAAGATCATAGGTTGATTAGATAAAGGAACAGAATTAGGCCATTTGACCCATCGAGTCTGCTCCGCCATTTCATCATGACTGATCCATTTCCCTCTGAACCTCACTCTCCTGCCTTCTCCCCGTATCCCTTCAAGCTCTGATGAATCAAAAATCTATCAACCTCTGCCTTAAATATACTCAATGAGTTGGCCTCCACAGCTGCCCACTGCAACAAATTTCACAGATTCACTGCTCTCTGGCTAAAGAAATTCCTGCTCATCTCCATTCTAAATGGACACCTCTCTATTCTGGGGCTGTGTCCTCTGGTCTTAGACTCCCCCACCATAGAGAACATCCTCTCCACATCCACTCTATTGAGGCCTTTCAATATTTGATCGGTTTTAAAGACAATCTGTGCAAATACAAATAAATAAATAAATACAGAGAACATGCGTGGATAAATCCTTGAAAATGAGTGCATAGATTGTGAAATTTCACCTCTCCAGTGTTGAGTGAGTGAAGTTATCCACACTTGTACAGGAGCCCGATGGCTGAGGGATAATATTTATCACCTGAACATCGAAGCATGCAATGAAATGTGCCATTTTTGTTGAGAACCAATGCACCAGAAATATGTTGAAACATATTTCTCCATCAACATAACATGCCCACAATGCTTGGCTGAACAAAACAGAACACAACAAGCAACAAAACAAGCCATGTTCATTTGTTTCGCCCTCTCTCCCACCCATGCATATGCACAGTCCTCCAGCTTCAACATTTATGGAGAGACGTAGATAGTCGACATTTCCAGCTGAGGCTCTTTATCTGGACTGAAAGGCAGAGGGAGATGACCAGTGTCAAAATGTGGGGGGAGAAGGATGGAGCAGGAGATGGTAGAGACAGGTGCCTCCGGGTGAGGAGGTACTGTTGGTAGATGGAGGAGGGGAGAAGTAGAAATAGTGACAGAGGCTGGGAGGTGATGCATGGAGATGGCAGAAGATTGCAAATGGTTAAATCTGATAGGAGAGGAAGGTGGGCAGATGGAAACAATGGAACAGGGGATTCAATTATTAATTGATAGGGGTATTTTAAAAAAGTTATTCCCTTCACATTAGATTCCATTTTTTAATTTTAAATTGGTGAATAGTACAGTTTTACTCATTGAATTCTGCACAACTCCATCCCAGTGACTTTATATCCTTAGCAAAGCCCTCTGAGTATGTGTAACCCCAATAGCCAAATTAGTCACATAAAAGGAGATGGTATCTTGCATTTGGTAATGCTTTATCATTTACATTAAGATAGTTCTGGTAGGCTAATGGTTAAGTTACTGAGAGGTAGAAATAAATAGCATGAAAACAGCCCTTCAGCCCAGTGAACCAATGCCGGCTGTGGCAATGAGTTCCACAGATTTCTAAAGACACAGCATTTTATTCTGAGGCAGTGCATTCTGGTGTTAGAATCCCCCACTATGGGAAACATCCTCTCCACATCCACTCTGCCTGGGCTTTCAATATTTCATAAGCTTCAGAATCAGAATCAGGTTTAATATCATCGGCATTTGTTGTGAAATTTGTAAACTTTACGGCAGCAGTACAATACAATATATGAAACATAGAAAACCTACAGCACAATACAAACCCTTTGGCCCACAAAGCTGTGCTGAACATGTCCTTACCTTAGAAATTACCTAGGGTTACCCATAGCCCTCTATTTTTCGAAGCTCCGTGTACCTATTCACGAGTCTCTTAAAAGACCCTATCGTTTCCACCTCCACCACCGCAGCCAGCAGCCCATTCCACACGCTCACCACTCCCTGCGTAAAAAAACTTAACCCTGACATCTCCTCTGTACCTACTTCCATGTACTTTAAAACTGTGCCCTCTCGTGCTAGCCATTTCAGCCCTGGGAAAAAGCCTTTCTTTGACTATCCACACGATCAATGCCTCTCATTATCTTGTACACCTCTATCAGGTCACCTCTCATCCTCTCATCCTCTGTCGCTCCAAGAAGAAAAGGCCGAGTTCACTCAACCTATTCACATAAGGCATGCTCCCCAATCCAAGCAACATCCTTGTAAATCTCCTCTGCACTCTTTCTATGGTTTCCACATCCTTCCTGTAGTGAGGCGACCAGAACTGAGCACAGTACTCCAAGCGGGGTCTGACCAGGGTCCTATATAGCTGCAACATTACCTCTCGGCTCCTAAACTCAATCCCACAGTTGATGAAGGTCAATACACCATATGCCTTCTTAACCACAGAATCAACCAGCGTAGCAGCTTTGAGTGCCCTATGGACTTGGACCCCAAGATATCTCTGATCCTCCACACTGCCAACAGTCTTACCCATTAATACTATATTCTGCCATCATATTTGACTTACCAAAATGAACCACTTCACACTTACCTGGGTTGAACTCCACCTGCCACTTCTCAGCTCAGTTTTGCACCCTTTCAATGTCCCACTGTAACCTCTGACAGCCCTCCACACTATCAACAACACCCCCAACCTTTGTGTCATCAGCAAATTTACTAACCCATCCCTCCAATTCTTCATCCAGGTCATTTATAAAAATCACAAAGAGTAGGGGCCCCAAAACAGACCCCTGAGGCACACCACTGGTGACCGACCTCCATGCAGAATAAAGTAATGTCCCCTTGGATCCCATGCCTCCTTACTTTCTCAATAAGCCTTGCATGGGGTACCTTGTCAAATGCCTTGCTGAAATCCATACACACTACATATATGGCTCTACCTTCATCAATGTGTTTAGTCACATCCTCAAAAAATTCCATCAGGCTCGTAAGGCACGACCTGCCTTTGACAAAGCCATGCTGACTATTCCAAATCATATCATACCTCTCCAAATGTTCATAAATCCTGCCTCTCAGGATCTTCTCCATCAACTTACCAACCACTGAAGTAAGACTCACTGGTCTATAATTTCCTAGGCTATCCCTACTCACTTTCTTGAATAAGGGAACAACATCTGCAACCCTCCAATCCTCCAGAACCTCTCCCGTCTTCACTGATGATGCGAAGATCATTGCCAGAGACTCAGTAATCTCCTCCCTTACTTCCCTCAGTGGCCTGGCGTACATCCCATCCGGTCCCGGTGACTTATCCAACTTGATGCTTTCCAAAAGCTCCAGCACATCCTCTTCCTTAATATCCACATGCTCAAGCTTTTCAGTCTACTGAGACCCTTTTCCATAGTGAATGCTGAAAGTATTCATTAAGTACCTCTGCTATCTCCACTGGTTCCATACACACTTTTCCACTGTCACACTTGATTGGTTCTATTCTCTCACACCTTACCCTCTTACTCCTCACATACCTGTAGAATGCCTTGGGGTTTTCTTTAATCCTGTCCACCAAGGCCTTCTCATGGCCCCTCTGGATCTCCTAATTTCCTTTGTAAGCTCCTCTTTTTAGCCTTATAATCTTCTAGATCTCTATTGTTACCTAGTTTTTATACTTTTCATAAGCTCTTCTTTTCTTCTTGACTAGATTTACAACAGCTTTTGTACACCACGGTTCCTGTACCCGACCATCCTTTCCGTCTCATTGGAATGTACCGATGCAGAATCCCACACAAGTATCCCCTGAATATTTGTCACACTTCTTCCGTACATTTCCCTGAGAGCATCTGTTTCCAATTTATGCTTCCAAGTTCCTGCCTGATAGTCTCATATTTCCCCTTACTCCAATTAAATATTTCCCTAACTTGTCTGTTCCTATCCCTCTCCAACGCTATGGTAAAGTTGTGATCACTATCTCCAAAATGCTCTCCCACTGAGGGACATGACACCTGACTAGTTTCATTTCCCAATACCAGATCAAGTACAGCCTCTTCTCTTGTAGTCTTTTCTACATATTGTGTCAAGAAACCTTCCTGAACACACCTAACAAACTCCACCCCATCTAAACCCCTCACTCTAGGGAGATGCCGATCAATATTTGGGACATTAAAATCTCCCACCACAACAACCCTGTTATTGTTACACCTTTGCAGAATCAGTCTCCCTATCTGCTCCTCGATGTCCCTGTTACTATTGTGTTGTCTATAAAAAACACCCAGTAGAGTTATTGACCCCTTCCTATTCCTAACTTCCACCCACAGAGACTCTGTAGACAACCCCTCCATGATTTCCTCCTTTTCTACAGCCATGACTCTATCCCTGATCAACAGTGCTACCTACATTTATCTTCCACCTCACTCCACCACTTTTGCCTTCCTCCCTGTCTTTTCTGAAACATCTAAAGCAGGCACTTGAAGTAGCCATTCCTGCCCCTGCACCATCCAAGTCTCTGTAATGGCCACAACATCATAGCTCCAAGTGCTGATCCACGCTCTAAGCTCTAACGTCGACTGTACCTCTTCCTAGAGATGCTGCCTGGCCTGCTGCGTTCACTAGCAACTTTGACGTGTGTTGCTTGAATTTCCAGCATCTGCAGAATTCCTGTTGTTTGTTGTTTGTTCACGCTCTAAGCTCATCCGCTTTGTTCAAAATACTCCTCGCATTAAAATAGACACATCTCAAACCATCGGTCTGAGCACGTCCCTTCTCTATCACCTGCCTATCCTCCCTTTCACACTGTCTCCAAGCTTTCTCTATTTGTGAGCCAGCTTCGCTTTCCTCGGTCTCTTCAGTTCGATTCCCAACTCCCAGCAATTCTAGTTTAAACTCTCCCAAATAGCCTTAGCAAACCTGCCCACCAGGATACTGGTCCCCTGGGATTCAAGTGCAACCTTTCCTTTTTGTACAGGTCACACCTGCCCCAGAAGAGGTCCCAATGATCCAGAAACCTGAATCCCTGCCCCCTGCTCCAATCCCTCAGTCACGCATTTATCCTCCACCTCATTCTATTCCTATACTCACTGTCGCGTGGCACGGGCAGTAATCCCGAGATTACTACCTTTGAGGTCCTGCTTCTCAACTTCCTCCTTAATTCCCTTCAGTCTGTTTTCAGGACTTTCTCCTACCTATGTCATTGGTACCATTATGTACCATGACCTCTGGCTGTTCTCCTTCCCACTTCAGGATATCATGGACGCGATCAGAAACATGGAAAGAAGCTGTTCCCAAATCTCGCCATACGAGTCTTCAAGCTCCTGAGCCTTCTCCCGGAGGGAAGAGGGACGAAAAGTGTGTTGGCTGGGTGGGTCGTGTCCTTGATTATCCTGGCTGTACTGCTCCGACAGCGTGCGGTGTAAAGTGAGTCCACGGGCGGAAGATTGGTTTGTGTGATGTGCTGGGCTGTGTTCACGATCTTCTGCAGCTTCTTTCGGTCTTGGACAGGACAACTTCCATACCAGGTTGTGATGCACCCTAGAAGAATGCTTTCTACGGTGCATCAATAAAAATTAGTGAGGGTTTTAGGGGACAGGCCAAATTTCTTTAGCTTTCTCAGGAAGTTAAGGCACTGGTGGGCCTTCTTGGCAGTGGACTCTGCTTGGATGGACCAAGTCAGGTCATTTGTGATATTAATCCCGAGGAACTTAAAGCTTTTGACCTGTTCCACTTGTGCACCACCGATGTAAATGGGATTGTGCGGTTCGCTACTCTTTCTGAAGTCAACAACCAATTCCTTCGTCTTGCTGACATTGAGGGATAGGTTATTGTCTTCACACCATGCCACCAGGTTCTTAATTTCCTCTCTGTACTCAAACTCATCATTACCCAAAATATGGCCTACAATTGTGTCATCAGCAAGCTTATATATTGAGTTCGATAGAAACTTAGCTACACAATCATGAGTGTACAGTGAGTACAGCAGGGGGCTGAGTACACAGCCTTGTGAGGCACCGGTGCTCAGAGTGATTGTAGAGGAGAGCTTCTCCCCTAGTTTCACAGCCTGGGTCCTGTCTGTGAGGAAGCTGAAGATCCAGCTGTGGATCTGAGTGTTAAGGCTTTCATCACCATCTGAAATTCTGCCAACAGTGGTTGTATCATCAGCAAATTTATAGATGGCATTTGAGCTGTGCCTAGCACACAATAAACCTCTTCCCACACCCCCATTCTTCTATACTCCAGTGTGTACAGGCCCAGAGTCATTAAAACACTCATACTTTAACCCTTTCATTCCAAAGATCATTCTTGTGAACCTCCCCTGTACCCTCTCCAATGCTAGCACATCCTTTCTTCGAGAAGGGGCCCAAAACTAACGGCAAGTGCAATTTGAATAAACCCTCAGCCCCATGCTGCCCAGTACATCCATGTCACCAATGAACTCTTTGGAACGTGGGACAAAACAGGACCTCCCAAAGGAAACGTACATGGTCACGGAAAAAATGTACAAGCACCATACAGGCAGCTGTGGAACTGAATCCGTGTTGCTTTTGCTGCAATAGCTCAGGCTAATGGCTACGTGCTGGTGGATCTGCCTGCTACAAACATATTCAATGAAAGGAAAGTAGAAAGGCATATTTTACCGATTTCCGTGAGTGGGCAGGGGAGAGTCCCTTCCCTAAAGGACATTACAGAATGAAAGAAGTTTTAGTTGCATTCTGTTGGTTTCATGGGAACTGTTATTAAGACTTGCATTTTACCAGGAGAGAAAATCCTTGCTGCTGTTGTCAGATTTTAACTAATGACTCTTGACTCCAAGTCACAGCAGGTGTCACGGTGCAGCAGCTGGTAGTGCGACCGCCTCACCGTGCCAAAGCAACACACACAGAATGCCAGGGGAACTCAGCAGGCCAGGCAGCATCTTTGGAAAAAGTACAGTCGACGTTTTGGGCCAAGACCCTTCGGCAGAACTAGCCTGCTGAAGGTTCTCGGCCCGAAATGTTGACTGTTTACTCTTTTCCATAGATGCTGCATGGCCTGTTGAGTTGCTCCAGCATTTTGCATGTGTTGCTCGGATTTCCAGCATCTGTGGATTTTCTCTTGTTTGTCACAGTGCCAGAGGCAGGGATTCAATCCTGACCTCGGGTGCTGTCAGAGTAGAGTTTGTTTGTCTCCCCTGTAACTGTGTGCGTTTTCCCTGAGTGCTCCAGGTTCCTTCCAGCTCCCGCAGAAGCTTGAGCCCCTAGTGAGCGTGTGAGTGGTAGGAACTGGGAGAATTCATGAATCTGTGAGGAGAATAAAAGAGATGGGGTGAACGTACGAGTGTCAGTGAGTGATAGATGGTAAATATAGTTCGGAAGTTTAGGACCCGAGGGCACAGTCTCAGAATAGAAGGACATCACTTTACAACAGAGATGAAGAGGAATTTCTTTAGCCAGAGGGTGGTGAATCTGTGGGATTCATTGCTACATGTGGCTGTGGAGGCGAAGTCAGTGGGTGTATTGAAAGCAGTGGTTGAGAGGTTCTCGATTAGTAAGGGCGTCAAAGGTTACTTGGAGAAGGCAGGAGAGTAGGATTGAGAGGGATAATAAATCAGCTATGATGTCATAGCGGAGCAGCTGCAATGGGCCTAATTCTTCTCCAATGTCTTATGGGCTCATTGGGCTGGAAGGACCGGTTATTCTGCTGTGTCCCTAAACAGAAAGAAATAAAAATTAATAATGCTGAATGTCCGACTGTAAGCAAAATTCACATTGTGGATAATTAATCCCAAAGGATAATCTTTCATCTTACAGTACAAGACTTGAGTGATTGCATTGGCCGTAATGGAAGTTTAATTGATGTATTTGACTCACAATTTAATATTAAGCGAAATGTTGCAAAGACGGAATAAAATTCAGAATCTCTGAAAAATTGCCTCCTTCACTCCTCAAATTGAACGCCATGCTCAGATATCTGCCTTTTTACTTCACTGGTACATAACAGATTAGAATTATGTTTTCAAGGCTTGGTTGATGAAAGGTGAACACAATTTCAGCCTATATCAAAATTCAGGACAGTTGCTTAGATACAAAAGATTAAAATAACATGAAGTGTGTCTCTGATAGTATGGCATTCACACCACAATCAGAAAATGTCACTCACGCAAATTATTTCTGCTGGAAGTAATTTACAGACCTAAGTGGCTCTCATTAGTAGCCTCTGTCCCCTCTGAAGCAAATCTAGGATTGCCGACCCTGTGATGATAAAAGGTCATCCGTGATATACAAAATCAAATTACTCTCCAACTTTCACAAGCTGCAACTGGATTTCCAAATAAAGTGGACCCAAGTTTATGAAGCAACAGTCCTTTCTTATAGCTTTCATGATCTCTGCAGCTCTCAAAAGTACTTCACAACTAATTAGGCACTTCTGAGCTATAAGGTAGCAAAAATCCCTGACAACACTCATCATCCTAGTATCCAACAAACACAAGTAACTTGGAAAACAATTTTAGAGAGGGGATGAACTGGGGCTTCCCCCCCCCCCCCACCCCAGACTGAAGGAGGCTGACAGTGACCAGATAGAAATAAAATCATGGGGTGCATGGATGAAGCAGTTGATCACAGCCTTTTCCCCAAGGTAGGGGAATCCAAAATCAGAAGTTATACACTTACAAGTGAGAGAGGAAAGATTTAATAGGGCACTGAGAGGCAACTTTTTCCACACAGAGACAGGTAGTTGTCTGGAACAAGCTGTCAGATAAGTGTTAGAGGTGGACACAATTAAGTTGAAAAGAAATTTGGAAAGGTTCATGGATAGGAAAGTTTGAGACCTGCGGATTTCTGTCAACATTTTGTGACTGTGTGTTGATTTGGATTTCCAGCATCTGCAGGACCTCTTGTGTTTAAGGTTCAGAGGGATATTGGCCAAATGCGGGCATATGAGACTGGCTCAGCTAGGCAACATGGTCAGTATGAATGTTTTGGGTTGAAGAGCCTCTAACTGTGTTGTATAACTCATGTGCTGTCCGAGAATGAGCTCCGTTATGCCACAGAGAACAATCGTTCCTCAGTCGTCCCTTTCATTCCTGGAATCATTCTCATGAATCTTCTCTGAACCTTTTCCAATGTCAGTATATCCTTTCTAAAGTAGGGAGCCCAAAACTGCACACAATACTCCAAATGTGGTCTCACAAGTGCCTTATCGAGCCTCAACATCACATCCCTGCTCTTATATTCTATACCTCTAGAAATGAATGCCAACATTGCTTTCTCCTTCTGGAGGTTAACCATTAAGTATCCTGCGGAAGGAATCCCAAGTCCCTTTGCATCTCTGCATTTTGTATTTTCTCCCCATCTAAATAATAGTCTGCCTGTTTATTTCTTCCATCAAAGTGCATGAACATGCACTTTCCAACATTGTATTTCATTTGCCACTTCTTTGCCCATTCCCCTAAACTATCTAAGTCTCTCTGCAGGCTCTCTGTTTAATCAACACTACCCGCTCCTCCACCTGTCTTTGTATTATCCGCAAGTTTAGCTACAGATCCATTACTCCCATAGTGCAAATCATTGACATACATCGTAAAAAGCAGTGGTCCCAGCACCAACCCCTGTGGAACTCCACTGGTAACTGGTAGCCAGCCATAATAGGATCTCTTTATTCCCACTCTTGGTTTTCTGCCGATCAGCCAATGCTCCAGCAATGCTAGTAAGTCCCCTGTAATTCCACGGGCTCTTATCTTGCTAAGCAGCCTCAAGTGTGGCATCTTGTCAAAAGCCTTCTGAAAATCCAAGTACACCACATCTACTGCATCTCCTTTGTCTACCCTACTTGTAATTTCCTCAAAAAATTGCAGTAGGTTAGTCAGACAGGATTTTCCTTTCAGGAAACCGTGCTGGCTTAGGTCTATCTTGTCATGTGCCTCCAGGTACTCCGTAATCTCATCCCTAACAATCGATTCCAACAACTTCCCAACCACTTATGTCAGGCTAACAGGTCTATAGTTTCCTTTCTGCTGCCTCCCACCCTTCTTAAATAGCGGAGCTACATTTGCAATTTTCCATTCATCCAGTACAATGGCAGAATCTATCGATTCTTGAACGATCATCATTAATACTTCCACAATCTCTCCAGCTACTTCCTTCAGAACCCGAGGGTGCATTCCATCAGGTCCAGAAGATTTATCCATCCTCAGACCATTAAGCTTCCTGAGCACCGTCTCAGTTGTAATTTTCACTGCACATACTTCATTTCCCTGACACTCTTGAATGTCAGGTATACTGCAGGTGTCTTCCACTGTGAAGACTGATGCAAAATACACATTCAGTTCCTCTGCCATCTTTGTGGCTCTCATTACAATATCTCCAGCATCATTTTCTACTGGTCCTATATCTACCCTCAACTCTCTTTTACCCTTTATATACTTAAAAAAGCTTTTAGTACCTTCTTTGATATTAGTCACCAGCTTCCTTTCATAATTCATCTTTTCCTTCCTAATGACCTTCTGAGTTTCCTTCTGCAAGTTTTTAAAAGCTTCCCAATCCTCTATCTTCCCACTAGCTTTGGCTTCTTTGTATGCCCTCTCTTTCGTATTTACTTTGGCTCTGACTTCACTTGTCAGCCACGGTAGTGTCCTTCTTCCATTCGAAAATTTCTTCTTATTTGGAATAGAAACATAGATCACTACAGCACAGAAAACTGGCCATTTGGCCCTTCTAGTCTGTGCTGAAACATTATTCCGCTAGTCCCATATATCTGTCTTGCACTTCCCGCCATTGCTGTTCTGCTGTCCTTCCTGCTCGTGTCCCTTTCCAGTCAACCTTGGCTAGTTCCCCTCTCATGCCATTATAATTTCCTTTATTCCACTAAAATACCGATACATTGGAGTTTAGTTTCTCCTTCTCAAATTTCAAAGTGAATTTGATCATATTGTGATCACTGTTCCCTAAGGGTTCCTTAACCTTAAGCTCTCTTATCACCTTCAGATCATTGCACAATGGGAGTTTGGTTTTAACTACACACACACTGAAATCATAAACTTGTTGTAATGTCAGCTACATGACATGACAACATCAAGCACTGATACCATTGGCAAGGAGGAAACCTTTGACATCAAGGGAAACAGAGAACATTGGGACTGTGCAAGAAATTGGACTCGAAATTATCGATCAGCAATGATCTTACTAAATAGCAAAGAAAGCTTGATATCTATTTGTTATTTCGTTCCTGTCAAGATGTATCCCTCAGTTAACATCAACAGATCTGTTTAGTCACCACAACATTGCAACAGACCCAAAATGCTGGAGGAACTCTGTTGGTCATGCAGCAGCTGTGGAAATGAATAAACAGTCAATGTTTTGGGCTGAGACCTTGCATCAGGACTGGAAAGGAAGAGGGAAGATGCCAGGATAAAAATATGGGGGGAGAGGAAGGAGGATAGCTAGAAGGTGATAGGTGAAGCCAAGTGGGTGGGAAAGGTCAAGGGCTGGAGAGGAAGGAATCTGGTTGGAGAGGAGAATGGACCATAGGAGAAAGGGGAGGAGGAGGGGACCCAGGGGGAAGTGAAAGGCACATGAGAAGAGTTAATAGGCCAGAGTGGGAAAGAAAAGAAGGGGAGGGGGGGTGGGAGGGATTTTTTTAACTGCTTGGAGAAATCAATATTCATGTCATCAGGTTGGAGGCTTCCCAAACAGAATATAAAGTGTTACTCCTTCACCCTGAGGTGGTCTCATCGTGGCACAGGAGGAGGCCATGGACTGGCACGTCGGAATGGGAATGCATGGAAATTGGAATTAAAATGTTGGGCCTCTGGGAAGTTTCGTTCTTGGCAGATGGAGCAGAGGTGCTCAACGAAGCAGTCCCCCAGTTTACCCTGGGTCTCCAATGAAGAGTAGTAGGCCACATTGGGAGCACCAGGCATAACAGCCGACTCCAGCAGATTCGCAGGTGAAGTGTTGCCTCACCTGGAAAGACTGTTTGGGGTCCTAAATGGAGGTGAGGGAGGAGGTGAATGGGAAGGTGAGAAACTTTGGCCGCTTTCAGGGTTGAATGCCAAGAGGGTGAATAGTGGAGAGGGGCAAATGAACAAGGGAATCATAGCCGGAGTGATCCCTGTGGAAAGTGGTGGGGGGGGGGAGAAGGTGAAGATGTGTTTAGTATTAGGATCCCTTTGCAGATGGTGGATGTTGCTGAGAATGATGCGACTCTGCAACTTTCTCAAGCCACGTCATTCTGCGCAACTTCACTCCGTCAAACACCTCCATTCCATCTGCCAAAAGCAGAACTTCCCTGGCAAATCAGCATTGTATCTTCAGTGTTAATTGTCTACAGCTTATCAGCAGCTACTGTGTGTCCAGTTTTGCTCACAGTTCAAAGTCAATTTATTTTCAAAGTATGTACACTTTGTATCAGCATATATTACCTTGAGATTCATTTTCCTGCAGGCATTCATGGTAGAACTAAGAAATAGAATAGCATCAATGAAAATTTACACACAAAAAAAACAATGTGCAAAAGAAAAGTTGAGGAAATGCAAAAAAAAAATTAAATAAATAATACTAAGAACGCGAATTGTAGAATTAGTTCAATGTTGAGTGAGTGAAGTTATCCACTTTCATATCGTCAAAGATCTCCATCGTCCAAGCCATACCATCATCTCACAGCTACCATTAGGCAGGAGGTACCGAAGCCCGAAGTCCCACCCCACTGGGTTGAAGGATAGCCATTTCCTTTCAGTAACTTGGTTTTTGAACCAGTCTGCACAACCCTGATCTCTACCTCGATATAGCAACTGTATGATCGCTTTGAACTACAATGCACCTTGCTTTTTTATTCTAATTGTGTTCTTTCTAATATAGTTTATGTTTGTATTGTGAATGTTGTGTCTCTCATGCTCTGTGCCTGTAAGTTTCTCAGTACAGACACTCACTTGTGGAGATGACAATTAATCGACTCTGACTTTAACTTTGATCTAATATACACCCTCCCCAAAGTGTGATAGAAACAGTTTCAATAGCAGTGTTCAGACAGAAATTGTTAAAAATGGAAATATACTTAGAAAAAAAAATACATAAAAATGCAGGACATTGGGAAAGGAGAGGGCATTGAAAGCTCTTTCAAAGAGCTGGCAGGATATGGTGGGCCAAATGGCCTACTTGTCTGCTGTGTGAGTCTATGTACATTGACTACTTTAGAGTCAAAGGATTTGATGGTATTCCTTACACACTGCATGTAGGGTATGTAAAACTATATCTCCTATGTTGTTATGAAACAAAGCCATTCTTCCTTAAGCTTGTAAAACAGCCGTCAAATACCAAGAGACAGAGCAAAGTTGAGAGTGAACAGACAGAAATTGCTTCTATTATAATGGAATAGTCAGTGTTCAATATCTTTCTCCTTGACAGATGAACTAACGTTTGCCGACTCTTTTCAATAAGTATACTGGGTAGCAGGGCATGTCTCTGAAATCCTTCAGTTTGCTTCCCAGGGGGGCGTTGGGTTAGAGTGTCTAAAAGCAATTCAACATGTTGTTCAGAACTGATTTACCGTTTAAAGTAAACCAATGAAAGCCAAAATAGACAGAGTTACTGACTTCAACCCATGACTAACAGGAGTAAAGAGAGTACAGGCGTTGACTTGGTGCAGGTACAGGTAATAACTACATCCCTGCAAAGCTGCAGATGATTGAAGGAAGACTACAATAATTTTCCTTTACTGTGAGCGAATGGCACCCTGCTTCATTTTGAGTTTGCACGTGTGCACAGGAACAAGCCCTTCAGCCCACAAAGTTAAGCCAAACTAATTAAACTAGGAATCAGTAACCTATTAAACTAATCGCTTCTTCCTACACAATATCCAGAACCCTCCATTCTTTGCACCTCCATGTTCCTTTCTAAGGGCCTCCTTATATATCACTGTTGTCTTTGCCTCAACCACCACCTCTGGCAATGCAGTCCAGGCATCAACTCACTCTCTGTAAGCAACTTGACCCACACATTCTTTCTTTCACCTTAAATGTATGTCCTCTAGTATTAGGCATTTTGACTCTGGGAAATGATACTGGTTGTCTATCTATCCCACTCATAATCCCATAAATTTCTATCAGGTCTACCCTCAACCCCTGCCACTCCAGAATGTGTCCAATCTCTCCTTATAGCACCTGCCCTCTAATCCAGACAGAATCTTGGTGAATCTTTTCTGAACCCTCTCCAGGTCTACTATCATTGGGCAGTACTACATAACCGCACACTAAGGAACAACAACCATCAGGTATCTAAACTGACCTGCACAACACTAACCATACCTCAGCAATGGAACACTACACACCACCTCTTGAACTACTATGAAGTTGTCTTCATTTGCATCTTTGCTTTCTTTAGCACTGAAGTCCTACATTTGCATAGTCTTCTCCTCCTCCACTGTGTGGTTTTATGTAAGTGGAACCCTTGGTTTTGTCAGCTGCGTAAGTCCAGGGAAGACGACCTCCGGCCCCACCAAACTCATGAGATTGAGGCATAAGCCCACCCCAAACCCCGGTCTGTGTGGATGCTGGGTAATTTACTACCCTGTTACAAATTAGTGCCACAAAGTGACAGACAGTACACTGCATACAGTTAAAGGAAGTAGATTTATGAATCTTAACTGAAGGTTTAGTAAAGAATAACAAAAAGAAAAGGGCCCATTCTAATTAAACAGTCAAATGTGCACAAGTTGGAGCTCATCTTGAACTTGGCTGTCACTCACGGACTGGGCCCTTGTCAGCACGAAAGCACACACAACGTTCTGAACGTCGCTCGCAATCCATCTCGAACAAACGGGTCTCCCACTGGGTCGAATGCAACGACTGGTTCTCCCTAGCGTCTTCCCTCTTCCTCTCCCGCGGAACAAAAAAATACCCAAGACCAACCTTACTGTCCCTCACCAAGAAAAGCTCCCACTAATTGGATGGCACACATTCCACATCATCCCTCATCTTCAACAAGAACACGAACAGGCTGAAATGATGCATGCTGAGAACAAACAGTTCTTACAGAACTACTAAAATGAAATACATATGGCATAACAGTAAAAATATGAACCAGGGCATTACATATGTATAATTTATTTTACAGATTTCTGTTTTGACTATGCCTACATGCCCTTGATGCAACTGCTGGTAGGGTGTTCATTGTAGCTGTACCTTACTGTACTTGTGCACATGACAGTTAGCTCAGCTTTATTTTGCCCATTGTCCGTATTCCTGGTAAGTGTAAACTTATCAGTAAAGTTCACTTCCAATAATTTACCGAAGGTCAGGCGTTGTCAGCCCTTTTTTGTCTCATTATATTTCTGATGTTCTGCCAGGCCAATTTTGTGCTTGCTTTTTGCACAAAGCTGTTGTTTTTTGTTGCTCTTTTCTTGTCTTCATCTCCAAAGCTTTGTATATTGTGATGAATATTCCTTCTCCCCGTCACCTTCACCTGTTTTGATAACTTACTCCTTGTTTCCTGATTATGCCCGCTCCTGCAGTGTAGAAAACATTCTGAAGTCAATTTTCTTGCCAGGTCCCTGATGGAGAACTTTGCATGGTCTCACAGTTCTTTGAAGTGTTTACAAGTGTTAATGATGTGATGCAAGAACCAGTTACTTTCATGACTTTGAGACCTCTGACAATTTCCAACCAAGGAAATAGATTAAAAATGCGGTCACTGTCGTGATCTAGTACGTGCAGAAACATTTTTGTCTTATGAGGAAAAGTTGAACAAGCTAAAACTTCTCTCGTTGGAGTGAGGGACGATGAGAGGCAACTTGATAGATGTGTGGGAAATTATGAGAGGCATAGACAGAGTGGACAGCCAATTCTAGAAGACATCTGTTTAAGGTGAGTGGAGGGAAGTTTAGGGGAGATGCCAGAGATAGTTTTATTTTATAAAGAGAGTGTGGATACCTGGAATGTATTGCTCAGCGGGGCTGGGGGAGGCGGTAATAATGGTAGACATCATAGGGACATGTAAGAGACTTTCAGATAGTGTTTGATTAGGGTGTAGAATTATTATTTTTACTGTATTTTCTTGCTATTTAACTCTCCTATGCTTGCTTATATTTTTATATAATCACATATACAGTATGTGTGTAATTGTTAAGTAAAATAGGTGATTCTATATTTTCTAGATGTTTCTCAGTTTTTCAGCAGCAGGAGTCCCACCGCCAGAATCTGGCTGTTTCATAGATTACACCCTATCAATAGAATGTTCCTTAATCTCGAGTCTGAGTATGAGATAGTCACAATTTCCATTTCTTCATCTTTCATTCATTTTTTTTTGTTTTTGTAACATTTAATCAAACAGCCATAACCACCAAGTTTTATGCCTCATTCTTGATTTCCAAACAATCTCTGGATCAATATCGCTAGATGCGAAAATAGGCATATAGATGTAAGAAAAACACAGGGTTACGGGCTGCTGAGGAGGGAAGGGTTAGGTTGGTTGTGGAGCAGGTTTATATAGGTTGGCACAATATTGTGGGCTGAAGGGCCTGTACTGTGCTGTACTATGTTCACTGAAGACACAGAAGATTCAAAGTACATTTATTATCTAAGTATGAATACGGGTCACTTGATTGAGTCCTACTGGTACCATGTAACCCAGTACTACCTGTCACATGGTCGGGTGGTCGGTGGCTAAACCGGCTCCCCCACTAGGCTTGCCTGGTGAGGAGGGTGGCTAGACACCCTGCAGGACGAAATACAAGACCTGTCAAAGGGCAGGTGAACCCTCTCGTAGGGTCAACGGCCATCTAGCAAACACGTGCTGTGAAGCGCGGAAAGGGCATCCCTTGCATCGAAGCTTGGTCTGGCCATTCACTGCAACAGAACTTCCCCCAGCTGTCTTGGACTCCACCATGCCGCTGGATCCCGGAGGGGATGCCGAGAGGGTGCGTCTGGACCTGTGCAACCCCCTACTCACCTAAAATCCATTCAGGCACACGCTGTTCCTTTCTGAGGAGTGGAGTATCCTCACAAACTCCACTAACTTACTGAAAGGAACCATCATCATCCTATGGGATGGATAGCCAGAGAGAGAGAGGGGGTGATGAATGCAGAATACAACTCTGAGATCCGTCCTCCGACCGGCAGCCATGAAACAAAGAAACACCATGATACCTGTTCAAAGAAAGCAGGAAACACCCAATGCACAAAAAAAGGACAAATTGCGCAAACAGCAAAAGGTGAGCAGACAACACAGAATATCAAACATCAAACCAGGAGTCCAGCAGCAATCAATTTTGTTCAATGTAGCGCACCTGGCCAGAGGCAGTCTTCGCCGAAGAGCCCCACACCGCCCTGATCGCCCCGAACAGACCACTCAAAGACAGCAAAAATGGGTCATCGGAATCCAGAAACACACAGAACAGGAACCTCAGAGTCTCCCATAACGATGCGACAGCCACAAACCTCGCTATCAATCCTTGCAACATGGAACCCACAACTCCCACACTTTCTTCCAACAGCAGCTAACGAGAGAGAGAGGAAGACCAGCCAAACACAGGCAGATGGCGCCAAAAATCCGCCTGCGCTCCACTCTCACCTTCCCAAGAGTTATTCTCCTGGGATCTGACATAGATTCAATGGGCTGAGTGAAATCTTTCAGAGTGCTATAACAGCACAATGAAAATTCACTGAAATGTTAGTATGAGGAAATTTAATTTTACGAGTGTCTGAATCTCTGTGATGTAGTGGTTGCTTTGCATCCTGCAGAACGTGCCCAACTCCACCACTATTTCTGGCAGCTCATTCCAAATACAAACCGCCCTTTGCATAAGCTGAGTCTTTGCACTCTTTTAAATTTCTTGCCTTTGATCTTAAATCTGTGACATTCCCTTCCTGGGAAAAAGACTATCTGCTTTCACAGTGCCCCTTGTGATCTTATATACCTAGATCAGTTTATTCCTTAATCTCCTGTTTCAAGGGGAAAAAAATTCGCATCTACGCAGCCTCTCCTTGTAACTCAATTCCTCCAAGTTCAGGCAACATCCTTTCCTGCCCTCTTCCTGGTTTAGTAGTATCTTTCCTATATTATCTTTGAGAAATATAGGCATCACCCTCCAGAGTGGGGTTTCTCATCCGGGGTTCCGTAAGAGATCATGATTTTAAAAAAACACGTTTTTTCTGAACTTCGCGCAAAGCATGGTGCCAGTGCTTGCAGTGGTGGGCAGTGACCGAGCAGCCCCATTAACAATCTCCTCGGAGGTCTCTCAGCCCAGTATGGCAGTGTGCGGTGGGACCCTGTTTATTTGCTTGAGTCCATTCTCAGCTTTTGATGTGAGATAGGGGAGGATGGTAGGCTGATAATTGGTGAGTATTATATTACACAGGGGAGGACAGTAGGCTGATAATTGGTGAGCGCTGTATTTCATGGAGGGGATAGTAGGCAGATAATTGGTGAGCACTGTATTGCACGAAGGGAGGATGGTAGGCTGATAATTGGTGAGCGCTGTATTTCACGGAGGGGACGGTAGGCTGATAATTGGTGAGCACTGTATTGCATGGAGGGGACGGTAGGCTGATGAGGAGCGTGAGGTGCATTTTCCGAGCATTGAACGGACTCGCCTAATGTGGGCTGTGACGTCAGCCTCTGCCTCCCAAATTACTCCCCCTCCCCCTCCAACTTTCCCAGACGCACCGCTGACTGACTCCTGGGAATGAACAAACTACCAGTGTAGTGGAACATTGGAGGGAAATCTTCATTCTAAAGAAGCAACTTTTATGCACCTTAACAACAGGAATTCTGCAGATGCTGGAAATTCAAGCAACACACATCAAAGTTGCTGGTGAAGGCAGCAGGCCAAGCAGCATCTGTAGGAAGAGGTACAGTCGACGTTTCAGGCCGAGACCCTTTGTCAGGACTCCTGACGAAGGGTCTCGGCCTGAAACGTCGACTGCACCTCTTCCTACAGATGCTGCTTGGCCTGCTGCGTTCACCAGCAACTTTGATGTGTGTTGCTTTTATGCACCTTTGTAGGTTAGGTGAATTGTATCGTAAAGTTTTCATTTTTTTGCGATTTTCTTGTTTAGTTGCTAACTATGCCGTTCTTTTTTAAATATTTTATGAACCCCTGTGTTAGGACAAGATGCAGTCAGTACGAGAAATTGAAATGGTTTCACTCTCATACAGTACAATAGTTTGACGTAGCGATGGCATGTCACATGATGCTGAAGAGGTTTTGTGTGATAAATTGAAAAACAACAGCTTCTCTATCCAGGTTGATGAGTCATCCGATTTCACTAATAAATGTCATGTTGTAGCATTTGTAAGATTTGTAAATGATGGTGAAATTCAAGAAAACTTTTTCTGTTGTTGCCCGAAACAAGCAAAGGGCAAGATACATTTAATGTTTGTCTTCATATCTGGAAACAAAGTGTCTGTCTTGGAGGAACTGTGTTATCTGTACTGGTGGTCTCTCATCAATAGCTGGCTCCATGAGCTGTTTAGTTTCCCTCATACACAAAAAAAATAAAATCCTGATGTCACAACACACTGCTTTCTGCACAGAAAGGTGCTGATGTCAAAGACTCTTGGAGATGAAATGAAAATAGTTCTGGATGATGCTGCAAAAATGGTTAACTTTATTAAACAAGGACCAGTTCACTTGAGAATGTTTTTAAAAACTGCGTAAAAACCTGACCAAAGAGTACACCAATCTCCTGCTACATACAGAAATTCGATGGCTTAGCGGAGCGAGAGTTCTCAACAGGGTGTTTGATCTGAAAGGTGAATTGCAGGAGTACTTTCAAGAAAATAGTAGGCCAGACTTTGCTGAGTGCTTTGAAGATGAGGAATGGTTGCAGAAACTAGCCTACTTAACAGATATTTTTCATCATGTGAACCAGTTGTACAAGTCTCTGCAAGGCCCTGGAGATAATGTTTTGGCTTCAAGTGACAAGATCTTTGGATTTAAAAGGAAACTGAATCTTTGGAAAAAATCATGTTGTAAAAGGAAATTTGGAAATGTTTCCACCGCTGCTTGGGCTTGAGAGTGAGAGTGAGGAAGGATATCAGGAAGTCTAGAGTCTTATTCAAAACAGAAATTTATTATGTTTGCCTTAGGATTTTTAAAAATTTATGAAAGGGAAAGAAAGAGATTTCAAGAAAGGTAAGCTAAGCTTAACTACCTGCTTTTTTTCAGAAAAGGTTGGCTAAAAATCGATTCTTTACTCAAAAGAGCATTGACAATTATTTTTGGATTATTATATCTACAAATTACTGATCACGCTAACATACCGTGAGCTCTAGATATAATAATATTTATGCAGGGGTGCTCTGAGACCTGAAAATTATTTCATGGCTTCCTCCAGGGTAAAAAAAAGTTGAGAAAGACTGCTCTAGAGTCTAGAAATAAAGTCTTGATTCAGGGGTCTTATGGTATTTTTGACCTATTGACATTGGCCTATTTGTCCCTTTGCTCAACTTTCCCCTCGAGTGGGCAGCGTGGTAACGTGGTGATTGTGTAATCATTTTACAATGGCAGCAATCGCCGATCTGGGTTTGATTCCCTCTGCTGCCCGGAATGAGTCTGTACATTCTCTCCGTGTCGTGTGGATTTCCTCCGGGAGCTCTGGATCCCTCCCAGCTTACAGAGACTCACCAGGGTGATTGATCAATTCGTGGCCTGAGGTAGAAGGAGTCAATTTTAGAAAACCTAGCACATTTATTTTTCAACATAGTCCCCTCCTACATGTACACACACAAGCGCATGTAACGAGAGTGTCTTGGACCTCCAGGTGGTCCACAGATGGGTGATTGATAAGTCCGTGGCCTAAGGTAGAAGGAGATGAGTTATACAGCTCATGCATGTGCAGTTCAACTCTTTGAGTAAAAAATGCAGCAAGTTTGAAGTTAATAACTCATCTCCTTCTACCTTAGGCCACAAACTTATCAATCACCCCTGCTCTGGACCACTTCTGGAGGTCCAAGACGCTGACTTCTACAAAGAAGGGATCCATATGCTCCACGACCGCTGGACTAAGTGTGTAAATGTAGAAAAAATAAATGTGCTAGGTTTTCTAAAATTGACTCCTTCTACCTTAGGCCACGAACTTATCAATCACTTCTTGTACACATTTGTGAGGGTTAGTAAATTGTGGGCATGCTATGTTGATGCTGGAAACATGGAAACTCTTGTGTCTGCCCCACCCAATCCACAATCGATATATTTTCCTATATGTTTCAAAGTACTGTACATGTTACAAATAAAACTAATCTCTCTTTTCTTTCGAAACCCACTACTCAGATTTATCCATGCCGAAATTAATTTGCCCATTTCATGTCCACTCTGCAAGTTTATTAATATTCTGTCACTGTTTCTATCCTCCTCCCGAATGGCTCTCTTCCCCACTTTGGCGTTGCTGTAAATTTAGAAATAGTTTCTGATACCATGAATATAAAGTGCAAACAACAGTGGTTCTTGAACATGTGAAATACCACTGCCAATTTTGCCCCCAAGACCACAAGAAATTGCAGAGCCCAGTCAACCACAGAAGCCAGCCTCCCTTCCACGGACTCTATCTACATGTTTGGTTGCTTTGGAAAAGCAACCATCATCATCAAAGGCCCTTCCCAACCTGTTCATCATCCTTTGTTCCCCCTGCAACTGAGCAGACAATACAATAGGTTGAAAACTCGTTCCACCATTTTCTAACCCACTGTTATAATCTTCAATGGACCTGATATGATAAAGATGAACTTCTGATCTCTCCATCTACTTCATCATGGCACTTGCACTCTATTGGCTTATCTCTACTGCACATTCTGTACAAATAGAGCACAAGATTCCACATTATGTTTTTTTTCTCTTGCTAATTTTTATAGATGCACTGTAGAAAACATTCTTCTAGGGTGCATCACAACCTGGTATGGAAGTTGTCCTGTCCAAGACCAGAAGAAGCTGCAGAAGATCATGAACACGGCGCAGCACATCACACAAACCAATCTTCCATCCTTGGACTCACTTTACACCGCACGCTGTCGGGAGCAGTGCTGCCAGGATAATCAAGGACACGGCCCACCCAGCCAACACAATTTTCGTCTCTCTTCCCTCCAGAAGAAGGCTCGGGAGCTTGAAGACTCATACAGCCAGAGTTGGGAACAGCTTCTTTCCAACTGTGATAAGACTACTGAACGGATCCTGACCCGGATCTGGGCCGTACCCTCCAAATATCCGGACCTGCCTCTCGGTGTTTTTTTTTGCACTACCTTACTTTCCATTTTTGTATTTTCTATTTATGATTTATAATTTAAATTTTTAATATTTACTAATTGTTACTATTATTAATGTTTTAGCATTTAATATTTGTAATCCAGGGAGCAGGAAGTGCAGAATCAAATATCGCTGTGATGATTGTACGTTCTAGTATCAATTGTTTGGTGACAATAAAGTATAAAGATCAGGGAGAACACTGAAATGATAACTTTTTCCTCTACTCCATTTCAACTCCAGTACTCCTTGGGCTTTTCTTCCAGCTTTAGGGTAAAACCCAACCATGAATGAATGAATTGACTTTATTACTGGCATCCTTCATATACATGAGGAGTAAAAATCTTTACGTTACGTCTCCATCTAAATGTGCAATTTATAGTAATTTGTCATAAATAGTATGTACAACAGAACAATCAGTATAACATAGAAATACATTTGTATCAGCATGAATTAATCAGTCTGATGGCCTGGTGGAAGAAGCTGTCCCGGAGCCTGTTGGTCCTGGCTTTTATGCTGTGGTACTGTTTCCCAGATGATGGCAGCTGGAATAGATTGTGGTTGGGGTGACTCAGGTCCCCAATGATCCTTTGGGCCCTTTTTAGACACCTGTCTTTGTAAATATCCTGAACAGTGGGAAGTCCACATCTACCAATGCACTGGGCTGTCCGCACCACTCTCTGCAGAGTCCTGCAATTAAGGGAGGTACAGTTCCCATACCTGGCAGTGATGCAGCCAGCCAGGATGCTCTCAATTGTGTCCCTGTAGAAAGTTCTTAGGATTTGGGTGCCCATTCCAAACTTCTTCAACCATCTGAGGTGAAAGATTCGCTGTTGTGCTTTTTTTTAACCACACAGCCGGCATGTACAGACCATGTGAGTTTCTTGTTGATGTATATGCCAAGGAAATTAAAGTTGTTCACCATGCTCTGCAGATTCCCAGCAGTGAATGACAATTTCTGCAGGCCACACATTGCACAGTAACTCTCTGATGTCCCTGCAGCATCGCTGTATTAATCTGTCTCGAAAAGCATGAAAGAGCTCTGTAGACAATGTCCATTCATAAAGTCAGAGAGTAACAAACACTTCAGGCCAATTCATCCATACCAACCTGCCAGCAATTGGCCCTTATCCGTGTAAGTTCTTTCCTCTCTACGTACCTGTCCAAATAACTTTTAAACATTGTAATTGTACCTGCCCCGTCTCTGTCTGACAACCTGGGGGCACCAGAGTCCTCCAGGCTCGACACTCCTCCCCGATTATGAGTTGATTATTTTCACCCGTGCCTTGTTTTGTTCCTCTATGTAAGTTCCCTGTTTCGGTCATCTTTGCTCAGACTTGAATTTATCTATTCTGTGTGTATTGATCCTTGAGTCCTAGTCTCTGGTCTGCGCTAATCAATCCACAGAAAAGAGTCTTTGTTCAATTCCATCCTTGTCTCTGAACCTGGGTCCACCTGGTCCAAGTCTATCCTGTAGTCCACTGGTTAAAGGTATGGAAATTCACCATAATAACGCCATTTCAAACACAGCCTGGAAACCATTCCTGTTACAGTATCCTCCTCTACCACTTGTTAGTTTCCTCTATATATGCAGTATGAAGAACTTGTCCCTTTAAAATTTTCTGCATTCTTGCCCTGGTCTAGTGCTGTGTCCTGACTTAAGGTAACTTGCTTTTTCTTTCACAACGACCTGTCCGCTGGAAGAATTCAGCAGGTCGTGCAGCATCTGTTGGGGGTGAAGGAATTGTCAATGTTTTGAGTCAAAACCCTGCACCAGGACTGCAATTTGACAATTGCTTTCCTCCCACAGATGCTGCCTGATCTACATAGGTCCTCCACCATTTGCCTGATTCCAGCACCTGTGGTCAGAATCAGGTTTATTATCACTGGCATAACGCACGTCGTGAACATTGTTACTTTGCAGCAGCATGAAGAAACTATAAGCTTCAGTGAGAATATATTTTAAAAGTGCAAAATGAGAGTGAAATAGACAGTGTTCCTGATTTCATGGACTGTTCAGAAAGAGATCAACAATCTTTTTTTCTTTTTCTTTCTGTCCATATCAGAACTGGCCTTATTCATTGTTGGATTAGAGTGTAGAATTGTTATTTTTATGTATTTTCCTTGTAGTTTAACCTTCGTCTGCTAGCTTATAGTTTTTACACTATCACCCAAATGTGTGTAATGTTCCATAAATTTCCTAACAACTGCGGTACAGCTCATTCTTAGATTATGAGATTCAAAGATTATGAGAGAAAACTGGCAGAGAACATAAAAACGGACTGTAAAAGCTTTTATAGATATGTAAAAAGGAAAAGACTGATAAAGACAAATGTAGGTCCCCTGCAAACAGAAACAGGTGAATTGATTATGGGGAGCAAGGACATGGCAGACCAATTGAATAATTACTTTGGTTCTGTCTTCACTAAGGAGGACATAAATAATCTTCCAGAAATAGTAAGGGACAGAGGGTCCAGTGAGATGGAGGAACTGAGCGAAATACATGTTAGTAGGGAAGTTGTGTTAGGTAAATTGAAGGGATTGAAGGCAGATAAATCCCCAGGGCCAGATGGTCTGCATCCCAGAGTGCTTAAGGAAGTGGCCCAAGAAATAGTGGATGCATTAGTGATAATTTTTCAAAACTCGTTAGATTCTGGACTAGTTCCTGAGGATTGGAGGGTGGCTAATGTAACCCCACTTTTTAAAAAAGGAGGGAGAGAGAAACCGGGGAATTATAGGCCGGTTAGCCT
This sequence comes from Mobula hypostoma, assembly GCF_963921235.1. NCBI lineage: Eukaryota > Metazoa > Chordata > Chondrichthyes > Myliobatiformes > Myliobatidae > Mobula > Mobula hypostoma. Next base: position 153,095,436 of record NC_086098.1, on the reverse strand, counting down.
AACGTCGGTGGTGGGGAAACTGCTGGAGTCAGTTATCAAGGATGTGATAACAGCACATTTGGAAAGCGGTGAAATGATCGGACAAAGTCAGCATGGATTTGTGAAAGGAAAATCATGTCTGACGAATCTCATAGAATTTTTTGAGGATGTAACTAGTAGGGTGGATAGGGGAGAACCAGTGGATGTGGTATATTTGGATTTTCAAAAGGCTTTTGACAAGGTCCCACATAGGAGATTAGTGTGCAAACTTAAAGCACACGGTATTGGGGGTAAGGTATTGGTGTGGGTGGAGAATTGGTTAGCAGACAGGAAGCAAAGAGTGGGAATAAACGGGACCTTTTCAGAATGGCAGGCGGTGACTAGTGGGGTACCGCAAGGCTCAGTGCTGGGACCCCAGTTGTTTACAATATATATTAATGACTTGGATGAGGGAATTAAATGCAGCATCTCCAAGTTTGCGGATGACACAAAGCTGGGTGGCAGTGTTAGCAGTGAGGAGGATGCTAAGAGGATGCAGGGTGACTTGGATAGGTTGGGTGAGTGGGCAAACTCATGGCAGATGCAATTTAATGTGGATAAATGTGAAGTTATCCACTTTGGTGGCAAAAATAGGAAAACAGATTATTATCTGAATGGTGGCCGATTAGGAAAAAGGGAGGTGCAACGAGACCTGGGTGTCATTATACACCAGTCATTGAAAGTGGGCATGCAGGTACAGCAGGCGGTGAAAAAGGCGAACGGTATGCTGGCATTTATAGCGAGAGGATTCGAGTACAGGAGCAGGGAGGTACTACTGCAGTTGTACAAGGCCTTGGTGAGACCACACCTGGAGTATTGTGTGCAGTTTTGGTCCCCTAATCTGAGGAAAGACATCTTTGCCATAGAGGGAGTACAAAGAAGGTTCACCAGATTGATTCCTGGGATGGCAGGTCTTTCATATGAAGAAAGACTGGATGAACTGGGCTTGTACTCGTTGGAATTTAGAAGATTGAGGGGGGATCTGATTGAAACGTATAAGATCCTAAAGGGATTGGACAGGCTAGATGCGGGAAGATTGTTCCCGATGTTGGGGAGGTCTAGAACGAGGGGTCACAGTTTGAGGATAGAGGGGAAGCCTTTTAGGACCGAGGTTAGGAAAAACTTCTTCACACAGAGAGTGGTGAATCTGTGGAATTCTCTGCCACAGCAAACTGTTGAGGCCAGTTCATTAGCTATGTTTAAAAGGAAGTTAGATATGGCCCTTGTGGCTACAGGGGTCAGGGGGTATGGAGGGAAGGCTGGGTTCTGAGTTGGATGATCAGCCATGATCATAATAAATGGCGGTGCAGGCTCGAAGGGCCGAATGGCCTACTCCTGCACCTATTTTCTATGTTTCTATGTTTCTATTCTGTATCTTCTGCAGGCTCCTCAGTTCTCCTGAAGCTGGTGTCACACCACCAGAATGGGGATGTCTCGCAGGATTATACCTCAGCGGTTTTATGCCTGACTGTGAGGTGACCACAACTTGTGTTCCTTTACACTTTGTTCGGTTTTTATTCTTGTAGCACCCAATAAAACAGCTGAAACCACCAACCTTTACGCCTCGTTCTTCCACTTTTGCAGATCCTCTCTGGATCAATATCACCAGATCCAAGATTGTCAATCATTCATTTGTAATCTTTTTCTCAGTCCTTCTCTCTACCTCTTCAGCTGGACAGATACCACATCCCTGCTATTAGCAACACAAACCAGATATTGAAGCATCATCTGCTCCCAGCTGTCCCACCAGCTCATTGGTCTCACCCTACCTGACCGTTCCATTTTTCCAACCCAGCCCTCTGCTACATTTCCTACAAATGAAAACTCACATTTTTTCATAAACACAAGAGATTCTGCAGATGCTGCAAATCTTGAGTAACACGCACAAAATGCTGGAGGAACTCAGCAGGTCAGGTAGCATCTATGGAGGGGAATTAATAGTCGACATTTCAGGCAGAGAGGAAAGGAAGGGGGCAGGAACCAGAATAAGAAGATGGGAGTTGGGGAAGGAGTATAAGCTGGCAGGTGCAAGGCGAGACCAGGTGAGGGGGAAATCTGGGTGAGTGGGTAAGGGGAATATAGGAAGAAGCTGGGAGGGGATAGGTGGAAGTTGTGAATGGTTGTAAAAGAAAGAACCTAATGTTAAAGAGATTCAATTGAATTGACTTCATTACTTACATCCTTCATATACATGAGGAGTAAAAATCTTTTATGTTACATCTCAGTCTAAGTGTGCCATGTGCAATTTATAATAAATATTATGTACAACAGAACAGTCAATATAACAGAGAAATACTATTGTGTTAGCATGAATTAATCAGTCTGATGGTCTGGTGGAAAAAGCTGTCCCGGAGCCTGTTGGTCCTGACTTTTATGCTGCGGTACTGTTTCCTGGATGGTAGCAGCTGGAACAGTTTGTGGTTGGGGTGACTCGGGTCCCCAATGATCCTACGGGTCCTTTTTACACACCTGTCTCTGTAAATGTCCCGAATAGTGGGAAGTTCACATCTACAGATGCGCTGGGCTGTCTGCACCACTCTCTGCAGAGTCCTGTGATTGAGGGAAGTACAGTTCCCATGCCAGGCAGTGATTCAGCCAGTCAGGATGCTCTCAGTTGTGCCACTATAGAAAGTTTTAGAATTTGGGGGGCATTACTAAACTTCTTCAACCACCTGAGGTGAAAGAGGCGCTGTTGTGCCTTTTACACCACACAGCCAGTGTGCACAGACCACGTGAGATCCTCGGTGATGTGTAGGCCGAGGAACTTAAAGCTGTTCACCTTCTCAACCCCAGATCCATTATGTCAATAGGGCTTAGCCTGTCTCCATTCCTCCCGTAATCCACAACCAGATCCCTTGTTTTTGCGACATTGCGGGAGAGGTTGTTTTCTTGACACCACTGTGTCAGGGTGATGACTTCTCTGTAGGCTGCCTCATTATCATTTGAGATTAGGCCAGTCAGTGTAGTATCGTCAGCAAATTTAATTAGCGGATTGGAGCTGAGGGTGGTGACACAGTCATGGGTACAGAGGTAAAGGAGGGGGCTTAGGACACAGCCCTGAGGGGCGCCTGTGTTGAGGGTCAGAGGGGCAGAGCTGAGGGAGGCCACTCTTACCACCTGCCGGTGATCTGACAGGAAGTCCAGGATCCAGCTGCACAAGGCAGGGTGAAGGCCGAGGTCTCTGAGCTTCTTGTTGAGCCTGAAGGGAATTATGGTGTTGAACGCTGAACTGTAGTCTAAGAACAGCATTCTCACATAAGCATCCTTCCTCTCCAGATGTGTAAGGATGGTGTGTAGAGCTGTGGCTGTTGCATCATCTGTCGATCGGTTGTGTCGGTAAGCCAATTGTAGAGGTCCAGTGTGGGTGGTAGCAAGCTGTAGATGTAGTCCTTGACCAGCCTCTCAAAACATTTGCTTATTATGGACACGAGTGTGACAGGTCGCCAGTCGTTCAGACATGTTACCTTGGTCTTTTAGGTACAGGAACAATGGTGGATGTTTTGAGGCAGGAGGGCAATTTACACTGGGAGAGGGAGAGGTTAAAAATGTCTGTAAACACACCTTCCAATCGTGCCACCCACACTTCTGTTTGTGAAAAACAGAAGCCACTCACCCCTCAAAGGCTCTCAGTTTCTTTATTCCTACAATTCAACCATTTATTTGTACTCCATTTCTATTTGAAGGCACAGTGTTTGGTGTTCGCAGTGTGGCTACCTCTGTAAAGCTCTAGAGAACACCTCAGTTCAGTCTACAAGAACCATGTGAGTTTCCAGATGCCTCTCACTTGAATTATTTATCTCATTCACCATCTGATCTTTCTGTCTTTGGCCTTTTATATTATACCGTGACACCCAGCTGAGGTCTAAAATCAGTAACTCTTGTCCCATCTGAGCTCATCACAGCTTTCCAGAAGACCTATTTTCAGAATTAGACCATGCGTCCCATCAGTCTTCTGCAAAGTCTGCATCAAGTCATTTCTTTGGTCTCCATCCTATCTCAGTTCTTCTCTTTGCTCCCTCCACCCCTCTGCCATGTTCTTTCTAACATTACCTCGTTCTGATGAAATGTCAATGAGCTGAAACATTCACTCATTCTCTCTCCAAGAATGCTGACTGACCTGCTGAGTATCAACCATAATTTCTGTTTTAGTTTACTGTGTTCTTGTACAATCCTGAATTTCCTTGAGGCTGTTCCTGATCCCAGAATCTTCATCTTTGAAGATCCTTAAAAACATCTTTATTTGGCCAGTGTTCTGTTCACCTCTCCTTTTAGTCCCTTACTTGCCAAATCTGGGTGGTAAATGTCTAGAATCCCCTGCCTCAGAAGATTCTGGAAGCAGGAACACTGATAGCATTTGAAGAGAAGGGAATTAGGGACCAAGTGGAACTGGTACAAAAGAGGAGATGAGGATTGGGACAGGTCCTCCATGACTATATTGAATAGAGGGGCAGGACTGAGGTGGAAGAGCTTCAGGGCGCACACCTCCATGTTCAACAACAGTTTCTGTATTACCCTACAACCACCAAGCTCCTGACTCAACTCAACACTGAACTGATTCCACAACCGATGGACTCACTTTCAAGGACTCCACAACTCACGTTCTCAGTATTGTTTGTTTGTTTATTTATTATTGTTTTGTATTTGCACAAATTGTCGTCTTTTGTAGATTGGTTAGTCTCTGTGTGCAGTTTTTCATCGATTCCTATTGTATTTCTTTGTTCTACTGTAAATGCCTGCAAGCAAATGAATCTCATATGGTGACACATGCACAATTTGATAAACAATTTACTTTGAATCTTGAGCTTTGAACTGTCAGGCCTGCACAGGCTGGCACCTTCCAGTCTCCACCCAGCCAACAGGAGTCACCTACTACTTGTTTCTAACTCATCACCTGCAACCTATTTAAACCCAGCTCCCATCCGTAGTGCGTGTTCACCCATTGAACCAGTCAGCCTCGACCAGTTGCTCCTGGCCTTTGGTTACCTTGTTGCTTGTGGCGATGATTAATATCCATTCTCCCTTGTCAGTGGCCCTTTGTGTTTTGTTATTTTTGCAATCTAGTATCAAAGTTATCGTTCACTGCTGAATCGTCTCAACTGCTCTGCTTTTGGGTCAGGCGTCCTCTCCGTCTCCTGACATAAACTTTCACTGAGGGGCCAAGTGGCCTACTCCTGTCATAATGGGGGTGCTGGTAGCGGACCCAAATGCAAGACACAGACACTGATGTACAAGGAACAGGACTTGACTAGAGTAGGGACGTGACAGGATACAGACAAGGAGCAGGGACAAGAACACTGACTAGGACTTGGACCCCGCGCCAGAGACTGGACAAGGACCCAGAACCTGGGTCTTGCCTTGGGCGCAGGCCCCAGAACCAGGCATGGACATGACATGACTGGAGGACTAGGGACTGGGGTCTTGAGGCTTGAGGCTTGGAGACAGACTGGGGTCTTGGCCTTGAGGTTTGAGCTTGGAGACAGGCTGGGGTCCTGGTCTTGAGGCTTAAGCTTGGAGACAGGCTGGGGTCTTGGTCTTGAGGCCTGCAGGCTGGGGTCTTGGGTCTTGGATCTAGGGTACTTCGAGGCTTGGGTATGGACTCAGAGCCAGAGACTGGGCAAGGACACAGAACCTTGTACTTGACTCGGGCTCAGACTCCAGAACTAGGCGAGGACAAGGCGAGGCTACAGGACTGGACATGGCTTGGGTGTGGAACTCCTGGGTTGGGCGAGACACAAGGACAGGTAAAGGCACATGGACGGGACTCAGATAGGACTGGACTAGGCACAGACTGGACGAGGGCCTTCAGGAGCACGGAGCCTTGGACTAGAAGAGACAGGAGCACGGAACACAGAGCCGGGACCCCTCCTTGGGAACAGGACGTAGGGCCGGGACTCATACACGGTACACTGAACATGAAGAGACGGATCCCAACACAAGGTGACGGCAAACAGCCAGACCCACCTAGCGATGGTGTGGACACAGAGACAGATCCCAACACTAGGTGGCGGCAAACGGCCGGACCCACCTAGCGAAGGTGTGGACACAGAGACAGATCCCAACACGAGGCAGCGGCAAACGGCTCCGATCTTGCTCCGGCGGTAAGGCTTCAGCGATACAGGCGGGTTATCCAGGCAAGTTATCCAGACAAGTTATCCAGACAGAGAGTCAAGCAAGGGGGAAAAGACAGGGAGGGGAACAGGATAGTCCAGCAGGGAATCCCTGGTTTGCAGAGGTATTTATGTCTCAGCCCCAAAACGAGAAACGTGCCCACAACAGAAACTGGGGAAAACCAGAAACCCCAGAACAAGGAACCATAGACCGGACCATGAACCAGAACACGGACTTCACGGACCGGACTATGACAACTCCTGCTTTTTTGCAATGGTTAAAGCTGCTTTGAATGGCTGTGAAATGTTTTCCCCCATAGAATGCTGTCACTAAATGCAAGATCATTGTTGGTGCTTTTCTGGGAACACTGCGCAGAATAGGAATAAATTCTGTGCCTATCCAGTGCTCTGCCTCTTCTGCACATTCCAGGAGTTAGTACCCTGTAGTATTTCATTTACAGAATGAAGCATATACAATATTGCAGTCAGTTTGAATATAAGGCAATTAATTATTTCAGTGTTTATTATTTCAGAATGGTCCCTGTTTAAACAGGGTTCAGAGGACTGGATTTGAATTTCCTGACAGGAAATGCAGCAAGCAAGGATGACAACTACAGGGGATTCTGCAGATGCTGCAAATTTTCACAGAATCGAGCAGCATCCAAGGAGGGGAATAAACTGTGGGAGCTTCCTGCTTTCATCATGACTGGGAAGGAAGGGGGCAGAAACCAGAATAAAAAGTCGGGGGGACGGAGGAAATGAGTACAGGCTGGCAGGTGATCAGTAAGAGCAAGTGCCGGGAAGGTGGGTGGGTGGGTGGGTGGGGAGGGGGAATGGAGTGAGAAGCTAGAAGCAGGAAAGGGCTGAAGAAGGAGGAACTTAATAGGAGAGGACAGAATTAGATTCAGATTCATTTATTTATCACATGAACATTGAGGCAGTCAGTGAAGTGCAACGTCTGCATTAGTAACCAACATAACGGGTTTCCAGCAGAAGTGGTAGGTGCAGGTTCGATGTTGTCGTTTAAAGTTAAATTGGATAGATATATGGACAGGAAAGGAATGGAGGGTTTTGGTCTGAGTGCGGATCGATGGGACTAGGTGAGAGTAAGAGTTCAGCGTGGACTAGAAGGGCTGAGATGGCTTGTTTCTGTGCTGTAATTGTCATATGGATATATGTTATTTGATGTAACGATGTGGACCATGGAAGAAAGGGAACGAGGAGGGGAACTTGAGGGATATGATGGGCTGGTGAGGAGAAGGGAAGGGTTGAGAGGGAAACTAGAACAAGGAATGGAAAGAGAGAGAATGAGAGAGGAGGAACCAGAATGAGGAATGGAACAAGAGAAAAGGAGAGAGGAGGGTTGAGTAAGGAGTGATTGCCAGGCTCTTACAGGATACACAATGAATGATCTGCTGATGGAAATGGGGGTTCAGGAGAAGGATGGGTTCCGAATATGGTTTTGTGTCAAAGGATGGGTTCTGGATGTATACTTTGAGCCCAAGTTTCATTAGTGAGACTTTGTGGAACACTCCAGCTGTCCAGGCCCACAGACAACCAAATAATGTTCTAAAAACATAACCTGACTGTCCAGACTAGTCTGACTTGTGAGGAGTTCATCAGTGCTCCTGCTTTATTTTTGTTTCACAGTTGCAGTGACGAGCTGGTCTTGCAACGTTGTTCATACAGATGAAATCATTACACGGGGCACTGAGGCAGTACAGGGTCAAGCAATAACAGGATGCAGAGCAAAGTGTTATAGGCTGAGAGTCAAGGAGAAGGAAATGAGAGTATTTAAATAATTATTTCATGGACCAGTATGACAACAATGGACTGAATGGCCTCAACCTGCACCACTTTAACTAAATAATTTCTCTTCACCTCACTCCTCACCTCTAGAGGAAGCAAAGCCACAAACACAGCACTCTGTAATGATTTACTTTGATTCAAATGTTTTTATGGTCATTCAAGGTTATTTCTTTGAAGTGCATGTTTACCAGTAATAATATCCATTACACTTTGTTTCTGATAAGTGGAGAGAAAATGTATTTTGTTCAGGAATATTATTTAATACTCATCAGGATCTCGATTTCTGTCAGGAAAGGATGTTTCATCATTAAATATTAACTGAGTACAATAAGACCATAAAACATAGCAGAATTAGGCCATTCAGCCCATCAAGTCTGCTCTACCATTCCATCATGGCTGATCCTGGAACCAACTCAACCTCATACACCTACCTTCTCGCCATATCCTTTGATGCCCTGACCGATCAGGAAACGATCAACTTCTGCCTTAAATATACCCACGGACTTGTCCTCTACCGCAGTCTGTGGCAGAGCATTCCACAGATTCACTACTCTCTGGCTAAAAAAAAAAATCCTCCTTACCTCTGTTCTAAAGGGTTGCCCCTCAATTTTGAGGCTGTGCCCTCTAGTTCTGAATACCTCACAATAGGAAACATCCTCTCTGTATCCACTTTATCTACTCCTTTCAACATTTGATAGGTTTCAATGAGATCCCCATGCACCTTCTAATGTTAATTATCATTTGATTAAACTCCTGTCTCTGATTCCTGGACAGACATCACATTCACTACTGTCTCTGATGCCTGGAGAGACATCACATTAATTTACATCCAGGACAGAGTTTCTAATTAATTGGTTCATGTTCTAATGCTTGCTTGTTCCGATGAACTGTTGGAACAATGCCTCCAGCTCCCAGGTATATGATCTTCTGATCTTTGGTTAATAGGTGTTTGGATCCATTTTCACTGTTGACTTCCAAGAACTTGGACTCATCTCCAGTTCATTAGCCCAACTAGAAAGTCTGCAGTTTAAGCAATCTGACTATTTAGACTTTACCAAGCAGGACAAATAAGGGGAGTGTAAACACAGGAGAGTCTGCAGATGCTGAAAATGCAGAGCAACACACACACAAAATGCTGGAGGAACTCAGCTGGTCGGGCAGCATCTGAGGAAAGGAATTAACAGTCGGTGTTTTGGGCTGAAACCCTTCATTCAGACACGAGTAAGGGGAGCAGGTGCTCGAGAGCTCCATTGTTATCATGCAACCTGGACAACATGGTAGCGTAGTAGCTAGCATAACACTTCACAGCGTTTGGGGTTTGATTCCCACTGCTGTCTGTAAGGAGTTTGTATGTTCTCTCTGTGACCGTGTGGGTTTCCTCCCACATTTTAAAGACATACCGATTAGTAAGGGTTAGCAAATTGTAGCCATGCTACTTTGGTGCTGGAAGCATGGTGACACTCCCGGATTTCCCCCGACACATATTTGGACTGTGTTGGTCTTGATGCAAACAAGGCATTCCACCGTATGTTTCAATGTACATATGACATGAGAACTCCTTCAGGTTATCATGCAAACTGGGTGATATAGTGACGTAGCAGCTCGATCACCTTTCCTCTGGCTGCTGCCACATTGCAAAGACATACGGATTAGAAAGGGTCGGTATGTTATATTAGCGCCGGAGTCCTGAGCATCTTTTTGGACTTTGTTAGTCATTGACGCTAACAACGCATTGCAGTTATGTTTCAATGTACATGTGACAAATAAACATAATCATTAATCTTCAACTTCTTTAGATATCAGCCATATCTTCCTTGTTGGGGGAAGGTCCTAGAATTCATTGTTCAACAGTAAGAGAACTCCGCACTATCTCAGCTGGCAATGGACTTCTGAGCTTACATTAGAAAGGAGAGCAGCACCAAACAACGTGCATACTGTGTCCAGTATGTTCCACACAGCTGACATGCCCTGGATCCCTGGAGCTCACTACTGTTTACAATTTACTGAGAGGGCTGGACTGAGAAGGAAAAGCTCTGCTCACAGGAGACTTGCGATCCAGTTGCAGGAATGGCTGATGACATTGAACCTGGCAGAATGCCATGAAGAACTGTCACAGTAAGCAGGTCCTTCAAAAACTCTGAGACCCCACAGTCAGTTATACAGGGAGTATCTGCTGGTATCAGACAGGTACCTGTTCAATGCAATTAGGGAATATCTGGACCTGTAGATTTGGTAGTTAACTCACTGTTCATCCAAGATTAATGATCCCCATGGTCACTGAATGGAAATTAAACTTTAATCTTTCTATGAACATTAATGACTAATTTTAGAAATCTCCCAGGTGGATTCATTATATTAGTTTGAAAGTTGCCGAGCAACTTGACATCTTTTAAATCCTCACAGTATATGTAAACGTTATGCACTCATCTTGAAATAGTTGAAAGTAATGCCTGCTTTAAAATGTCCAGATTGTTTAATTCATCTCTCTTCAACCATGTCGTAACCAAGGGAAAGGAAAAATTGACTGAGCTCCTCAAGCCTGTCCTGCTATTCAGTTAAAGCGAGGCTAATTTGAATCTTGGTATTGGTGTTGGTTTGTTATTGTCACATATACCATTGTAACCCTCAGGCTCGGGCAGCACGTGTTCGTCTCGGGGAAGACAGCTTCTGGCCCTGCCAAACTGAGAAATCTCGTTTGTGTGGATGCTGCGTGATGTGTTGCCTGGTTACAAATCCACACCGCAAAATATCAGAGAGTACACCATATGCAATCAACTGATTGAACTTTATACATCTTAATCTGGATAGAGGATTAGTGAAGAAAATAAAAAGTAAAAGGGCCCAATTTTAAGAGAAAAGTCAAAAGTGCATGTTGGAGCTCACAAATACAGTCATTCATCAACCATCGACCTCCGAGCATCGCCGACCTTCGGACCCTCGCTCCCAGTCCACTCCATCTGGCGGTCTCCCAGCTCTCTCCACACACGTCTTCCTTCTTCTTCTCTTGCCGACAAAAGACCGCGAAAATCTCTCCTCCAGACTGACAAGAAAGAACGACATTTCTCCCATTAGATAACATACATTCCAAAGCCCGTTATCTCCAGTCATAACCCAAACATTGCTGCTACAGAGAAACCATTACATTAGCAGTGAAACATTGCAGAGGGGCTATTACATTAACAGTGAAACCTTACAGTGCGTAACACCAAGATACAGTGAAAAACTTGTCTTACATACTGTTCATACAGATTAGATCATTACTCAATGTTTTGAGCTCGAACAAGGCAGAACAGTAACAATGCAGAATAAAGTGTAAAAGCTACCGAGAAGGTGCAGTGCAGGTGAACGATAAAATGCCAGATGATAACAAGGTAGATAGTGAGGTGAAGAGTATCTTGTTTTACGAGGGGTCTATGCAAGAGTCTGATAACAGTGGGATATAAGCAACCCTTGAGCCTGTTGGTACATGATTTCAGGCTTTTATATCTTCTGCCCGATGGGAGAAGGGAGAAGAGAGAACGTCTGGAGTTGGTGGGCCTTTGATTATTCTGGCTGCTTTACTGAGGCAGCGGAAAGTATAGACAGGGTCCGTAGATGGGAGGCTGGCTGCAGTGATGTGCTGAGCTGTGTCCACAACTCTCTGCAGTTTCTTGTGATCGTGGGCAGAGCAGTTGCCATACCAAGCTTTAATACATCCAGACAGAATGCCTTCTACGTTGCTTCAATTAAAAATGAGTAAGAGTTGATGGGGACATGCCAAATTTCTTTAGCCTCCTGAGAGTGTAGAGGTGTTGGTGAGTTTTCTTGGCTGTGGCATCCAACATGGTTGGTCTGGACTCAGAAGACATAGGACTGTTATCCCCTCCTAGGATGCTGTTGTTTCAACTGGAAATGCCAACAGTGAAATTCAAAGATGTACTGTGTGTACATTAATGTGATTAGTGCTGATTCATTGAATCATCCCATGAGCCATGATAGAATTGCGGAGCAGACTTGATGGGCTGAGTGGCCTATTCTGTTCAAATGTCTTCTACCTCTTAGCCCCGCCTTTTCTTGGAGATGAAGCATGGCAACAGGCCGTTGTGGCCTGACCAGCCCACACTGCCCAATCACACCCTTGTGACCAATCAGCCCACCAATCCGTAGGTCTTTCGGGTACGGGAGGAAATTGGAGCACCCAGAGGAAATCTATGTGGTCACGGTCAGAACATGTAAACTCCTTACAGAGTGCAGGAACCGAAACTGGGTCGCTGGTGCTGTAACGGCGTCAAACTGACCACTATGTTACCCTTCCACCCTCACCCAACCACCCACAGGTCTACTTAATAACTTATCACCATGTTGGAGTAGGCACACTACCCAAAAGTCATTTTGGAAATAAAATAGATTTAAAATGTTCCTATTATGAGGAATAATGCACCCAATTTCCATTGTCATATATTCCACCCTTATCTCTGTTATTCAATCTACCTACCACTCACCTACCACCCCACCAGCGTCTGGGTCCAACATATTATTCTCACCTACACCAGCCTCCGTATTATTATTATTCTCCGTAACTTCCGCCACCTCCAACGGGATCCCACCACTAAGCACATCTTTCCCTTCCCCCTCTCTCTGCATTCCGCAGGGATCGCTCCCTACGCAACTCCCCTGTCCATTCGTCCCCCCCATCCCGCCCCACTGATCTCCCTCCTGGCACTTATCCGTGTAAGCGGAACAAGTGCTACACATGCCCTTACACTTCCTCCCTTACCACCATTCAGGGCCCCAAACAGTCCTTCCGGCTGAGGCATCACTTCACCTGTGAGTCGACTGGGGTGATATACTGCGTCCGGTGCTCCCGATGTGGCCTTTTATATATTGGCGAGACCCGACGCAGACTGGGAGACCGCTTTGCTGAACACCTATGCTCTGTCCGCCAGAGAAAGCAGGATCTCCCAGTGGCCACACATTTTAATTCCACATCCCATTCCCATTCTGACATGTCTATCCACGGCCTCCTCTACTGTAAAGATGAAGCCACACTCAGGTTGGAGGAACAACACCTTATATTCCGTCTGGGTAGCCTCCAACCTGATGGCATGAACATCGACTTCTCTAACTTCCGCTAAGGCCCCACCTCCCCCTCGTACCCCATCTGTTACTTATTTTTATGCACACATTCTTTCTCTCACTCTCCTTTTTCTTCCTCTGTCCCTCTGAATATACCTCTTGCCCATCCTCTGGGTCCCCCCCCCCCGTCTTTCTTCTCGGACCTCCTGTCCCATGATCCTCTCGTATCCCCTTTTGCCTATCACCTGTCCAGCTCTTGGCTCTATCCCTCCCCCTCCTGTCTTCTCCTATCATTTTGGATCTCCCCCTCCCCCTCCAACTTTCAAATCCCTTACTCACTCTTCCTTCAGTTAGTCCTGACGAAGGGTCTCGGCCTGAAACATCGACTGCACCTCTTCCTACAGATGCTGCCTGGCCTGCTGCATTCACCAGCAACTTTGATGTGTGTTGCTTGAATCTCCAGCATCTGCAGAATTCCTGTTGTCTCTGTTATTCAATATTAGTTTTCAATATGGAAAGCAAATTACATTTCTTTGTTACTGAATTCTGCAATAAATTGATATGAATCTTGAATTAACAGTGACTGACAACTGTTGGATGTCCAATGAACTCAATGTTTTTGAGGTATTGAGAAAGATTTGAAGGACAATTTCCTTAAAAACCGGATGGCACCAATGTTTGGTCTCCCTGACTATCATTGTGTTTCATCCTTTCAAACACCCTTTCAAAATGCAGTCACAAATTTGGTCAAAAAGATGTTGGAGATGTGGGGTGGGATGTTGGAGATGTTGGAGATGTGGAAACGGGCTTCAAAATGGAACCTTTAGATTCTTGACAGAGTGTCGATCAGTTCTGCATCGTTCTCAACACTTTGCTGCACCGAAGGGTTAGACATCTTCAGTGCATACTTGTCATGAAAGTCACACAAGGGCACTGGACGAGACATGGCTAGGGAGAAGGATTCAACTCCACCAGCACTCCCAGAAAATATACTGCAGATTGTAAAGAAATCTGAAATAAAACAAAGCTGGAAGCACCCAACAGGCCAGGTCGGCTCCATGGAGACAGAAATGTGACACTTGGCCATAAATGAAGGAAAAAAAACAAAATAAATGTTAACTTCTGGTAACATGTCCTCCTCTACTACCATGAGGAGGCTATGCTCCTTCAACACTTCATATTTTCTCCAGGTAGCCTCCAGCATGATGGCAGGAATATTGATTTCTCTAAATTCTGGTAAATACTCCCCATCCCCTTCTTTCTTTTTCCATTCCCAACTCTGGTTACCCTTTCTCCCCTTTTCTTCTCCTCACCTGCCCACCGGTGCCCCTCCACCTGCCCTTTCTTTCATCATCCACTGTCCAGGCTCAGCAAGAAGCTCAGAGACCTCGGCCTTCACCCTGCCTTGAGTAACTGGATCCTGGATCTCCTGTCAGATCGCCAGCAGGTGGTAAGAGTGGGCTCCCTCACCTCTGCCCCTCTGACCCACAACACAAGTGGCTCCCAGGGCTGTGTCCTAAGCCCCCTCCTTTACTCTTTGTATACTCATGACTGTGTCGCCACTCACAGCTCCAATCTGCCAATTAAATTTGCTGACGACACTACATTGATTGGCCTAATCTTGCTTGGTAAGTTGATGGAGAAGATCCTGACCGGCAGGATTTATGAACATTTGGAGAGGCATAATATGATAAGGAATAGTCAGCATGGCTTTGTCGAAGGCAGGTCATACCTTACGAGCCTGATTGAATTTTTTGAGGATGTGACTAAACACATTGATGAAGGTAGAGCAGTAGATGTAGTGTATATGGATTTTAGCAAGGCATTTGACAAGATACCCCATGCAAGGCTTATTGAGAAAGTAAGGAGGCATGGGATCCAAGGGACATTGCTTTGTGGATCCAGAACTGGCTTGCCCACAGAAGGAAAAGAGTGGTTGTAGACAGGTCATATTCTGCATGGAGGTCGGTCACCAGTGGTGTGCCTCAGGGATCTGTTCTGGGACCCCTACTCTTTGTGATTTTTATAAATGACCTGGATGAGGAAGTGGAAGGATGGGTTAGTAAATTTGCTGATGACACAAAGGTTGGAGGTGTTGTGGATAGTGTGGAGGGCTGTCAGAGGTTACAGCGGGACATTGATAGGATGCAAAACTGTGCTGAGAAGTGGCAGATGGAGTTCAACCCAGATAAGTGTGAAGTGGTTCATTTTGGTAGGTCAAATATGGCAGAATATAGTATTTATGGTAAGACTCTTGGCAGTGTGGAGGGTCAGAGGGATCTTGGGGTCCGAGTCCATAGGACACTCAAAGCTGCTGTGCAGGTTGACTCTGTGGTTAAGAAAGCATACGGTGCATTGGCCTTCATCAACCATGGGATTGAGTTTAGGAGCTGAGAGTTAATGTTGCAGCTATATTGGACCCTGGTCAGATCCCACTTGGAGTACTGTGCTCAGTTCTGGTTGCCTCACGACAGGAAGGACGTGGAAACCACAGAAAAGGTGCAGAGGAGATTTACAAGGATGTTGCCTGGATTGGGGAGCATGCCTTATGAGAATAGGTTGAGTGAATTGGGCCTTTTTTCCTTGGAGCGACGGAGGATGAGGTGACCTGATGAGAGTCATTGACCATGTGGATAGTCAGAGGTCTTTTTCCAGGTCTGAAATGGCTAGCACGAGAGAGCACAGTTTGAAGGTGCTTGGAAGCAGGTACAGAGGAGATGTCAGGGGTAAGTTTTTTACGCAGAGACTGGTGAGTGTGTGGAATGGGCTGCCGGTGACGGTGGTGGAGGCAGATACGATAAGGTTTTTTATGAGACTCTTGGACAGGTACATGGAGCTTAGAAAAATAGACAGTTATGGGTAAGCCTAGGTAATTTCTAAGGTAAGGACATGTTCGGCACAGCGTTGTGGGCTGAAGGGCCTGTATTGTGCTGTAAGTTTTCTACGTAATAATGAGGTAGCCTGCAGAGAAGTCATCACCCTGACACAGTGGTGTCAAGATAACAACCTCTCCCGCAATGTCACAAAAACAAAGGAGCTGGTTGTGGACTACAGGAGAAATGGAGACAGGCTAACCCCTATTGACATCAATAGATCTGGGGTTGAGAGGGTGAACAGCTTTAAGTTCACCGGAATTAACATCACCGAGGACCTCATGTGGTCTGTGCGTACTGGCTGTGTGCTGAAAAAAGCACAACAGTGCCTCTTTCACCTCAGACTGTTGAAGAAGTTTGGTATGGGCCTCCAAATCCTAAAGGCACAATTAAGAGCATCCTGACTGGCTGCATCATTGCCTGATATGGGAACTGTACCTCCCTTAATCACAGGATTCTGCAGAGAGTGGTGCGGACAGCCCAGCACATTAGTAGATGTGAACTTCCCACTTTTGAGGATATTTACAGTGTATAAAAAAGGCTAGAAATACAAGTGGTAGAGGGGGGGGGTACTGTAACCCGAGTGGTTTCCAGGCTGTGTTTGAAACGGGGTTATTATGGTGAATTTCCATACCTTTAACCAGTGGACTACAGTAGAGACTTGGACCAGGTGGACCCAGGTTGAGGATACCAGAGACAAGGATGGAATTGAACAAAGATTCTTTACTGTGGATTGAATAGTACAGGCCAGAGACTAGGACTCAAGGATCAGCACACACAGGATAGATAAACTCAAGTCCGAGCAAAGATGAACAAAACAGGGAACTTACATAGAGGAACAAAACAAGGCACAGGTGAAAATAATCAACTCATAATCGGGGAGGAGTGTCGAGCCTGGAGGACTCTGGTGCCCCCAGGTTGTCAGACAGAGACGGGGCAGGTACAATTACAATGTTTAAAAGTCATTTGGACAGGTACGTGGAGAGGAAAGAACTTACGCGGATAAGGGTCAAGTGCTGGCAGGTTGGTATGGTTGAATTGGCCTGAAGGGTTTGTTCGTTCTGACTTTATGACCGGACATTGTCTACAGAGCTCTTTCATGCTCTTCAAAGCAGATTAATGCAGCGATGCTGCAGCGACATCAGAGAGTTACAATGCAATGTGCAGCCTGCAGAAATTATCATTCACTGTTGGGGATCTGCAGAGTATGTCTGTACAGTCCAGTAACAAAACAGTCACCGTCTGTTAATCTCAATATCAAACAGCGGCTGCAAAGGGAAGCAATGCTGTCAGTGTCTCGCTGGGGTGTGGAGAGTGATGGATAGCAGTTATTGAAAGTGAAGATGCCATTGAGTTCTGAGACTGGACCTTGTGTTGCTGGGTCAGTGGTCATGAAGAGATCAAGGCAGGGGAGGGTTAGTTATTCAAAACACACAGGGAATGCAATGGCCTGTGTTGAAAGACAAATTATTTGGCCGAGAATTTTCCTTTAGTGAGCTGTGTTTGCTCCAAAGAGCGTTTATGTTGCTGCATCTTGTGGAATGATTGGAGAACACACCTCCTGATCTGATCCTGTTGTTTTGGGTCTCCCTTGTCAACAATGGTGGTTCAGACTAGAACTATACACAGAGGAGGTATACCAGGATGCTGCCTGGATTAGAGAGCATTTCTTATGAGGAAAGGTTGAGCATATTAGGGTTATTCTCTTTGGAGCGCAGGAGGACGAGAGACTTGATAGGGGTCAACAAGATGGTAAGAGGTATAGATAGAGTGGACAGCCAGAGACATTTTCCCCAGGATAGAAATGGCTAATACAAAAAATACATACTTTTAAGGTGATTGGAAGGAAGTTTTGGGGGGAGGTGTCAGATGTAGGTATTTTATTTTTATTTTTTTTAAGATTATGAGGACACGCAGTCCTCTTTTATTGTCATTTAGTAAATGCATGCATTAAGAAATGATACAATATTCCTCCGGTGTGATATCACAGAAACACAGGACAGACCAAGACTGAAAAACTGACAGAAACCACATAATTATAACATATAGTTACAACAGTGCAACAACACAATAACTTGATGAAGATCAGACCATGGGCACAATAAAAAAGTTCAAAGTCTCTTGAAAGTCCCACATCTCACGCAGACGGGAGAAAGAAGAAAACTCTCCCTGCCATGCCCGACCACAGTCCGACTCTGAGTCGTCTGAAAACTTCGAGCTCCGACCAGCCCTCTGACACCGAGTACCGAGTGCCACCTCTGCCGAACGCTTTGACCCCAGCCCCGATTGCCAGCAGCAGGCAAAGCAGGGGGTTTTGGGGCCTTCCCTCCAGAGATTCTCGATCGCACAGTAGCAGCAGCAGCGAACCGGGCATTTCAGAAGTTACTCCAGATGTTCCTCCGTGCCCTCACGGCTGTCGCCATCTAATCAGAATTGTGCACGGCATCCTACTTACAAATATGACATCATTTCGCCGGAGAGCTGCGCGAGCTGCGTGCGCTGCCATCTTCTCCTCCCTCCGTTGAGCCTTGTGTACATTTGAAATCTGTAGTGAAGCAGAGCGGGGGGCTGTATAGGGGGCCGGTGGGGTTGGAGGGTGGAAGAACACTGATTCTTTTTCAGCATGGATTCCAGATAGTCCAAGGACAACAACCTGAGTGCACAGGACAAAGGAGATTATTGCGGACTACAGGTCGACCACTGTCTATTGCACATTACTGGTTCTGCTGTGGAGAAAGTGAAGAGTACAAAATCCCACAGCATGCACATAACGGATGAGCTAACCAGGGCCCACGACACCTTGAACTAGAACTTGATGTAGACCAGATTTATAATTACATCCTAATGACAACACCTCTAGCCTCAGTCTGATATCTTAATGAGGAGATGAACTCGTAACTGAGTGACTTGTAAACTCCTGAACTCACAAACGCCTGCCCTGTGAACGCCTGAACTGGCAACACTGTGACCTGTAGATGCCTGAACTCGCAACTCTTTGACTAGTAGCAGCATCCATTATCAAAGACCTCACTAACCAGGTCATAAACTTTTCCCTGCCACCATCAGTAAGAAAGTACAGGAGTCTCACCAGGAACAGTTATTACCCCTCAACCATCAGGTTGTTGAACCAGAGGGGATAACTTCACTTGTCCCATCACTGAAATGACACCACAATCCATGGACTCGCGTTGGAGGGCTCTTCATCTCATGCTCCCAATATATATTGCTAATTTATTTATTATTATTTAATTTTCTCTTTTGTATTTGCACAGTGTGTTGTCTGTCCGTCCTGTTGGGTATGGTCTTTCATCGATTCCATTGTACTTCTTGGATTTACTGTGTATTCCTGCAAGACCGTGAATCTCTCGGTTGTATATGGTGACATATATGTACTTTGGTAATAAATTTACTTTGAACTTTGAACTCACAATCTGACCTGTGGACTGCTGAACTCACAGCCTTTTGACTTACAGGTTCTTGAACTTACACTCTTCTGACCTGTAGACTACAATAATACCTATAGAGCCTTGTCTGGCATTGTAAAGGAGGAAACAACTTGTAAACTCTTTTAAGAAGTTTGTAAGAGAATTACTTTTAATAAACAAATAACCTCTGATGTACAGCTCAAATTATCTCTCGGCTGCAGACCTGCTGATGTGAATTCAGCTGTGATTAAGGTCAGACAGTTTAATCGAAGGGTTCATCCCAGCATCTACCTTCAATTACTCACAGTGAGCCCACAAATTAAATATCTCCCCAGACAGCCACCTTGCTTTTTTTTTCTGCTGGGGTACCACCTTGCCAAGCATGGTCAAGAGATAATCAGGGAACTGCTTCAAGTTCAAATGTTTGTGGTGATTTAATTATTAACACTCAGACTGTAATATTGTGATGGTCGCACTCTTTTCCTTTTCATTTGCATCAGGAGATGTAGAGATTCCACTAGTCAGAGTATTGCTGTGTCTAATTTGGATGCCTCACTGAATTACTGAAGGTTTTCAACAAGCTTGCGATCTGACGTGAAATAACTGTTGCTCCTTACTGAGGAAGGCAAATGCAATGTTAGCATTCATTTCAAGAGGTCTAGAGTACAAGAGCAGGAATGTGATGCTAAGGCTTTGTAAGACACTGATGAGGCCTCACCTTGAGTATTCTGAACAGGTTTGTGCTCCTCATCTAAGAAAAAATATGCTGGCATTGGAGAGGGTTCAGAGGAGGTTCACAAGGATGATTCTGGGAATGAAAGGGTTATCATATGAGGAACGTGTGATAGCTCTGGGCCTGTACTCGCTGGAATTTAGAAGGATGGGGAGGATCTCACTGAAACCTTTTGAATGTTGAAAGGCCTAGACAGAGTAGATGTGGAAAGGATGTTCCCCCTGGTGGGAGAGTCTAGGACAAAAGGGCACAGCCTTAGAATAGAGGGGTGCCCTTTCAAAACAGAGATGTAGAGAAATTTCTTTAGCTAGAGGATGGTGAATTTGTGGAATTTATTACCACAGGCAGCTGTGGAGGTCGATGGGTGTATTTAAGGCAAAGCTTGATAGGTTGCTGATTGGACACGGAATCAAAGGTTACGGAGGGAAGACCGGGGAGTGGGACTGAGGAGGGGTAAAAAGGATCAGCCATGATTGAATGGCAGAGTAGATTCGATGGGCCAAATGGCCTAATTCTGCTCCTATGACTTGTGGTCTTAGCACAGTATGTTGAAAGAGGGCTTCTGTTCACATTGTTTGTGAATGCGATGCTGAAGAATCTTTTGTCATAAACTCTCAGTGGGAACTTTCTGTGCAACATGCACTTGCTGTGTGCTTTAAGTCCTCATGCTTTAGATTCAGACTCACTTATTTATCGAAACATGGCGTGAAATGCAACCAACACAAACTGAGGCCGTGCTGGGGGCAGCTCCTAGGTGTCACCACACATTCCAGTGCCAACGTAGCAGGCCCACAGTGTTCAGCAGAATAACACAAACAGCAACAACAGAACAAAATAACTGCAGAGCAGTCTCCAGAGTCCTTGGCCCTGGACTGTCAGACTCATTGACGTTGGAATTTGTCCATCCTTGGATAAGTTTAGTTCATACTCTCTATTCAGTAGAATGACAGGTGATGAAAACTGGAAGCGATTGTCTACCACCAACTGTTTAGCAACATGAGTGTTGTTCAGTTCCCCACCATTACTATCTTGAGGTAAGCATTGACCAGAAAGTTATTGTATTCATTACTTTGACGAGCAATTGGTGATTAAGACAGGACGTGACTATCTCCAACAAAAGGAACAATACAACAAGCCAGGTAACGTATGGTAGTTGTTCATCTCCCTGTCTTTTCAAAGACTTTCCACCATCTACACCATCATGCGCCAAGCTAGCGTAACAGTTAGTGCGACACTATCACTGCAGGAGTTTGGAGTTCAATTCTGGCACCATCTGTAAGAAGTCTCTACGTTCTCCCTGTGACTGCCTCAGTTTCCTCCACTGGGTCCAGTTTTCCCCCACAGTCCAAAGCTGTACCAGTTAGTAGGCTAGTTGGTCATTGTAAAATGTCCCTAGATTAGGCTAGTGTTAATAGTTGGGTTGCCGGGTGGTGAGTCTTGTTGGGCCTAAAACGCCTGTTCTGTGCTGTGTCTCTAAACAAAATAAAGGTACAAGCCAGGAACGTGATGGAATACTCTCCACTTACCTGGATGAATGCATCTCCAAAGTCTGTTTCATCCAAGACAAAGCAACCTTGCGCAGCACATTGAATGTTTAATACGTCTACTACCTTCGCAATGTCACTGAAACTTGAGCCATCTCCAGTATCAACAAGGTGCAATAAACAGAGCCTCTTAGACACAAACTTGACCACTGAGATAGTGGAACTCTTAAGAAAATCGGAACATCAGCAGGTCAGACAGTATCTGGGGAAGGAGAAACTGTAAAATGTTGGGATTGGTTACTTGTCAGAATAGTTGTGATGAAAGGTTCTCATTCTGAAATATTGACTCTGTCTCCCTCCCCCCAGATGCCACATGGCCTGTTGGGTATATCCAGCAATTTCTGCTTTCATTGTATTTGTAGCTAAACAGATATTACAGCTCCTGGTTATTTGGATAAAGATTCTGCTGTGTTTCCTGCATGACAGTGATTTAACAGCACCTTGGTGGATGTAAAGAGACTTGCTGAGGTTGTTCATGGGTCTGAAATGGAACCTCATACATTTTTATTGAGAATGAGTTCAATGCCAAAAGCAATTTAAACCGGGTTCAGCCATCCATCCAATTGTGTGTAACATAATTTAGAAAGTACTGAGTCTAAAATTGCACTCAAATGTTTATCAGTCTGGTGGGTTTACACCAGTCAGCATCTCCACACATTACATATTTCTCAAAATGCTCTGTCCCTGAAGAAAATGAGTATAATTCTCGTCTTCAGAGATCGTCCATTGAAATCCTGCAGTTTCCTCTCGAGGGAGTGGCCATTATCTCAGACGCTGATCCTGGTGAACTTCATCTGGAGGGGGTGGCTAACGGATCCCAGGAGGCACACGTGGCAGCAGATGCTGGAATCTGGAGCGGCAAGTAATCAGTGGGAATGACAGCATTTCATAGAGCTATACTGTAAGAGAAAAAGCCCATTGGTCCAATCTGTCCACGCCAGCCAAGATCTCCATCAAAGTTAGTTCCATTTGCCCACATTTGGCCCATATCCTCTCAAACCTTTCCTATCCGTACAAGTGTATTTTATATCTTGTTACCATACCTCCCTCTACACCTTCCTTTGGCAGCTTACTACATATACTCTCCATCCTCTGTGTGAAAAATTTACCCTTCAAATCCCTTTTAAATCTTACCTCTCTCACATTAAACCTTTACCTTCTCATTTTTAATTTCCTTTCCATGGGGAAAAGACTGTGCGTTCACCCGATTTATGCCACTTGATTTTATATACCTCTGTAACGTCTCCCCTCAGTCTAAGGAAGAAAGTCCCTGCCACCCTGTACTCAGGCCCTCGAGCCCTGACAACATTCCTGTGAATCTTTTTTTGTGCTCTTTCCTGTTTAATGTCACCTTTGCTCTAACAGTGTAAACAAAGCTGTGCACAATACTCCAGCTGCAACCTTGCCAACATCTTCTACAAGTGAGCAAAGTCAAGATGGCGCTAAACAGCGACTCCTTTACTTGCATCTTCAGCAACAGCTCTATTTCTATCTTTGATATCTCTTTTTTTTGCTTTTAAGATTCTTTTGAAGACCCTGACCTGGAGTTACACACTGACTTCGGTTCTTTGAGGCTCTCAGTGCCGACCACTTTTTGATATCCCAAGGACGCAACCTGGAAGACTAATACGCCTTCAGGGTGCCAGATTTTCGTGGCTCTAGAGACGGGCTGATTCAAGACCGGTGGCCCTACTAAGGCATCGCAGGAGAACACAGAACATTTGGAGCAGCGGGTTAGCAGCTGGCTGTGTGTCCAGAGATCTGGGCCTTTCCAGGGAAGACTCTCTGGACACAGAGCTCGGAAAAAGTGACACAGCAGACTCTTAACATCATAAGTTAGTGAGTTGTTTTGTCTCCCCTCTTGCTGTGAACTGGGGACACCTCTTTTTCCCTTATTAGGGACAGAGAGAGAGAGGGAGAGAGAGCCTGTGGTATGGCGAATACCCAGTAAACGAGTAGTCTTTGGGGTAATGCAAGTCTGTGCCTGTATTGATGCTTTGCTGCATGCTTGAGTGCTTGGTGGAGGGCACCAGTACTTTTTTGCTGGTGGGTTGGGGGGGGAGTTTCGTTGCCTTGCTGCTGCTTATGCGTGGGTGGGGGAGCTGGGGGGGCTTTGGGGTTCTAACATTTAACTGTCATTCATTCTTTGGGGCACTCCTCTATTTTCGTGGATGTTTGTGAAGAAAAAGAATTTCAGGATGTATATTGTATACGTTTCTCAAACATTAAATGTACCTTTGAAACTGCAACATAACAGCCCAACTTCAATACTCACTGTCCTGACTGATGAAGGCCAGCATGGGAGATGCCACCTCAAACCCCCTGTCTACCCAAGACACTACTTTCAGGAAATGATGTACTTGTACACCTATAGAGGGAAAGAAATTTTCACCACTTTGGGTCAGAACTCCTAAAGATCACAGATCAGATGGATTAATGGTTTGTACTGTGACGCAAAGTTCCTTCATACCTTCCAATATGGGTGGAAATGGCTGGGCAGGAAATGGACACTTCACCCTTTCAGAATCAGGTTGTTTATCATGGGTATAGATTGTGAAATTTGTTGTCTGGCAGCAGTACAGTACACAATATAAAATCATTTTAAGTTATGATTAAAATTATTAAATCCATCAATTTAATTCTTAATGTGAGGGTGGTAATAGGCAATCTCCCACTACCTATTAAATGCTCCCAATGGTTTGCACAGGGCAGATGGGGCTCATCAGTCGTGGTTGGCAGCTCATCTAGGAGAAAGAAAACTCCGCTGACTTACAGCTGTACCCACTCATGGGGAAGGCTTCATGAGTAAACCCTGAGGGAAAAATCCAGAGCTGGAGACCCTAAGGTAGTCCTACATTGAGTTCAATGCTGACTGGCAGCTCCTGCGACACTGGGTACCAAACTGTATTGGTCTCTGCTGCTCCCATGGGTTCATCAGTTGCATGGAGAAGGGGAACTTGCTACATGGGCAGCAGCTTGCTCTCCATATCGTACTGCCCAGGCTTGTGTATCTAGACAGCTCGGACGCAATATCTATGGTCAACTCTGAGCGATGGAGGCCTCACTCACTCGTGTAAATAGTGAAAAAGATAAATAGTGAGGTAGTGTTCATGAGTTCATTGACCATTCAGAAATTGGATGGTAGAGGAGAAGAAATCATTCCTAAAAAGTTGAGTGTGGGTCTTCAAGCTCTCTGATAATGAGAAAAGAATGAGAAGAGGGCGTGTCCAGATGGTGAGGGCTCTTAAAGATGGAAAATGCCTTCTTGAAGCATCACTGCTTGAAGGTGTCCTCAATAGTATGGGTAGTTGTGCCTCTGATGGAGTTGTCCGAGCCTACAATCCTTTGCAGCCTCTTTCGATCCTCCACATTGGAGCCTCGATAGCAGGCAGTGATACAACCTGTCCATTGAACCATCAGTAGGAAATTTGCTGGTGACCTTGGTGACATCCATACCAAATCTTCAAACTCCTAATGAACTAGAGCCACTAGTGGCACTCTTCATGATCACATCAATATATTGGGCCCAGGGTTAGATCCTTGAAGATGCTGACAACCAGGAACTTGAAGCTGCTCGCCTGTCCCTCTGCTGACCGCTCAATGAGGACTGGTGCGTGTTCTCCGGACATCACCTTCCTCAAGCCCCTGGCCTTGTTGATGTTGAGTACAAGGTCTGTTTAAAAAATGAAGAGATTAGCATTATTTGTCTCACGTACATCAAGTCATTGAAACAGACAGTAAAATGGGTCATTTTGCGTAAATGGCCAACACTGTCAAAAGTTTGTAGTAGGAGAAGTGTCGCCGCACGTACAGCACCAGTATAGCCCATCCACAACTTCCTAACCCTCCCTCGTACATTGTGGGAGGAAGCTGCAGCACCCAAAGGAGGCACGTGTGTTCACAGAGAGGATGTACAAACTCGTTATAGAGAGCGGCAGGAATCCATGATGGCTGGAGCTGTAAAGCCATTGCACTAACCATTATGCTACCGTACCACCCCTAGCATTCTTGGTACCAGGTTCATGGTCCTTCGAGTGGAAGGTGCATTGAAAGGCTAATGTATGTAGCATACTGTCCCTGTAATTTCTACTAAATTTACAAGGAGCCGTGAAATATTTCACCTGGCATCAATAGAACACATTTAACTCTACTACAGTGGCATA
The DNA here is from genome assembly GCF_963921235.1 of Mobula hypostoma. Taxonomy (NCBI): domain Eukaryota; kingdom Metazoa; phylum Chordata; class Chondrichthyes; order Myliobatiformes; family Myliobatidae; genus Mobula; species Mobula hypostoma. The sequence goes on along the minus strand of NC_086098.1, from coordinate 153,069,709 downwards.
GAAGTCAAGGTAATTACCAAGAAACCTTTGTAGACTATTTTAGTACAATGTTTGACTGCAGAGGATGTTAACTTAAAACAAATCTCATACTACATCAGCACCGCACAGGTCAGTGAACTTAAAACATAATAATCTTACAACCTCAACATTCGATATTCCAGAAGATGTCAAGGCTCTGCCGAGCTTTCTTTGTAATTGCACTTGCATGCTGGGCCCAGGACAGATTCTCTGAAGTGATAAGACAGAGGAAATTCAAGTTGCTGAACCTCTCCACACCGCATCCTCCGATGAGAGCTGGATCGTGGACCTCTGGTTTCCTCCTTCTGAAGTCAATAATCAGCTCTTTGGTCTTGCTGACATTGAGTAAGTCCTGCTGAAGGGTCTCGGCCTGAAACGTCAAACTGTACTTTTTTTTCCTGGCCTGCTGAGTTCCTCCAGCATTTTGTGTGTGTTGCTTGAGTGAGAGGTGTTGATGTGGCACCACCCAGCCAGTTTTTCAATCTCCCTCTGATATGCTGATCCGTCACCATCTTTGATTCAGCCAATGACAGTGGTTCATCAGTATACTTGAATATGGCATTGGAGCTGTGCACAGTCATAAGGGCAAAGCAAGTAGAGCAGGGGGCCAAGCACACAGCCTTGTGGTCCACCTGTGCTGATGGAGAACGTGGAGGAGACTTGCTGTGAATCTGAACTGACTGGGGCCTGCAGATGAGGAAACTGAGAATCCAATTGCACAAGGAGGTATTGAGGCCAATGTTTTGAAGCATGTTGAGTAGTTTTGAGGGGCTGGTAGTATTGAATGCCAAGCTGTAGTCAGTAAGGAGCATCCTGCTGCATCATTGCAGTAAGGAGCATCCTGATGCATCACCCAGAAGAGATATAAGGTGGTGCTCCTCCACCTTCAGGGTGGCCTGTCCTTGGCACAATAAGAGGCCATGGACTGACATGTCAGAACAGGAATGGGAATTGGAATTAAAATGTTGGGCACCAAGAAGTTCCATGTGTGGCGGATGGAGCAGGGTGCTCGATGAAGTGATCCGCTAATCTACGCAGGGTCTCACCAATGTAGAGGAGGCCGCACCAGGAGCACTGGACACAATAAACGACCCCAGCAAATTTGCAGGTGAAGTGCTGCCTCACCTGGAGGGACAGTTTGGGGCCCTGAATGGAGGTGAATGGGCAGGTGTAACACTTCGGCCATTTGCAGGGATCACTGCTGGAAGGGAGATTAGTGGGGAGGGACAAAAGGACTAGGAAATCGTGGAGGGAGCAATTCCTGTGGAAATCCTCTTGTGTGATAAGATTGACACTTGGCCTCACAATCTACCTCATTATGATCTTGTGCTTTACCTGACAGCAGCACATTTACTGTGGTTTTTACCTTTTATTCTGCACAGTTACTTTTTTTTTACCTTATTTGATCTCACTGCACTGATCTGTATGAACAGTGTGCAAGACAAACTTTTCACTGTAGCTCGGTGCCTGTGACAATAATAAGCCAAATCCGGGAGACTCGTGTCTAACTGACTGTCTTGTGGAGCCTCCAACTGCCCGTTCTCCCCCGACATCTCTGCAAAAGCTGCTTCAAAATCACGGTTCCCATTCCTGTTTGACGATTACCATTGCAAGAGCAGTCACCACACGTTACTGAGTCGAAAATAAATTAGAATTAGAATCAGGTTTATTATCTCTGGCATATGGCATGAAATTTGTTGATTCATGACAGCATTACCGAGCAATACATTAAAAATTGCCATGTTACAATTAGAAATATTAGAAAATAAATATGTAGGATGAACAAGAGCAAATAATGGGGTGATGTTCATGGGTTCATGGACCATTCATACATCAGAGAGCAAAGGGGAACAAGCTGTTCCTAAAATGTTTCAATCAGCTTCAATAGGTACATTTAATGTCAGAATGTATACAATATACATCCTGAAATTCTTTTTCTTCACAAACATCCATGAGAACAGAGGAGTGCCCCAAAGACTGTTAAATGTCAGAACCCCAAAGTTCCCTCAGCTCCCCCCTCCCATGCACAAGCAGCAGCAAAGCAATGACCCCTCCCCCACCAGCAAAAAAGCATCGGCACCCCCCCCCACCACCGAGCACTCAAGTGTGCAGCAAAGCATCAATAAAGAGCAAGACCTGCAGTACCACAAAGACTACTCATTCACCTGGTAATTCGACATACCACAGGCTCTCTCGCCCTAATAAGGGAGAAAGAGATGTCCCCGTTTCACAGCGAGAGGGGAGATATAACAAACAACTCGCTGATTTATGATGTTAAAAGTTTGTTGCGTCGCTTTTTCTGAGCTCTGCGCCTGGAGAGTTGCCCCCAGAAAGGCTCAGGTCTCTGGACACACGGACAACAGCTAACCCGCTGCTCCGGATGTTCAGTGTTCACCTGTGACACCTCAGTCAGGGGCACCGGCCTAGAATCAGTACATCTCCAGTGTCATGAAAATCCCACGCCCCGTGGATGCGCCAGCCTTCCAGGCTGAGTCCTTGGCCTATCAAAAAGCGGCCAGTCATGAGGCCCTTAGAAAGGGTTCCATTCCCGTAAAGAACCAAAGTCAGAGCTTAACTCCAGGTCAGGGTCTTCAAAAGAACCTTGAAAAGGAAAAACCAGACTTATCAAAGACAGAAATCAAGCTGTTTCCGAAGATGCAAGCAAAGGAGTCGCCGTTTAGTGCCATCTTAACTTCGCTCCATTGAGTGTGTGTCCTCATGCTCCTGTACCCGCTTCCTGTTGGTAGCAATGAGAAGTGGGCATGTCCTGGGTGGTGAGGGTCCATAATGACGTACAAACCCTCCTTAGGGTCCAGCTTCTTTGGCCGTCACCTACTGACGATGTTCTCAATGGTGGGGGGATGGGGCTGCTGCCCATGATGGAGCTGGCTGTTTACAGCCCTCTGCAGCTTTTCCCGACCCTGAACATTGGTGTCTCTTTTCCGGATGGCGATGCAGACAGACAGAATGGACCTTTGGCCAATCAACTTGAACCTGTTTCTTCTCTGGGGCTTCCTGTATCGCTGGGTAGAGTTTCCAACAGTTGATTCAAGTTCAAGGTTATAGTGAATCAACCATACCATATGTACATTTATAGCTAAATGAAACATTGTTCCTCTGAAGTCAAACATAGAAGAAACATAGAAAGCCTACAGCACAATACAGGCCCTTCGGCCCACAATGCTGTGCTGAACATGTACTTACTGTAGAAATTACCTAGGGTTAACCATAGCCCTCTGTTTTACTAAGCTCCATGTACTGATCCAGCAGTCTCTTAACAGACCCTATCGTATTCGCCTCCATCACCGTCGCCGGCAGCTCGTTTAAAACTGTACCCTCTCGTGCTAGCCATTTCAGCCCTGGGAAAAAGCCTCTGGCTATCCACACAATCATTGCCTCTCATCATCTTATACGCCTCTATCAAGGTGCAAAACAGAGTGCATACCATCACACTGTACTGTACTTTGCTCCTTAGCCACAGAAGAACAATGTTTTGTATAGTTTTACACATGTGTATGGTTGAATGACAATAAACTTGAAACGTGAACTTCATTCTCTCAACATTGTTCGTGATTTTGAATCTTCCTTTCACAGTTTAACAATTTTCACTGTAAGCCTTCACTTTTACTCTACCTTTATTACAGACAAGCAATACCTGAATAATTCATTCAAAAGCGAGGGTCATGGGCTTCAGGTGAGAGGAAGGAGTTCGAAAGATGATCTGAAGGATACATTTTTTAATGTGGTTGATATCTGGGACGTGCTATCAGAGGAGGTGGTGGAATCAGATAGCTTCACCATATGTGAGTGGCATTTAGATAGAAAATTAAATACTCAAGGCAAAGAAAGAGATGGAATTAATGTGGACAAATGAGATTAGTATCGATGGGCAAAAAGGTTCAGAATGGATGTGATGGGCTGAAGAGCCTGTTTCACATTCAAGCTTGTTGCCATTGAAGTGTATACATGTATACCGCTGAACAAAACAATGTTCCTCCGGGACCAAATGCACAGCATATAACACACACAATAATATTACCACAAATAAATTAACAAATAATAAAATATATGCCAAGTATGTATGACTCTACGACTTAGCATAACAGTTTCTACTTGGTGAATGGGGCATGTCCCATTCCTGGACCACAGTAAGAAAAGTGTAAGCGTCTAGAAACATTCTATAAGCTTAGCTGCTGCAGTCAGTGGTGTGATAATCTTGGGTGAAGGAGCCGACCTCATTCCTCAGCCTCTCTCTGCAACAAAGCAGCAAGCTCTCACCTCTCACCTCAACAGGTCAGCCCGCGACACAGGGAGACTGTCCCATTCTCACATCTGCAGCCGGTTCCAGCTGGGTAGCGTTAATCTGTGGAATCAATCTCACTTCGTCCACTGGCTGCTTCCGAGTGTGCCATTCCACAGGGGAGGGATGCATTTAACCAGGATTGACAGTGCTGCTCCACAATCTATTCAACTGGCAGGGCACCGTGAGGCAGGTCTAACTTTCTTTGTAAGTCACCGAATTTGTAACGTTGGAAAGCTTGCTTTTATTTTGATCTGATTTCTCTGCATTTCTCATGCAGAAGAAGGTAACAAAATTCAGAAATAAAACTCAATTTGATCGATTGTCCAACAGGCATTATGATTCCAGGGGAATTGCTGTACCCTTATCTACACTCGGTGGCCACTTTATTGGGTACCTCTGTACACCTGCTGATGCAAATATCTAATCAGCCAATCATGTGGCAGCAACTCACTGCATAAAAGCATGCAGACATGGTCAAGAGGTTCAGCTGTTGCTCAGACCAATCATCAGAATGGGGAAGAAATGGGATTCAAGTGACTTTGACTGTGGAATGATCTTTAGTGCCAAATGGGGTGGTTTGAATATCTCAGAAACTGCAAACTCCTGGGATTTTCACAGTCTTTAGAGTTTACAGAGAATATTGTGAAAACCAAAAATATATATAATAATAATCCAGTGAGTGGCAGTTGTGTGTGGTGACAATGCCTTGTTAATGAAAGCAGTAGGAGGAGAATGGCCAGACTGGTTCAAGTTGACAGGAAGGTGATAATAATTCGAGTAAACATGAGCTACAACAGTGTTGTGTAGAAGAGCATCTCTGAATGCACAGTGCATCAGTCCTTGAACAGGATGGGCCACAGCAGCAGAAGACCAGGCTGGACCATCCTTGCCTTCTCTTTTTTTCTCTCTCACTAGTACTTAAAGTTCTGGGTTTACGTGGCTGAGATTAACACCAACAGTCATGGCAGCTTTTACTTTGCTTGAATATAACGTAATGGTCACCGTAACACTCTACAGTGTCATTGGGGTTCAATTTGCACCATTGTCTGTAGGGAGCTTGTACATTCTCCCCGTGACTGTGTGGGTTTCCTCTGGGTGCTCTGATTTCCTCCCACATTCCAAAACAAATAATTATGAATTAGTATTAGTAAAGTTGTGGGCATGCTCTGCTGTCTCTGGAAGCAAAGTGACATGTGCAGAGAGCCCCCAGAACATCTTCAGACTAACGGAAAATAACGCATTTCACTAACGTTTCATTTCCATGTTTAGATGGACAAATGACGAATAAAGCTAATCTTTAAAATCTTTCTTTGCTACCAAAATAACATATCCAAGCAGTCACTTATAGAGTAGATTAAAAAATAAAAGCAGAAAATGCTGTAAAGACTTCGCAGGTCAGCGCATAGAGAAACACAGAAAACCTGCAGCACAATACAGGCCCTTCGGCCCACAAAGTTGTGCCAAACATGTCCCTACCTTAGAAATTACTAGGGTTACCAATAGCCCTCTATTTTTCTCAGCTCCATGTACCTATCCAAAAGTCTCTTAAAAGACCCTGTTGTATCCGCCTCCACCACCATTGCCAGCAGCCCATTCGATGCACTCACCACTATCTAAGTAAAAAACTTATCCCTGATATCTCCTCTGTACCTACTCCCAAGCACCTTAAACCCGTGCCCTCTTGTGGCAGCCATTTCAGCCCTGGGAAAAAGCCTCTGACTATCCACATGATCAATGCCTGTCATCATCTTATACACTACTAACAGGTCACCTCTCATCCTTCGTCACTCCAAGGAGAAAAGGCCCAATTCACTCAACTTATTCTCATAAGGCATGCTCCCCAATCCAGGCAAAATCCTTGTAAATCTCCTCTGCACCCTTTCTATGGCTTCCACATCCTTCCTGTAGTGAGGCGACCAGAACTGAGCACAGTACTCCAAGTGGGGTCTGACCAGGGTCCTATATAGCTGCAACATTACCTCTCAGCTCCTAAATTCAATTCCATGATTGATGAAGGCCAATACACTGTATGCTTTCTTAACCACAGAGTCAACCTGTTCAGCAGCTTTGAGTGCCCTATGGACTCAGAGCCCAAGATCTCTCTGATCCTCCACACTGCCAAGAGTCTTACCATTAATATTATATTCTGCCATCATATTTGACCTACCAAATGAACCACTTCACACTTATCTGGGTTGAACTCCATCTGCCACTTCTCAGCCCATTTTGCATCCTATCAATGTTCTGCTGTGACCTCTGACAGCCCTCCACACCTCCAACCTTTGTGTCATCAGCAAATTTACTAACCCATCCCTCTACTTCCTCATCCAGGTCATTTATAAAAATCACAAAGAGTAGGGGTCCCAGAACAGACCCCCGAGGCACACCACTGGTGACCGACCTCCATGCAGAATATGACCCATCTACAACCACTCTCTGCCTTCTGTGGGCAAGCCAGTTCAGGATCCACAAAGCAATGTCCCCTTGGATCCCATGCCTTCTTACTTTCTCAATAAGCCTTGCATGGAGGAGAAACTGGGGCAATATTTCAGGTCGAAGATTCTTTGTCAATATAGTATGAACAAAGGCAAGGTTATTTCCAAGTTAGTTCATGTTATAACTTCAAAGTCAAGAATAACATCAAGTGAATGTGGACTCAAATCAACAGAGGAGATACAATTGGCAAAGAGATGGTAGGTGAGAGAAGTACGCATCATTGTAACCTCTAGTTCTGATACCACCTCATCTCTCGGGCTGAAAGCACACATGACCAGACACACGGACAGCTTTGCTCGCATTGTTTTCAGACTCCTGAATGGACCTTACGTACATCAAGCTGACTCTCAGCCTCAGAATCTATTTTGTTTATGATGTTGCAGTTTATCAATTACCTGCGTCACGCTTTTTGCAATTTTACACATTATTTTGTATTGTTATTGTTTACCTTATTACACCATAAGACACTGAACCAAAAGTAGGCCATTCAGCCCATCAAGACTGTTCCGCCAATTGATCAAGGCAGATTCATTTCCCTCTCAACCCCATTGTCCTGCATTCTTCTCGTAATCTTTCATTTCCTGACTTACCAAGAATCTATCAAACCTCCGCCTTAAATACACGCAATGACCTGGTTACCTACAGCTACCTGTGGCAAAAAATTCCATAGATTCACCACTCTCTAGCTAAAGAAGTTCCTCCTCATCTCCCTTGTAAATGGAAGCCCCTCTATTCTGTTGTGCCCCTCTAGTCCTAGACTCACCCTCTATAGGAAACATCCTCTCCACATCCAATCTATCTAGGCTTTTCAGCATTTGATAAGTTTCAATGAGATCCCCGTTACGCTCTTCTGAATTCCACTAAGAATAGACTCAGAGCCATCACACGCTCCTCATACAGTATGACAAGCCTTTCAATCCCTGAATCATTTTCGTGAACCTCCTTTGAACCCTCTCCAATGTCAGCACATCCTTTCTAAGATAAGAGGCCTAACACTGCTCACAGTACTTCAAGTGAGGCCTCACCAGTGCCTAATAATTCCTCAGCATTCGATCCTTGTTTTTATATTCAGGTCCTCTCGAAATGAATGCTATCATTGCATTTGCCGTCCTCACCACTGACTCAACTTGCAAATTAGTCTTCAGGGAACTCTGCATGAGGACTACCATGTCCCTTTGCACCTCAGATTTTCGAATTTTCTTCCCGTAATCCTTTCACTTCTTCTACCAAAGTGCACGACCACACATTCCTCAACACTGTATTCTATCTGCCACTTCTTTGCCCATTCTCCTAATATGTCCTTTTGTATTCTCTCTGCTTCCTCAGCACTACCTGCCCCTCCACCTATCTAGTTCAATGTACTGTGTAGTGATTTGTTCTGTATAAACTGTATGTAGGACGAGCTTGTCACTGTATCTTACTACGTGTGCCAATAATAAACCAATACCAATTCCATGTAAAGTGTAAACTTGCCTCCATTTCATAAAGCCATGAATGAGGAAAGCTTCAGGCTGAATTTTCATCTCCTAAGGAGCCATTCAGTAATGAATAAAAACAGAAAATATTGGAAATAGACAAAACTCTGAAGGAATCAATATTATAGAGCGGCGAAGTTAGAGATAAATCTTGCTGTAAGCTATTTTGATCCCATGTCTTACACAATCAATGCAGAGGATCAGATTTGAAGAACAGTCCTGTGTCAGAGACGGGAGCACTGGACTCAGTCAGTGGTGGGGAATCACAAAGTCATCTGCAACATTTTAAATCGACTTCAGGGAATTGGGCACAGAATCTAAATGAATGCTCTGAAATATTTCTATCAGCTATCACCTTTCAGATGAGATATTAGACTGAGGCCACACTTGCCCTCTCCGGTGGGGAGACATGGCAACAATTTGACTGATATTTAGCTCTCAAAGCAGTTAAACCTTCATTGTCATTTGTGGATCCTTAGTGATTGAGCTGATCCCTTGGTTTCTTGCATCCATTTTTACAATAATTATAAGGATAGTTTGAAGTTGTTCCTCCAGTCTATTGTGTTTGAGGAATGAGGATACATCTTTGCAACATCACCATCTAACTCTTAAAGAGGCCAGGAGGCTGCTGTCTAGCACACATTTTAATCAGAGCTGCTCCAGACACATTCTGCAAAACTGAACATTATTTGTGAATCATGCATCTATCGCAACCCTGACAAACTTGAATGCTGCTTCAAAACTGCCATTTTCAAACATTAAACACATACAAGTTTACAGACTGTAAACCAGGCAGGGATGTAGCTATATAGTTGCAGCACTTCTTGGACGAGGGTAACTGTGGATTCTTCTGTAACCGGTCTCTTCTCACCTCGCCGTCTCTCATATGTTAATAAAATTTTACCATGGATCATATCATAAACTCACCTGTAGAGCGGCAGCGGCAGATTCGGTGACTGGATCAGCTGGAGGTGGCTTCTTGGAAGCAGATACAATAATGGTGGTCGAGGCTATTAGATAAATATCCAAACATAATAGAGAATATAGAATGTAGAACATAGAACATAGTATGTAAAACATAGATGTAGAACCTAGAACCTAGAACATAGATTGTACAACATAGAATGTAAAACATAGGGCATAGAATCTAGACAATAAACATAGAATGTAGAACGTAAAACATAGAACATACAACATAGAATGTATAACATAGCACATAGAACATAGATGTAGAACATAGAATATAGAATATAAACATGGAACATAGAACATAGAACGAAGAACATAGAGCATAGAATATAGGACGTAGAACATAGAACATAGAGTGTAAAATATGGAACGTAGAACATAGAGCATTGGACATAGAACATAGAACAATACAGTACTGTAAAGGCCTTCAGCCCATGATGTTGTGCCAACTTTTTAAATTACTTCAAGATCAATCTAACCCTTCCCTCCCACAGAGCCCTCCATTTTTCTTTAATCCAGGTGCCTATCTAAGAGTCTCTTAAATATCCCTAATGTATCTGACTCTACCATTAACCCCAGTAGCACATTCCATGCACCCATGACTCTGTATAGAAAATCTACTTCTGGTATCACTCCCCCCTATACTTTCCACTAATCACCCTAAAATGATGTCCTGTCGTGTTAGCCATTTCCATCCGAAATCATCAAGTCACATTTCAACCTCCTTCACTCCAAGAGAAAAGACCTAGCTCTCCCAACCTGTCCTCATAAGACATACTTTCTAATCCAGGCAGCATCCTGGTAAATCTCCTCTGAATAGATTTTATAATTTACAGATTCAGCAATTATAGGGTTTGTGGACAGGAGAACCAAGAGCAAAGTTCAAAATCTCTACAAATTTTTGAAAAACTGAGAGCTCCAGTGTCAGACTCCTGCTCCTGTTCTATATTCTTTATATATCTGCTGTCAATGTAGAAAGCTGACAGGCTTTCACATTTACTGACTGCTAACTTATGAGAAGCATTTAATAGCTCTAGGCCGGTACTTGCTGGAGTTTAGAAGAATGGAATAACCATATAACTATATAACAATTACAGCACGGAAACAGGCCATCTCGACCCTTCTAGTCCATGCCGAACTCTTACTCTCACCTAGTCCCACCAACCTGCGCTCACCCCATAACCCTCCATTCCTTTCCTGTCCATATAGTTGTCCAATTTAACTTTAAACGACAACATCGAACTTGCCTCAACCACTTCTGCTGGAAGCTCATTCCACACAGCTACCACTCTCTGAGTAAAGAAGTTCCCCCTCATGTTACCCCTAAACTTTTGCCCTTTAACTCTCAACTCATGTCTTCTTGTTTGAATCTCCCCCACTCTCAATGGAAAAAGCCTATCCCCATCAACTCTATCTATCCCCCTCATAATTTAAATACTTCTATCAAGTCCCCCCTCAACCTTCTACATTCCAAAGAATAAAGATCCAACTTGTTCAATCTTTCTCAGTAACTTAGGTGATGAAACCCAGGTAACATTCTAGTAAATCTTCTCTGTACTCTCTCTATTTTGTTGACATCTTTCTTATAATTCAGTAATCAAAACCGTACACAATACTCCAAATTTGGCCTCACCAGTGCCTTGTACAATTTCAACATTACATCCCAACTCCTATACCCAATGCTCTGATTTATGAAGGCCAGCATATCAAAAGCTTTCTTCACCACCCTATCCACATGAGATTCCACCTTCAGGGAACTATGCACCATTATTCCTAGATCCCTCTGATCTACTACATTCTTCAATGCCCTACCATTTACCATGTATGTCCTATTTTGATTAGTCCTACCAAAATGTAACACCTCACATTTATCAGCATTAAACTCCATCTGCCATCTTTCAGCCCACTCTTCTAACTGGCCTAAATCTCTCTGCAAGCTTTGAAAACCTACTCCATTACCCACAACTCCACCTATCTTAGTATCATCTGCATACTTACTCATCCGATTTACCACTCCATCATCCAGATAATTAATGTATATGACAAATAACATTGGACCCAGTACAGATCCCTGAGGCACACCACTAGTCACCGGCCTCCAATCTGACAAACAGTTATCCACCACTACTCTCTGGCGTCTCCCATCCAGCCACTGCTGAATCCATTTTACTACTTCGATATTAATGCCTAACGATTGAACCTTCCTAACCAACCTTCCATGTGGGACCTTGTCAAAGGCCTTACTGAAGTTCATATAGACAACATCCACCACTTTACCCTCATCAACTTTCCTATTAACCCCTTCAAAAAATTCAGTAAGATTTGTCAAACATGACCTTCCACGCACAAATCCATGTTGACTGTTCCTAATCAGACCCTGTCTATCCAGATAATTATATATACCATCTCTAAGAATACTTTCCATCAATTTACCCACCACAGATGTCAAACTCACAGGCCAATAATTGCTAGGTTTACTCTTAGAACCCTTTTTAAACAATGGAACCACATGAGCAATACACCAATCCTCCGGCACCATCCCTGTTTCTAATGACATTTGAAATATTTCTGTCAGAGCCCCTGCTATTTCCACACTAACTTCCCTCAAGGTCCAAGGGAATATCCTGTCAGGATCCGGAGACTTATCCACTTTTATATTCCTTAAAAGCTCCAGTACTTCCTCTTCTTTAATCATCATAGTTTCCATAACATCCCTCCCTGTTTCTCTTATCTTACCCAATTCAACATCCTTCTCCTTAGTGAATACCGAAGAAAAGAAATTTTTCCGAATCTCCCCCATCTCTTTTGGCTCCACACATAGCTGTCCACTCTGATTCTGTAAGGGGCCAATTTTATCCCTGACTATCCTTTTGCTGTTAATATAATGGCAGAAACCCTTGGGATTTATTTTCACCTTACTTGCCAAAGCAACCTCATTTCTTCTTTTAGCTTTTCTAATTTCTTTCTTAAGATTCCGTTTATACTCTTTATATTCCTGGAGCAGCTCATTTACTCCAAACTGCCTATATTTATTGTAGATATCTCTCTTTTTCCGAACCAAGTTTCCAATATCCCTTGAAAACATGGCTCTCTCAAACTTTTAACCTTTCCTTTCATCCGAACAGGAACATAAAGATTATGTACTCTCAAAATTTCACCTTTAAATGACCTCCATTTCTCTATTACATTCTTCCCATAAAACAAATTGTCCCAATCCATTCCTTCTAAATCCTTTCACATCTCCTCAAAGTTAACCTTTCTCCAATCAAAAATCTCAACCCTGGGTTCAGACCTATCCTTTTCCATAATTATATTGAAACTAATAGCAATGTGATCACTGGACCCGAAGTGCTCCCCAAAACAAACCTCCGTCACCTAATCTATCTCATTCCCTAACAGGAGATCCAACACTGCCCGTTCTCTAGTTGGTATCTCTATGTATTGCTGCAAAAAACTATCCTGCACACATTTTACAAACTCCAAACCATCCAGCCTTTTTACAGTATGGGCTTCCCAGTCTATGTGTGGAAAATTAAAATCTCCCTCCCCTCCTCTCCTTAGAATTGGTTTTGTTTATGAGAGACCACTTGAAATTGAACACAAATGTAATTTCAGACTAACGGTATCATGAAGGAATTTGGAGAAACAAAAAATTAACTTTTATTAAATATAATTTGTTTAATTGCATAATGACGCTGACACTTTACAATAGTTCAACTAAGCTAAAATGTTTTCTTGACGATTTTCATTTGTACTGTGCCTGAAGCTTCTTGCTTAAGTGTCCAACAATAATCAGTCAGCACTGATAGATTCCAGTTGCCCTGATACTGTTTCTCCATGTCTGCAATGTCCTGGAGAAACCTTTCACCATGCTCGTCACTGACAGCGCCAAGATTTGCAGGGAAGAAGTCTAAATGGGAATGTAGAAAATAGATCTTTAGTGACATGTTGCACTTCATGGTTTTGCATGCTTGAAGCATGTTGTCAACCAGCAGAGATGGGATGGGATGTGGAGTCTCATTGAAACCCATCGAATATTGAAAAGCCTAGAAAGAATGGATAGGAAGAAGATGTTTCCAATAATGGGGGAGCATAAGACTAGGAAGTACCACCTCAGAGTATACGGTCGTCCCTTTAGAACATGGATGAGAAGGAATTTCTTCAGCCAGAGGGTGGTGAATCTGTGGAATTCGTTGCCACAGACGGCTGCGGAGGCCAAGTCATTGGGCATTTTAAAAGCAGAGGTTGATAGGTACTTGATTAGTCAGGGCATCAAAGATTGCAGGGAGAGGGCAGGAGAATGGAATTGAGAGGGATAATACATCAGCCACGATGGAATAGCAATGCAGACTCGCTGGGTCAAATGGCCTAATTCTGCTCCTTTGTCTTACAATTTTCTGGTTTGATTATTTTAAATTAATTAACTATAAACAATTGTGATCATAAATCTAACAGATTTCCCTGCTGCATGTCAATTTTTTTTAATCCTAGGCATTATTTTCAAATGCTTGCAGCTTGCCGGTTTGTTTTCTCTCTCTAGATGCAACTATTATTATATTTGCTGCCATCCTTTACATTTGTCTCTGTCAGGTGTAATTTAATGTGCTGTCTCCTTGCACTGAAACCTGATGTAGAGCGAAATGAATGGTCCAGACATCACCCTGGTAATAAAGACAAAAATGGATACCCATCTGCCTCATCATACAAAGCTGCACACATTTCTTGACAGAGGATGTGGAAATGCTATAACTTTTTAAGAAGTCAATCAAATATAAAACATAAATGTCTGCCTGGAGTTTTAAGAGCCTACCAGGGTTTTAAGAGGCCCCCTTATCAAAATGAATGGAAGAACTTGGTTTATTTTTGATTAATTATAGATAGGTTTTATCACAAAGGACCAGCTTTCCAGCAGATATATGTACAGTATGTGGCATTTGTTACCGGAAAATGTGTTTTCACAACACAGTCACAACTTTTGCAAAACTAACTTAAAAGTTTTATTTCTCCAAGTTTAAATATTTAGGCTTTTATCCTCTAATGAACTCTGAAGACTTCCTTCAAAGGTTCTTGCAGTGGTGAGGAGGCGTTCCCTCCCACGGTACATGTCTTTGCTTTTTTTGCTCCACTGCACCGTTCTTTAGCCATAACCCTACTACGATTTTCGCTTTCATGCATATCCTGAATCTCTTTAGAAGTTGCTATTGATTTTGTTTCCATTGGATCTCAAGCAAACAATCCAGATTATAAGAATTTGTGGTTTAAGATAGTTTTCACCATCTCCTTCCCAGATCAATTTCCAATTGTCTTTGTGTCTCTGGTCACCAGACACTGCTCCTTAGCTACTCGATCTCAAACAACATGTTTGGGTAGCTTTTTACAACATCCCCTCAGCTTTCTTTGCCTCCCGGAGAAACCTCTCAGCTAATCCAGCCTTTTTTACATTCCAATGTGTACTGCACTGGTAAATCTGAAATTATTTATGCTGGACAGAAAATCTTTCCAAAAGCATTACCTTCCTTCCTCAGAATTGTTTTTGTTTATGATAGACTGCTTGAAATTGAACACAAATGTAATTTCAGACTAATGGTATCATGAAGTAATTTGGAGAGACAAAAAAATAACTTTTATTAAATATAATTTGTTTAATTGCATAATGATGCTGACACTTTGCAATAGTTCAACTAAGCTAAAATGTTTTCTTGATGATTTTCATTTGGACTGTGCTTGAAGCTTCTTGCTTAAGTGTCCAACAATAATCAGCCAGCATTGATAGATTCCAGTTGCCCTGATACCATTTCTCCATGTCCGCAATGTCCTGGAGAAACCTTTCACCATGCTCGTCACTGACAGCGCCAAGATTTGCGGGGAAGAAGTCTAAATGGGAATATAGAAAATGAATCTTTAGTGACATTTTGCACTTTATGGTTTTGCATGCTTGAAGCATGTTGTCAACCAACGGCACGTAGTTTGGTGCTCTGTAGTTGCCAAGAAAATTTTCAACATCATCCTTGGACGCCTTCCATGCAATTTTCTCTGGTCCCACTAGAAGCTCTTTGAATTGCCTGTCATTGATGACCTGTTTGACTTGTGGACCAACAGAAATGCCTTCCTTAATCTTGGCATCAGTTATTCTGGGAAACGTATGTCTCAAATATCGATATCTATCATGGAAATTTATCGCCTCTCTACCTGTCCCGCAATGCAGCACCACCCTGCCTAAGCAGGTCTTGGACAAGATAGAAAACTTTTCAGCTTACATTGTGGGCAACATTTTAATTGACTTGAATTATGAATTGAAATAACAAAAATTAATTGAATAAAATTCATAATGTTGATCAATTATGAATTGAGTTTCAAAATGGTGCATGTTAGGGAAATTTTATGGTGTTTTTCATGAAAAACAGCCCAAAAATCCATAAGATACACCCAAAAGTATAATATTTGTTGTCTAGTGCTATTGAATCACAGAGCTGTACAGAATAATTCAACCCAATGCTGACGAAGATACTTTCTTGAGCTGGTCCCATTTGCCTACAGTTATCCCATGCTATGGACAAGAAAGCTCACCAACGCCTTTATCTCCTCAGGAATGACATGTCCCCCTCGACACTTACCAATTTTTAGTGATGCACCACAGAAAGTGCTCCATCTGGATGCATAACAGCTTGGTATGGCAACTGCTCTGCCAGTGACCCCAAGAAACTGCAGAAAGTGGCAAACACAGTTCAGCACATCACATCAGCTTCTGTTCGCCAGCTCAATAAAACAGCCAACATAACGGAAAGTCCGACCCATCCACGACATGCCTACTTCTCCCTGCACTCCACTCTCAAGCAGAAGACACAAAAGCCTGAAAACACGTATCACCAGGCTCAAGGACAGCTTCTATTCCGCTGTGATAAGATTATAAGATTATTAAGGGATTGGACACGCTGCAGGCAGGAAGCATGTTCCTGCTGATGGGTGAGTCCAGAACCAGAGGCCACAGTTTAAGCATTAGGAGTAGGCCATTTAGAATGGGGTTGAGGAAAAACTTTTTCACCCAGAGAGTGGTGGATATATGGAATGCTCTGCCCCAGAAGGCTGTGGAGGCCAAGTCTCTGGATGCTTTCAAAAAAGAGGTGGATAGAGCTCTTAAAGATAGTGGAGTCAAAGTTTATGGGGATAAGGCGGGCACTGGATACTGATAGTGGATGATCAGCCATGATCACAGTGAATGGCGGTGCTGGCTCGAAGGGCCAGATGGCCTACTCCTGCACCTATTGTCTATTGTCTATAAAACTAGATAATGCTTCCCTAGTACAATAAGATGAAATCTTATTTTAAAGATAAGATTAAGGTTAAGTTAGTAGATTCCACATCACATGCCGGTGATAATAAACATGATTCTGATTCTGATTCTGAAATCTTGACCTCACAATCTACCTCATTATCGCTTTGCACCTTATTGTCTGTCTGCACTGCACCTTCTCTGTAACTGTAACACTCTATTCTGAATTCCTTTTGTTTCTGCTTTACCTTGTACTATCTCAGCTCAGTGAGATAATGGAATGATCTCTTTGGATGTCATGCAAAAGCAGTTTTTAACTGTACATGTGATAATAATAATAAGCTAGTTTACCAATTTAAACCTTTCCTATCGATATATCCACAGGGCAGCATGCTGGTGTTGTAGTTAGTATGATGCTAATACAGTGCCAGCAACCTTGGTTCAATGCCCACTGCTGTCTGTAAGGAGTTTCTACGTTCTCTCCATGACCGCATGGGTTTCCTCCGGGTGATCTGGCTTCCTCCCACATTCCTAGGTTGTGGTCACATGGGTCTAAACGGGCAGCACAGGTTCCTTGGGTTGGATGGGTCTGTCATCGTGCTGTATCTCTAAATAAATAAATCTTTAAACATTGTAATTGTAAAATTGTGGTTAAATTAGTCAGCTCCATCATGGGCACTAGCCTCCGTAGTATCCAAGACATCCTCAAGGAACGGTGCCTCAGAAAGACGGTGTCCATCATTAAGGACCCCCAACACCCAGGTCATGCCCTTTTCTCACTGTTTCCATCAGGAAGGAGATACAGAAGCCTGAAGGCACACACTCAGTCATTCAGGAACAGCTTCTTCCCCTCTGCCATCAGATTCCTAAATGAACATTGAATCCATGAACACTACCTCTCTACTTGTTTTGTTTCTGTTTCTGAACTACTTATTTTAAATTAACTATTTAATATACATATTTTCATAATTCAGTTTTTTCTATATTTATCATGTATTGGATTGTACCGCTGCCACCAAATTAACAAATTTCACAATGTGTGCTGGTGATATTAAACCTGATTCTGGAGCCACCTCCACCACCTCCTCACTCCATGGACCCACCACTCCCTGTGTGACAAAAACTGGGACTAGAAAGGAAGGGGGGAAACAAAGAGGATATTTGAGAGCGGATAGAATCTTCATCCCACTGCCTGATTGAATTTAAGTGCCTGTCCACCCACACTGCCAGGTACCTCCTGTCCTATCTGGTTCCAACACTGAACTCATTAGCCACCCAGAACCAATAAAACTGAAGTGAATTCAACCTATCCTTCATCAGGAGGGACTGCCTGTAAACATACACTCAATAGACACTTTATTAGGTACAGGAGTAGACCCTGGTCTGTTCTTCTGTTGTAACCCAACCACTTCAAAGTTCAATGAGTTGTGTGTTCAGAGATGCTCCTGCACACCACTGCTGTAACGTGTGGTTATCTGTGTTACAGTTGCCTTCCTGTCAGCTTGAATCGTTCCAGCCATTCTACTCTGACCTCTCTCATTAGGAAGTCATTTTTGCCCACAGAACTATCACTACTGGATTTTTTTTTTTTTGCGCCATTCTGCGTAAACTCTAGGCACTGTTTTGTGTGAAAATCCCAGAAATCCACAGTTTCTGAGATACTCAGTCTACCTCATCTGGCACCAACAATTATTCCACAGTTAAATTCATTTAGATAACATATCTACCACATTCAGATAGTTAGTCTGAACAACAACTGAACCTCTTGACCATGTCTGCATGTTTTTATGCATTGGGTTGTTGCCACGTGATTAGCTGATTAGATATGAGCAGGCATACAGGTGTACCTAATAAAGCGGCCACTGAGTGTATAACCTGCTTCCTAATGGTTTATTTTAAAAGGCAACTCATTTGAGCCATTATATTTTAAGTGTGCATGGCAGACTGAATGTCCCATACAGTCGGTGATAATATAGCACAGAAACAGGCCATTCAGCCGACAATGTCTGTACTGATCATGACCCCAATCTAACTTATCGATATCCCTCCATCCCCTGCCTGTGCATGTCCAAATGCCTCTTTAACATTTTCAGTCTATCTGCTTCTACCCTTCATATTAAAAAATCTGCCTCGCACACCTTTAAACTTTGTCCCTCTCACCCTAAACCTATGCTCTCTAGTTTATGACATTGCCACCATGGGGAAATATAATCCGACTATTGGCCCAGTCTGATGTGATGTTGCTGCACACCACGTGACCCTCCTGTCCAATCAATGCACAGAGGACAG
This sequence comes from Mobula hypostoma, assembly GCF_963921235.1. Classification (NCBI taxonomy): domain Eukaryota; kingdom Metazoa; phylum Chordata; class Chondrichthyes; order Myliobatiformes; family Myliobatidae; genus Mobula; species Mobula hypostoma. The sequence goes on along the minus strand of NC_086098.1, from coordinate 153,050,889 downwards.
CATATCATACTTAATGATTCAGTATATTACTCAGGGCCATGTTCAAGGAACAAGGTTCAAAGTAAGTAAAGTATGCAGAGTATTCTGTGTGTCACCATATACTATCTTGAGACTGATGTTCTTGCAGGCAATCAGTGAAAAACTACACACAAAGAGTGACAACCAATGTGCAAAGGAGGACAAACTTTGCAAATTAGAAACTAAACTATTAAATAAATAGATAGATAAATAGATAGATAGATAAATGAATAATACTGAGAACATGAGATGTAGAGTTCCTGAAAGTGAGTCCATAGGTTGTTTAGATTTAGATTTAGATTATGAGGACACTCAGGCCTCGTTTATTGTCATTTAGAAATGTATGCATTAAAAAATGATACAATGTTCCTCCAGAAAGATACCACAGAAACAGAAGACAAACCAAGACTAAAACTGACAAAACCACATAATTATAACATATAGTTACAACAGAGCAAAGCAATACTGTAATTTGATAAGAGCAGACCATGGGCACGGTAAAAAAAGTCTCAAGTCCCGATAGCCTCATCATCTCACACAGACAGTGGAAGGGAGAAACTCTCCCTGCCATGAACCTCCAAGCGCTGCAAACTTGCCGATGCAGCACCATTGGAAGCACCCGACCGCAGCGGACTCTGAGTCCATCTGAAAACTTCGAGCCTCCGATCAGCCCTCCGACACAGCCTCTCCGAGCACCATCCTCTGGCGAGTGCTTCAACCCCACCCCGGCCGCCGAGCAACAAGCAAAGCCGAGGACTCAGGGCCTTCCCCTCTGGAGATTGTGGATCACCCAGTAGCAGCGGTAGCGAAGCAGGCATTTCAGAAGGTTGTGGAATCATTTCTGAGCTGAGGTGAGTGAAGTTATCCACACTTGTTCAGGAACCTGGTGGTTGAAGGGGAATAGCTATTCCTGAATCTGGAACCAGTAATCTGAACTTGTTTCAGATATATTTCCACATCTAATATAATCCATCTTTTAAGGGACACTGAACAATACATAGACAGTAACTGCAATGTAAGCATTGATATTAATATCAAATGTTTAAAGTACAGCAGTCAACATGACAGTCTCTGATGTTAACACATAAATCTGCTTGTCATGGCTTAGATGGCTGTCGAAGTTGCCTAAAACACCAAGTGTTTCTGAGTGTCTTAAGCATTCTAAATCTATCAAAAATTAATGAATTAAATTAAATATAACTTTAAAAAAATGAAGACCAAGACATAAATAAATCAATTTTTATTGGAGGATTTACCTTAACCACATTATTCATCATAGCATTTCTCCCCTGTTAAATGCATGGAGATGTTCCTATCCCAGCCTGGACCATTTAACTGAGCTCATTTTTGTTTAGTCGATGTACATGTTGAAGGTTTGAGGGGTTGCTGCAACTTTGCTCTCTCAGTTTGAAGCCACTAGTGGTCCATTGTCAGAGCACATGAGGGAAAAGGCTTGGGAGCAGGTACCAGCAAGATCAGCATACATTTATAGGCATAGGACATAGGCAGGAACCCTGAATATGGTGACATTTCCCTGTGGACTTTGAGCTAAAGTCCCTGTCACAGTTCTTTCTGTAACATATTCAGTAATTCTCCAGTAAAGTTGGCTTCCTGTTCTTAATTTATAACCAGAATTCTCCCGAGATTCTGGTCAGTTTGCTGAGACTGGCTTTGTCAATTCCCTTCACAAACTTCAGAACAAGCCCAAGATGCTTAAACCTTTCCTCACCTGAAAGGAATCACTTTGATTGTTTGCCCCATATTCTCCAGTAACTTTGTTTAATTTGCTAAGATTCAATGAGCATAGGCTCTTGCCAGCAACAGTAAAACCTCACGGTACTATTGTCAGCAACATTACTGGCAAATATTTACCATCCTCAAGTGTATATTCCCCAGGAAAGTGGTAATGAGAAAAAAAATTTTAAAAAAACATTCTGGCCTCGTATCTCAAATACATAGGCTCAGACATTAATTTCTGTCTTGAAATTCTTTTGTATATAATCAATGCTTCATTTATATTTTTTCTAGTGAATGCTGTATCTAAAATGCTATATCCTGATGAAGGACATTGGCCCAAAATATTGATTGTTATTCCTCTCCATAGATGCTGACTTCCTTCAGCATTTTGTGTGTTGCTGAAGATTTCCAGCATTTGCAGAATCTCTTGTGTCTCTGATGCTGCTGCAAGTAAGTTTTTCATTGCACCCGGGCATACATGAACTTGTGCATAGGAAAATAAACTCAGGTTTGACCTTGATTTGGGTATAGACAGAGTTTCAAGCATAAAATTAGTGTTGAAGGCACTGTTATGGAGTTTCTTGCACTCCAGTGTATTCAGCATGTCATATTGGTAAAATCATGGAGGTGTTCAGAGGCCTGAACAAAGAAGATGTTAAAATGGTTATCTGCGTAAATGAGAGACCCCACTGATGACAATTTTGCAATGAATATGATAACATTACCTGTGGACTCTGAGCTAAAGTCTTTGTCACGGTTCTTCATGTAACAGATTTCATAATTCTCCTGTAAAGGTGGCTTCCTGTTCTTAATTTATAACCAGCTTTCTCCTGAGATTCTGGTCAATTTGCTGAGACTGGCTTTGTCAATTCCCTTCACAAACTTCAGAGCGAGCTCAGGTTGCTCTAGCCTTTCCTCACCTGGAAACACTTTGATTGTTTGCCCGTGTTTGTTTAATATGCCAAGATTCAATGAGCATAGCTCTTGCCAGCAACAGTAGAGCCTCGTGGTACTCAGCCTTTGTTCTTTAGAGTGGTCACAGGGGGCAGCCGATGGACTCATTTACTTGCACAAGCTCAGCCAGGACCAATAGTAAGTTGTGTATCCAGACCCTTCCAATAGCACCTCTCAAACCCATAAGGACAAAGGCAATTGGACGCGCAGTCCTCTTTGATTGTCATTTAGTAATGCATGCATTAAGAAATGATACAATGTTCCTCCAGAATGATATCACAGAAACACAAGACAAATCATGACTAAAAAACTGACAAAAAACCACATAATTATAACATGTGGTTACAACAGTGCAAAGCAATACCGTAATTTGATAAGAACAGACCATGGGCACGGTAAAAAAAAGTCTCGAAGTCTCTCGAAAGTCCCATCATCTCACACAGACGGTAGAAGGAAGAAAAAAACTCTTCCTGCCATGAACCTCCAGAGCCACAAACTTGCCAATGCAGCATCCGACCACAGCCGACTCTTGAGTCTGTCCGAAAACTTTGAGCCTCCGACCAGCCCTCCGACACTGAGCACTGAGCACCATCTCTGCGAGCGCTTCGACCCCGGCCCCGGCAACAGGCAATAGGCAAAGGCGATGATTTGGGGCCTTCCCCTCAGGAGATTCTCAATCGTACAGTAGCAGCGGCAACAGAGCAGGCATTTCAGAAGTTTCTCCAGATGTTCATCCGTGCTTCTCACATCTGTCTCCATCAAATCAGGATTGTGCACGGCCCCTACTTAACAAATACGATATCATTTCGGAGCGGCCGTGCGCGCTGCGTCGCGCTGCCATCTTCTCCTCCCCTCCCTTCACTGACAATTCAGTCGGTGAACTCCATTGCCTGCAGCTTCCCTCCAGCTCATGACAGGCACAACCCTCCTCACCATTCAGGATATCTTCAAGAGGTTGAAGAAGGGAACATCCAACATTAGGACCTTCACCATCTGGCACATGGCCTCTATTCATTACTATCAGTGGGGAGGAGGTACAGGAGCTTGACGGCCCACACTTCAGAATTCAGAAACAGCTTCTCCATGAATGCTCATGAACACTACCCAGTTATTCCTCTTTCTGCACTATTTATTTATATTTGTAATTTATAGTTCTTTTATGTGTTTGCATTATACTGCTGCTGCAAAACATCAAATTTCACATCATCTAAGTCATTAATAATTAATTTGATTCTGATTCTGAATTGGAAGTACAATGAAACTCCAATAATCTGGAATCTCTTTAGAAATCTAGCTAATTGGGTAGTCACTCAGCCAGAGTCAAGTTCCAGTACTCTCATTCTACTCACTGGGGTCCTGGTTCCCATGATCCAGCTGACTGGGTTCACTGGCTAAATTATTATCTCACTGGGTGACATTAATAAAAGTAAATTGGAAGATTGTTGTGGTATAAACTGAAATAATATCCAATGGTCTATAAAATCTGCTAACCTTTCAAAGCTCTGAGCATGCCGGATCATTGGAGCTTCATTCTACAGCCAGTTCCCCCAAGTTCAGGTAATGGGAAATTTGCCCTTATCACAATTCACTATCAAAAAATCTGGAATACCTGTGCAGAATAAAAAGCTGCTCACATAGTTTCTGTAAAAATATAAATAAACAAACTTAAAATATATCATTCTTTGACTCGCATATCTTTCTGCATGAGCAGGTGATATGGCTTCATGTTACAGAAACTGGCAGTTTGGCCTGTTTCCTTGGAATTCAGTCTCCCTGTAAATCGAGGGTCATTTGTTTACTGTCTTTCTTTTATTGTAACAGGGTTCAAAGTGTGGAACATTGAGGGAGCACACAAAACAGAACAGGAACACTACAGCAGAGTACAGACTCTTCAGCAAACGATATTTTGCCGACCCTTTAATCTACCCCAAGACCAATTTAAGCCCTCAATTTTTCTATCGCCCATGTACTTATCCAAGACTTCATTAAATACCCTAATGTATCTGGTTCTACCACCACCCCTGGAAGGATACTCCACACTCACCTGCAGCCGCTGCAAATCTGAAATAAACATGGAAAATGTTGCAACAATCAGTATCTGTGGAAAGTGAAACAGATTTAATGCTTCAGGAGAGAAAAGCAACTTATCAGGTTATCGTTGCAGAGAAAATGGAGGGAAGGGTGGATAGAACAAAGGAAATATATGTCATGGTGTGGTCTAGGTTTAATTAAGTTTACGTGTAATAAATGGGCTTCTATCAGCATTTATTTCAATGCTGTAGCAGCACTAGAGGAATGCAATGGTTCGAGAAGGCAGCTCATCCCCACCAACGAGGGAGGTGTACTGTGCAAAACTTGAACAAATGAAACTTGATTTTTTTCTGGTTCCAGTTCAAATCTGGACCACTGTCTCAAAGTTTTCCATCTTCTCCCCTCTCCTCAGTCCTCAATCTTCCTCTTTCCTCACCCTTTCTCTCTTCCACATCCTCTTGAATTTTCAATAAGTGCCACTGTCCACAAAGCAGAATCATGCTTAGGGTCATTCCCATTTTGTTAACGCTGGAGCACCTGCCCTGTACAGGATTCCATACTTGTCAATAGTTTCGGCAGTTTCACATTCAAAACATCTCACGGGTCCTTTCTCCTATGCTCCACTGTCCTCTCCTATCAGATTCCTTCTCTTTAGTCCCTTACCTTTACCACCTATCACCTCCCAGCTTCTCACTTCACCTCCCTTCCCCCACCCCCACCCTTCACCTATCACTTGCCTGTCCGTATTCCTTCCCCTCCACCCCCTGCCTTCTTATTCTGGATTCTTCCCACCTCCTTTCCAGTCCTGATGGAGGGTCTTGGCCCGAAACGTCAACTGTTTTCTCCTCTCCATAGACGCTACCTGACCTGCTGAGTTCCTCCGTCATTTTGTGCTTGTTCTAGATCTGTTTTCAGTATAAAGAGAGCTCATCTCACTGGACATGGATTCAAGACCATTCGAGCAGGTGATGTAGCCTGGCAATGTGACAAGTTCCTGTGGAAGTACAGCACTGTCAGGGGCATCTTCTTTGGGCGAGACATTAACCCGAGGCAGTGTCAGCTCAGCCGAAGTCATCCATTGGCACAGTTCAGGGAAGAGCAGGGTTCTCACTGGTGCTGCAAACCATATACACAAGAGATTCTGCAGACACTGGAAATCCAGAGCAACATGCCTTAGCCTGAAATACTGTATCGAGTCTTTATTCCTCTCCATGGATACTGCCTGATCTGCTGAGTTCCTCCAGCATTTTCTATGCATTTCTCATTTGTGCCATGTTCTTGGTTATAAACTGAAGCATCATCATTTATTTAAAAAATCAACAGATTATATTTGGGCACCACCGCTTTGT